>NW_028261387.1:46457492-47057492 GCF_051295495.1 Thamnophis sirtalis
TCAAAATAGTAAAATTATTCAATTTAATTCAATGCCAAGAATTATTTCAGTTTTTTTCTGATTAGCAGATTATTCTGCTAGACAAAAAAAGGAGCAATGTGAAGAAGGTGAAGTGGAGAAAGATGCCCAAATATTCTTTCTCTCAGCCATGCAAATCTTAAAAAAAAATATTGGTGAATTTCTTATTGTTATTTCTTATTCCTTAAAAACAACTCTTATTCTCTATATAGAGAAAATTTAACTTGGCTTTTCTGACAATAGTTATTATAAGCAATACTGAGCATTACCTCAGTATTTTTAAATGATCAAACTATATATGATAGGCTCAATTTGAGGTACATAGTACAAGATGTCTATCTAAATCTGGGAATCACAAATTCTGATAATTTGTCATGATCAGATGTGAGAATTTGTTTTCTTACAAGGTCAAAGTAAAACAATTTCATGTCATATTCTCACCCAAACAGCTAACAGATGGAAACCAGACTTCCTGCCCAAAATGGAGAATTTAGGGCCAGTCTGTCCATAGGTAACACAGGATAAAGAGGAAGAAAATGTGAATATTAAGTCTACTATATGGGATTTGCTTTTGATAAACCCACAATCGTTGTGTTTCATTATGATTTATTAGGTCTACTGAAATAAAAGATATTTAACAAACATTTTGGATCCTTTTTTAAATACAATTTTTATTTATTTTTGAACAAAGACAAACAAACATTAAAAAAAACATCTTTCATTACAAATTTTAGAAAGTGTTTCAGTTGGTTACATTATTTCCATGCATCTCTTCCATAGTCATCACCTGCTTTTCATATCAAATCGCATATTTTAAATTCACCTATATTCATGTATATCACGATTATTATGTCTCAACCTTAATTTGACTGTAATTGTTTTTACATCCTTTTATATATAATATTCAAAATCTATTAAATCATCCTAAAATCATCCAATCACAATACATCTTTATAACATATTCTAGATAAGGCTTTTAAACCTCCTCTCATATTCTCCATGTGTTGTTTATATAAAATTTCATATTATCAAACTAATATATCTATATGTATTGTTATCATTATTAATCATTATTTAACTATAGCTATTGTCACTTCATTTTATATATACTACTAGTAAACTAAATTTAGCTTAGTTTTTATTATACATTTTCATTGCATCAACCTGTATTTTTCCAGTAATAGTATGGTCTTATATCTCTTGCCATTTGTAGCAATAATGTTCTAGTTACTTTCTTAATAAATCTTGTATAAACTCTTTGCAACATGTTGTTCCTTTCGTATCTCATAAAAGCTTGAAACTCAGCACCTGTTCTTTCCATCAGCTTAACTTTGGTTATTGCTAGTGCTTCTGTCAAGATTTCTCTCCTTATCTCCGTCAATTTTTCTCTATTTTCTTCTTCTGTGCTTTGAATTCTGGGGTAGAGTTCCAATCCATCCATCTCCCCTTTCCATATTTCACTCTTGCCATTACCAACCACACTCACTTTGTTGTCAGTATCACCAGTTTTCTTATCTCTTTGCTCATTTTTTCCCTCCATCTTTTGAACTCTGTCCTCCACTTTCTTCATTTGATAAACATCCTCAGTTTCTCCATCAAATTTTTCTGTTTAGTATTCCATATTCTCCAATATCTTTTCAATTCTCTCTGTCACAACTAATAGATTTTGCATTTCAAACATAATCATTTGCAATGTTACAGTTTCTTTTTCCTGCTGAGCCATATTTCAATTTTGCAGACACTGCCACTATAGGGTTCAAGGCTATTTTAATAAACTTCAAACAGGTTCATTTATTATCTTTCAAGTCAAAATGTTGTCTTCCCTCCAGTAGCTAGTGATAGAACTCCCGAAAGGCACCTGTATAAACAACTTGTGCTCTTCCTGCTATCACTGTCAGTAAACAAACTGAAAGAACCTTGAATTTCAAGTGATGAAAGAGAAAGAAGAAAAACAATGTATCCAGCCTCCAGCCTCTAAGTGGCAGTGTAACTGCTTTTCCTCCTGTTATTACAACCCTCTTTATAATCGTTCTTATTATCTTCTTTATATTCCAAGCTTAAGAAAGAAAGAAAAACCTTAAATGGAGATCAAAAACAATCCAATTGATCCAATCAAGCATTATAAAAAAAAGGAGAATTTTAATCCATAGGTGTAAGCAAAAGTGAAAAAAGAAGAAAGCATTAATTCATTCAGTTTAAAAAATAGGGAGCCTTTGCAAAAGTTCCATCCGTGGGGAAAAAAATTAGAAACAGGATAACACACTAAGTTTAATGTAGATTAATTTCGCTGCTTAAAGTCTTCTGTCTTCAATTTTAATTTAACTTAATTTTTTTTGGGGGGGAGTCTCTTTTTCTAATAATAAAATTTCCTCACCAATTCGACACACTTTCTCTTTCTGCTTTCTTCCCGTTCTGGAGCTATCCCAATTTCAGCAGCTTCATTAGCTGTGTTTCTATCGCTGGAAAAAAAGGCTGTTCCTGGATCTTTCAGAGACTTTGCAGTGTCCCTGAGATCAGCAGGAGGTGCCCTTCTCAATCACCATCTCTATGGGATGGTTTAGGTCTGAATGGACCATCCAGAGGCAGAAATTCGACTGCAATCTCAGAGCACCAAGATCGCATGTCGTGACGTCGTGACGTCAGCTCTCCTCCCCACATTTTGGATCCTTGAGTGCCTGGTAATTGTTTCTAGTCTATCCTGTCAGAGGAACTTTGAGATTGTTGGATAGTGTGGGGCATTTGCAGGATTGAAGCCATTTGCTAAGCATGGAAACTTGGAAAAGTGTCTTATAGGAACAGCAGAAATATGTGGTAGGGCATGCTCTTCCAGCTGGTATGTTAGAGAAACATCACCAGATGGCTGACTGATTTTTGTCAGGCGTACATCCTAGACTCGAATAGGCTACTGAGTCCCTTAATTCAGGGGTCCCCAACCCCCGGTCCATGGCGCAGTATAGGGCCATGGCCTGTTTGGAACCAGGCTATGCAAGTGGGCAAAGCTCCATTTGTGCAAGCAGTGGGCACATGAACAAAACCATCCCCTCTCCCCACCACCACTGCCAGTCCAGGGAGCCAGAAAGAGTGGGACCACTGCCTTAATGGGTCTCTCCAGTACGCAAAGAAAAGAGGGAGCAGTTGTTCACCTTTTCAATGAAAAGCGGTTCTTTCATTTGATCGTGATCTCCACTTTTTTCATTCTTCTCATTGGACATTCTCCTAGTTACAGAGTGGACTTCCTATTCCTTATTGTAAAAGACTCATTAGCAATAGCAATAGCACTTAAGACTTATATACCGCTTCATAGTGCCTTTACAGCCCTCTCTAAGCGGCTTATAGAGTCAGCATATTGCCCCCAACAATCTGAGTGTGTTTAGTTTGAACAAGAAACTCCAGGGCAATGAACTCTTTGTCAGATGTAGGAATAGAGGAAAGGTCATGTAAAGACATGTGCAGCACACTGCCATGATCTCAGTGGCTGGTTACCTCTTAACCTATGAGCTCACCTAATTAACAAGAACAGGAAGTACCAGGAACAATGAGTTATGTGAGATTCTACCCTGGGTGGGATGCTCTTAGAGATTGACAAGGAGAATAAGCCAATTATAATGCTGTTGCTATATGCTCATTGCTTTGCTTGTAAAAACTGTATAAAAAGAATAAACCTTCCGAAGGAGGGAGGTATTTTGGAATGAACCCTGTGATGTCTGGACTCTGAATCCATCAGTCAGGACAATATCACAAAGTTCTAGAGCAGTTCTAGAATGAGGAAAAACAACTTTTCAGATCTTAGGTAATAACTGATTGACACAAACTACCTAGATAACTTCAATAATATAGTAATAGTATATTAAAATAAGACAGAGCATAGGAGTGAGATTTAGCAAGATTTAAGCATAGTACGAAAAGAATTTTGCAGAAAAAATCTTTTCTGATGAAGGTCAAGAGGGATGACTTTCATCTATGACATTTGTGTTCTAACCATTTCCAGCTAATGGCTTCGATCTGGCTTTATTTTAATTGTATTATTATTACTATCCTTCCAAGTTAGGAATTGGTTTTATTGTGTTAAAATGAGTCCCAGTTTTACATGTATTACATTCTATGATTTGTTTTCAATCCCAGCTTACATGTTTTGGGAGTTGTATGCCGTCCAGAGTTAAATAATTGGAGCAGCCTATAAGCATACTAACTAACAAAATAAACCATAGCTCTTTTGTTATTCAATCATTTCAAATGTGTTTGCTTTTATAGCTCTGATGGTTGGATTGCTTTTATAATTTTTTTTCTCTGATCTGATTTTTCTAATCACCATTTGATTTTTTTCCCCCTGAATCCTTTAGAATTTTTCATGCTGTGAAATTGATGGACTTTTTTTATAACCACAGGATGCCTTCGGATGATGTAAAATATCTTAGGCATTGTAAAAAAAATAAAATGGTGACTGCCAAAGGCAGCTGCTTTCACTAGAGAAGCATAAGCCCCATTCTGCCCCAGAATCTGTGATGAATAGGTATGAATGAGACAACAAAAAACTCCAAATAATAGCATTTGTTTCTTAACAAATGAAGACTGAAGCAAATGATTTTCATTCGGTTCAGGTTTGCATTCATTACGAAAAAAATTTGCATCCCTATCAGCAATTGCTTCTTGTTTTATTATGCAAAAATAATGGAGAACAAAATAAAATGCCATTCTGCAGCAAAAACAAATAACCCCAAAACAGTTTTTTTTTGCTCAGGTTTTCTAATTGCCAGCATCTTCCCTAATCTTACAAATTTCACAGGAGTTGTGAAATCATTTTAAAACAAATTGTAAAAAGATTCTGATCTATTTAGTTTTACTTCTACAGGAAAGAGAGCCCATTATTTGAAGTAATAAAACATATTAATACAATATTCAGATTAGATGAAGAAATATTTAGAATATTTCCAGATTATCTTCAAATTCTTCAGATTAGCTACAAAGCTGTTTGGCATGGCAGAGCCCAAGTTGCTTTGAACCATTTCCATTATGTACTTCAAAGGTCAAGTCATTCTTTTAAATAAAATCCCAGAACAGATCATAAAGAAGTGGATGTATTTAGTGCGCATTTTTTTCTGTCTCCCCAAGATTGATGTGGACAGGATGCAGTACTTATTTGTAATTGTGGGCATCTCTTTCTTTTAACAATAGTAACCTTACCATACTCTTCCTGCCAGCTGATGTTTATTAAATCATGATCCATCTCTATATCTAGCCAAAAAACCCATTCTAGATTAAAAAACGGGAACATTGCAAGCCAAAAAAAGACTGGTGGCTTTTGTTGCTGGCATCACAGTTTATTCACAGTGCCACAACATCAACCATGTAGTATGATTGGTTATATTTTCATGACAATGAAATCTACCTTAAGGAATCATAACAGGAGAACACAAATAAAAAAGATGTTTGCCCTCACAGAGACAAGGAAGGAATAGCATTAAGGAAGCTGACCATTTCTTTTTCAAATAGAGACGTGAATATTGTATTCATTTACATGTTGCTTTTTTGTCCAGTATACTCAATATGGTTTAGAGTCTAAAATCATCCTAGTGCAGAAATATCCCTGGTGTTATCCTGTTTTGGACATGGATTCTTTTAGCCCGGAATTGGTAGATTTGCCTCTAGAGGGCTGTGCTTGGTTCCAAAGGCTGCTGAGCTGTAACAGCGGCCATTAGTCACCAAGGGACATCACTCAGTCCAGTTAATTTGGCCAGGGAAACGTGCTCGTAAAGCTTCGCTACATTTCTTTTAAGCTGGAGAAATCAATTCTCAGCAGTTTGGATAGAATACAAGAGGCCCACATATAAAGGTCGTGGGTTGGGAGGGAGAGAACGTGAGAAATTGCCAGGTTTTGTTACAGGATTAAAAGCATCTTATTAAGGATCCTATTTTCCTTGTTGATAGGAGAGTATGGGACTGTCTGGTAGGAAGAAACATAGCTATAATGTTAGGTAAAATGGCTTCTGTTCTTACCCCAATGGGTGAGAATTGTACATGTTACTGGAAGATTTTGTCTGCAACCCTGATGCCCAAAAATATTTCAAAATAAATCTTTCTCCATATAGAAGACTTGGAAGTTCACAACTATAGAGAGAGAAACAGTGGGGTAGTTAATGCTACTTTCCTGGCTCATTTTGATTCTTTCATTTCCTTTACGCCTTTAATTCTAAATTGCAGGAGCAACATCTAGAGAGCCACTTATGTTGCACCAGATGTAAGGGAAAGCTCCCCCTCATCCCCTTGCTTTCCCTTGATTAAAACATTAGAATTCTTTAATCTCTCTGAATTGAGTTTCTTCCTTAAAAGCTGCCTGTTCTCTTTGATACACCAAAGCAGTTCTTGTCACGCTGCCAAAGGAGGCCGGGAGGAGTGTCACACAGCTCAAACTTTTACAAGCTGAGTGAGCCGGAAAACAAGCAAAGGCACACAGACATAGACAGAGAGAAAAAGAGAGAAAGGGAGACGGAGAGTGAGAAAGCGAGAGAGAGAGAAATCTTATTTTTAATTTTTGTTTTTGTGACATTTGGCTATGAATGTATTTCTTTTCATCTTACTTTTTTTTGTCTAACTTGACAAACCTTTGTGAAACTTGGAAGAGAGGAGAAAATGACGTCACTGCAATCTGGGGGTGCCTTTTGCGCTGCCTGTCAGATCCAAAAGAAAAGAACAGAGCAATAAAACAACGGCTGTCTCTGTCTCCTTCGTTAAACATGGCACTAATTGGATGTTAATTTCTCTTTGCTCTTCTCGCTGTTTGATTGTGAGAACTCGGTTCTCCTCCACCCACCCCCAGCAAGACTCTTGCCAATAGCAGGGAGTCCATACTGTATGTTCCCTCCCAACCGTGGGCTCAAAACAATTCAGAAGCCGGGCAGTATTAAAAATGCAGAAAGGGGAGGGGAGGGAGGGATTGGATTTGAGAGTTTCACGAAGCTCAACATTTTCCATTCATTGTGCTGTACAGAGTTCGGAGTATCTCCCCCCCACCCCCCACCCCCATGTTCTGTCCAGTCTCCTTGGCAGCATGGAAAAAAAGAATTAACCCAACCACTACCCAACCCATGTGTGAAACAGCATGTAGGAGAACTAGTGCAGACAAGAAGCTGTTGCTGTCTTTTTCACCCGGGTCACCCTTAAGGGGTGTTTGTGCTTCTTAGCTTGAATTCTAGAAGGTCCTGAGTGCATCTGATTGATTCCTAATGTACATGCATGCACGGCCATGCATACAGCGGTGCAGGGGGAAAAGGTAAGTTAAGTACAGGGTAGAGGAAGAGCAGGGTGAAATATACCAAGGGAGATTGTGGGTGGGTGGAGAAGAAGAAGAAGGGGAGGGGAAGAAGCAGGAGGGGGTGGAGGGTAGAAATGTGGGAGTAAAGTCCTACCTGGGATCAGTGCCAACTTCCTGCACAGGGCTGCAGACCCACAGCTTTGAGCAACCCACCAGAGGCGACTTTTCTCTCTTGTCACGATTCCAAGAGGCAAGGAAGGCAACAGGAACAGGTACAACAGATGCAAAGCAGCCTTGTTTGCCAGGGTGTTGGTGGGTAAACCCTCTTCTCTCCCCACCCTTCATTCCCTCTCCAATCCTTATTGCAGACAGCTGTATTTTTAAATGATCCTTCCAAACAGGGTCGACGAAAAAGACTTTTTCCTTTAATTTTTTTAAAAAATGATTTTATTGTGTGGCTTTGGAGGGGCGAAGGAGCTTTTTATTCTCTTGCAAACATCTCCTGTCCATTAGGATTAACATGCAGGAGATGTGACTGTCACTTTGCTTATTGACAGTTGCCTGTACAGGGATGGGAAATGGCTTTGTTCCGTGCTGCCTGGGAAGCAGTGCCAACTCTGACTTGGCAGCTAAGCCAGAGTGGGCAGGGAGAATGCGGGGAGAGCGAGAGCGTGCGAGAGAGAGAGAGAGAGAGACAGAGACAGAGAAAAAAGAGAGAACGACTGCTGAGGCTTCCAAAGTGGAAATGGCTGTAGGCCCATTTCTGAACGAGCAGCTATTCACTGCCCCTTTCTCTCGTTCGCTTGCTCGCTTTCTTTTTTTAATTTCTTTTCTTTCTCTCTCTCTCTCCCTCCCTCTCTCTCTCTCTCTCTCTCTCTCAGGCTGGCACAGAAAAAAAAAAGGAAAATGGGAGCTGGAGGCAGGGTGTCCTCTTCTGGCATATCCCGGTAGTTTTGCTTTGATTTGTTTTTAAACCATCCTCATCTCTATTTATGCCTCTTAACTCCATTTTTGCCGCCGACAAAAGAAACATTTCGCAAAACGAAACTGCTTCTTGTATAACATAAGAGGGTTGTTTTGTGTTTGTTTCCTTTTTGTTTCATTTTGTCTTTCATCTTCTTTGGCTGTGGTTTAAAGGAGCTTGCCGCCTCCAAAATCTCAAGTTAGGAAAGTAGAAGTCAACATTTATTTTATGTACATACCTTGGGCTGCTAACACAGAGAGAAGAGAGAATGAGTTGCTTGTTTTAACTGTCATGGGTTGAAAGAATAAGGTATTGGTTGAGAATTGCCCTTTGGAAATGGTTCTCAATAGAGACTGAGAAACTTTAGAGATATTTGCTTGGGAAGGGGGGTTCCATAGATTACCCCCCCCCCCAGTTTACTAATAAAGGGAGACTATTTGAAGGGTATACTCAAGTGGAGTTCCAAGTGGAGGAATTTGTGCCAGCTTCTCTTTATGCCAGCCTCTTGTCGGCCTTGGCGTCTCATTCGGATGAAGCCTGGCATGCAGGCACCGCCCATTTCTTGGCACTGAACTGCTCTGAGAAGGAAAAGGGAACGCATGGGGGGGGAGCTGTTTCACTGAAACTGGCCTTTCTTGAAAAAAGAAACCATTCCTGATGATTGTCCAGATCATCGAAGTTAAAGCCAGCGGCTACTGAGCAGCAAAATCTTTCTCCTTCCCGGCACATCTCTTTCTGGTACGAAATCAAATGTGGTTCTTTTGAAAATATTTTAAAATGCCATTTTATTTGTCCAAGAGCTTTGGCACTTGCTACTCCTACATCCTTTCTTCCGTCCTCCATTCTTCTCGCTTTTTGTGTTAAAACATTCCATTTATTTCAACCAACCCAACTTGTTGGTGGGCTTTATTATTTATTATTTCTCCTGACTGTTAACCAGGATTTCCTTTTGATTTTTCAAAATATTTTGATTCTGGGTAATGGAAGCTAAGTTTTATTTTATTTTTTGGATTTTTGCCACCCTACGCAGGAGAAAGAAAATTGTTGAATCATATCAGACTTGCAATTCAACATGGCAGCCCCTGCTAAGATTGTCTAGTTTTGCAAGGCTGAAAAGCATTACAAGAAATGCCCATTTCTGGGGACATAAATTTTGATAGAGCTAACAAAAGGATAAAGAAATAATTAGCTCTTTGGAGGACTGATTGGGGGAATTTTATACGCTGTCTTCAAGAAGAGGGAGAATTCGGCCATGTTATCCTCATCTCAGTATTTTGTAAGTGTTAACTATTTGCAATCTGTTCTGTACCTATCATTTAAATGATGATTTGTTACTTGTTCAAATTTTCTTTTTGTTTCGCTGACACAATTTTGGGTTTCACCAAATAATTTGGGGTATTAGGTTATATTGTGATATTCTTCAAGATTTGTTACGTGAAATCATGATTTGTTTTTTATTGAGGGAAATCTATAGAAGATGTTTTTCAGAAACAAGGAAGGTGGGTGAATTTTTCAAAATACCCACTTTGCTTAATTTTTCCTTTCTCACTCAAGACCCTTTCCCAATTGCCGCTAATATAAACTTTGATGGACTACTCTACAGCAAACTATATGCCATTTGCCATGCAAGGTTGGAATGGAATTTAGTGACTTTGATTTGTGTTAATAAATCTGGCCTCTTTATGTCAAGCTTAATTTAGGCCTCTATTGTCCAAAACAACAGAATTTGTTTCTCTGAAAATAAAATAAAAATCCCATCAATAAGCAATTGAATTTTTGTAAACATTGTGCTGTTAACAAAACTTTTTTTCTGCTAAGAATTTTTCAGGACAATAAACAGAAAGACACTAAAAGCACGTGTTGAGTGTAGAGCTTCAACAACTGCTTTTGCAAACTGTGAAGCAAGGAATATTTAATTAATTCTTTCTAGATTCCCTGTTTCCCATTGTAATAGTAATATTGAGGACAGACTTTGGTTCTAGTTTCCCTCATTCTTAGGAAGGCTTGCTTTAGTTGGGGGGAAAATCCTTTCTTTGCAAATGCAGAATCTCTCTTTTTTTTGTCCGCAATTTTGCCAATTATTTATTTGCTAGAAAGCCCATTGTTTCTTAGATGACATCTTTATAAACTTAAGAGTAAAAAGTACTTCTCAGTTCTTGATGTTTTGCGAGGTGGTCTTTCACTTGAGTAATTACTCTTTTCATTTCATATTATTGTGCATTTACTATAATCCACCATTTTGTATCACACTTTCCTTGTCCTTCTCACTACTTCAAGTGAGTCTGAACTCTGCCTATTCTAATATAAATTTCAACATTTTGTTATCAAGTAGGCGGGAGGTAAAATGTGATATTTCAGATAATGTCTTGATGAATTGTTGACGTCCCTCATTACACACATATCTACCCCTGTGCTTAATTACTCAGACTTTCTGTAAGGCCCAAATCAGATTTAAATGAAAGTGTTAAAATTCTCCTGAGATCACGATTAGGAAATTTGTGTGGGTGCACATAAAATTGCATGATGACTTTTACAGAAAAATTAATATATCCAGCAAGAAGCAAAGGCGACAGTTCAAATGCTCAGAATCTTTTTAAAAATTTTCAGTTTAAACGTCTGTACTCCATGAATCCATGCTTTTTTTATTATTGTCCACTGAATGTATTCAGTAGTACTATATACATCCCTGAAATAATCCTTTCATCTTTGGGGTAACATGTATTAATTACTCAAAAACATACTTTGCTATTTACTATTTAAGAAAATAGTCAAAAATCTATTATCAAGTTGCCTGAGAAATGCGAGGAAGATGCCAGAAAGAACAAGGTGGTTGCATTGATGGGCTACCAACACCATTTTGAATTAGGCCAAGCTCAGGTTGAGAATAAAATGAATATTTTTAACAAGAAGCATTGTCATTTTAGTGCTTTTTTTCACATTGTTGCACCATCCCCAATAGTCCGCTATAGACATGTGGTTTATTTGCTAGCTTTAACAGCATAATTGCTGTTAATTTGACATAACCTGCAATTTAAAATTTAAAAATGTGGTCTTCATTGAGGAAACAGAAATCTGGTTTCCCACTGTTTCCAAATATATTAGAGTAATTTAGAATATGGTGGTTTTCCTCCTATATTCCTTTCTGATGTAAAGTTCTTCCTTGATATTTTTTCATTTCTGAATACACTGAATTACTTAAAAAATTTCAGCAGTATATTTTTTGGTTTATTTCCCTTTTTTGAACTTTTAGCTAAATATTATTTAGCCTTTGATCCTCTGTCACTTTTAACTTTTCTTTTTTCTTTTGAAGTACTTATTATTCTTTTTATAAATAGAGTTTCATGGAAGAAGGAATTTTATGGAAGCAGGAAATAATATTTGAATGTATACTTCCAGAAGCACATCACTGGAACAATTTCAATGGTGAATGCACTATTGAAGATCTGCCATTGTAAAAAAAATGGTTACAAGAACCAGCAATGTAACTTCTAGACTGGGAAATTATTTCTAAATTAAACACTAATTGGCTGAAGAGGGAATGATGGCAGTCATAACATTATACACAATACTCCCGTTTCTTGGGATATGCGAGAAACCACTTGTTTAAGCAACCCTCAACATAATTTGTCTAGCTACCAAGTCTGGTCTCAAAACTAGCTTATTTGATATTAATGGCTTAAGATCAAACAAGCTTAGTTGAAGAATACATCACTAGTATAGTCTTTCATAAAATGATGCTGTAGCAATTTAATAATGATGAACTTTGGAGAGTTTTTGTCCCATTGAGTTTATATTAAACATTTTCAAGAGATAGAATTCTTCATATAGACTTATTCAGAATTTATTCAGACTTTCAATGTGAATTTCTAGAATTTTCCCCAACTTTGGCTCCCCGGCATAAATTAGAACACAATTCTTTTTACTCTCGATGAAAGGTTGGATGCAATATTTACTACCATTGTGTAAAGTACAGGTTTGTGAGTATATTTCTATTGGCTAGATTATGTATCCATCTTCGTCTATGAGAAATTACATCCAATATTCCTGATTCCTCCCCCCCCTCCATTTCTAAACCTCACTTGAATTTAAACAATGTCTGTCAACTTCAGTGAATTTTGTTGCTTTTTTTAAACTAAATTTTATATTGTTTTTTAAAGCATCCAATAGCTTATGTACCCTCCCGCTACAGCACTGAAATGTCATGATTTCTATTGGGATCTTATCAAATATTAACAAAATGTAATGAGATTCAAATTCAACATTCTTGTTAAATGTGATTACTTCTGAGAAGTATCTTGAAGAAATGCTGAAATATCACTTTGTAACTTTCACTCTATAGGAATTGGGAACACTTCTAGAGACTCTATGAGTTCAATGATGTGTATATGTATTGATAACCTCAGGGTAAAATGATAATCGATGTAACTTTATCTCTCTAAAATGACAGACTAAGCGAACAGTGGTTCTGTTCTTTGACAACGAGATTTTGGTTACCAGTTTTAAGTAGAAACCTCTTTTTTTTCTGTTTTAATCATTCATTCACTCTATGGATAGCATCAAAATGTGTAACTTGGTCATTAGTGCAGCCCTACCTCAAAAGTAGTGGTTTTACCTAACGGGGAACTCAAATATTCACTTTAATGATCATTTTTAATTTGTTTAATCATCAATGTGATAAAAATAGGTACACTGTGTTTTCTTTGGATCAACAAATTACAAGTATGAGAATCACAAAGTGAATCATGAATATTTAATATGTTAACATTTGTTTTTAAAAATTATTCTGACATGTTAAGTTCAAAGTGCACATTTCTCTACACCACAGAATGGACAATTCAAACATGTATATTAAAATGTTTAATATAGCAAATAGATAATGGTTTTCTCACAAACACTTCCAGTATTCATGATACACATTAAAAAAGGTGCCTTGATTGCACATTCATGGTCACATTTGACTTTTTGATCTTCCACCAGTAGACTTCCCTTCACACTTGCCTCCTTGTGGAACAACTTGCCTCCAGAAGTTGTGAATGCTTCAACACTGGAAGTTTTAAAGAAAAGGTTGGATAACCATTTGTCTGAAGTGGTTTAGGGTTTCCTGCCTAACCAGGGGGTTGGACTAGAAGGCCTCCAAGTCCCTTCCAACTCTGTTATTCTATTCTATTCTATTCTATTCTAGATTATATACCACTCCCCCCTCCCATATCCCCTGCTTCCTCTGTGCCCATTTTTAAATCTCATATTACTGTATTTTCCTTGTTTATTTCTGTTTTTTTCTGTTGCAAGTCGCTCTACAGCAAGGGAGGTGGCAAATAAATTTAACAAATAAATAAATTTTAATGCTTAGAATTTGAAATCCTTTCTTAATAAGCTGTTTATATTAAAATACATTTTAATTCTTGTATTCTGAACAGATTTCAGTTAGTTGATCACCTCCACATTTAACTTATCATTGTGATGAGGAATAAGATAATAATATATTACAGTGATTTGATTTCTATTACTGGATGTCAGTATTTATATTACATTCCAGTTTGCTTAGGCTAAGAATACTTCATATATAATTTTCTTTAATCTGTTTTTTAAAAAATTGTTTGGGAAACCTTTGATAATGCAACAGAAGACTCTTTTTCTCTCCTTCCTACTGTATCTGCTGTTTGTGCTCAAAATCTGTCCTGACAGATTGGAAAACTTTTCAGTCTGTGGAAACAGCATATAGTAGCTGAATCATGCAATCAAACTATACCTGATTCATTTGTTTATTTATTTGTCAAATTTAATATTTTAATTTTACTTGTTTGCCCTGCCAGGTCATTGTTTTTCCTTTTTTGCCTCTGTGGCATGATCTGGTAATGCACTGACTACGAAAGTTGAATTGCTAAATGCTATAAGACACCATACCCAGACTGTAAAGTTATAGTAATTAGGATTGGGCAGGCTTCAAAAACTGTTCAGAAGAGGGGCTTTAGATCTCACACAAGAGTGAGGTCCATACTTCTGCTACTCATTAAGGGAGCCAGGACTTTTCAGGCTTCTGAAAAAATATGCCATTGTTTTAAGGGGTTGTTTAATTTAAATAAATGTATTCTTAAAGCAGAGATATATTTTGCTTTCAAGCTGACATAGAAACCCCCCAAAAGCCTCAGCTCCATTAGTAAATAGCAGCATGATGGTACCCTCAAGCAAGTCCTAAACACTTCTAAATTGTTCTAGAAGCACACAAACCCTTAATAAGAAATAATTATCTAACCCTGCATTATAAACTCAATTCATTATGGAATAGAGTAGTTTGTGATTTCTCCTTTTTATACATGAACTTTCTCTTTATGTTGTAGATAGATAGATGGTAAACAGACAGTTTTTATGTACTCTGATGTTTCGACTTACAAATTTATCCATGGAAATCATTTCTTTAAACCAGTTCCTCTGTTTCCACAAAGTATAGACTCCTCTATAGGAGAAGTTAGACTTTCAGCTATATTTCCCTCTATATCTATTCGTTAAGAGTCTTGATAACTCTTAAAGCAACATTTCCCAAATCAATGTCCTCCACAGGACTTAATGTTAAAACTCCTGACATTCCAACCCAGCCAATAATCATGTTGGCTTAGAATTCAAGCAGTCCCAACACATCTGGAGTTCATCGAATTGAAAAAGGAGCTCTGAAAGACACTATGGAGTCTACAGTATAACCTAATTGGACTCATGATTAATGTCTCTAATGTATCTAGTGTTGCCACTGGAATAAGATATGAATAAGATATTCATTTCAGATTTTTTAAAGGTATACTGTATAGCACTTCTAAAACTTGCAAAGATGGAATAGACATATATTCTCTATTTGTGGAAATTCATGTTCTAATACAAGAGTCTAAGACCAGTTCTATATGTCCCTTGGTTAGCAAAGCAAAGTCTAAATCTCAAAAGATAAAATGTATTGTTTAGGTGACTTAATTCCAAGTTTGGGGCTAGAAGCATGCCACTTTCTTAATATTAAGAATTCATGGCAATCCATATCTTCCAGCCTATATTCTCTCCTACCCCTATATTGACTTATGGAGGTTTCTGAGCTAGGCTGGATGTTTCTTGGTCAGGTGATGGGAATGCAAGTCAGCTATGCAATACCTACAGCTGGAGTGCTAGTGAGAAAACTCGTGGGGCCTGGCAATGCTGCTCTCAGTCAGTTTTCCCTAAATTTTATTACCTACATAACACTACAAATATATTTAGCCTATATACTATCAGTAGGTCCAATCAGAAAGAGTAATCTTAATAGGATGTTTCAAACAGACTTTTACACTGGAAAAAACTGGAAGGAGCTAATTTTAGAGTGATCTCAGGAATCTTTTACCTTCCTTTTCAAGAGAATGGCATTAGGAATATTGTGATCTCAGAACCAGAGCACCTATTTTGCTTAAAATTCACAAGTTTCATAAATAGCTTGCTACAGATAATCCCATTTGAACACTTAATTCATTGCCCACAGCTCATAGGTTTGACACATGCAACATAAAATGGGCTCATCAGCATGTTCTGCTAATCCAGGGGTGTCAAACTCATGGCCCATGGACCGGATGTGTAACATTCTGGCCACGCCCACCCTAGGTTTAGATGGGAGGAAATCACAATACATCATGTGACGATGCTGTGAAAACCCGAATTTAACATCCCTGTGCTAATCTGTGGTGCAAAGATCCTTCATTGTTTTTCAGACCATGTCCACATCATTTACTCTCCATCTCAGTAGCTGTCTGAAAGTCAGTATATTCTAGCATGAAAGTACTATTTTACTTCTAATCACAGCAGAAAGCCTCTCATGTGGACATTCTAGGATGAATGGAAAATGTTCCTTGTATTAGTGATAGCTGATTCCAGTTGGCATAGAAGATCTGTATGAAACTTGTCTGGCTTCTGGGCTCTGTGCCTCTATGGCTATTTGTTTTGTGGTTGAAAGAGATTGTTAGATTACCATCCAGTTGGCATGTTCTGAGATGAGACATTTTAGTTGAGTTCACAATATTGCGAAGTACTACTACATTAAGTCACATATAAAGGGTCAGTTGAATTGAACTTGGGAAGGGTGCTTCAAAATTCTTTATTATTTCTTTTTTGTGCTGTGAAGAAAATCTAGCGGCCTTCAATTATTAAGATGCTAAATTTTTATAATGTGATCTGCTGATTATGCCTATTGATCAAGTTTTGGCTTCAGAAGCAGATTTTAGTAAACTGTGATAATTGAATAGCAGCTATTTGAATAGCAGCAATGCTTGTAACATTAGGTCATTGACCTATATCTCACTAAGCAAGATGTGGGGCACTTCTAGACAAAGATGCAGTACCAGTTTGGGAATGAAATTATCTTCATAACGATCCAATTATATTTTGACTGGAGGCTAGCCATTTCAAGAAATGTCAATATTTTTTTTCTTTCTTGAATAGAAAATGGCTGTAAAAGCAGCAAACATGGGGACACCTGGAATATTCATAAAATAGGCTGTAGAATAGAGGAGAGGATATCTGAAGGTACTGGTCACAAATGTAGAGGAGGCATTTAGTGAAGATCCAACTATTTGTGTTGCTTTCCCCCTTTTGATCATCTTGGCTTTTATTCTTTTCTCAATGGCAAAGAGAAAACAGGATAAAAGGGTAACCCATCCTTCCACTTACAGAAGTATGTTCATCTTCCATTCTAGATCAGAAAGCCAAAACACCACTGATCCACTCCAAATATAAAATGGATGCTGAAGGGCTGACGATGGGATCAGCTTGAAATAAGCTCCCATAGCAGCCATTTTCTTTGTGACTGGCATGCTCTCAAAATGTCAAATGTTCCTACTGGTTCAAAAAGGTAGCACTTAAGATCTGGCACACACATTAGAATTACCGAGTAATTTCACTCAGCTATTAATCACTGCTCCAGTATGGAAAGCAGACAAGTAGGAAAGACTCCTCTGATCTTACCTTCAACACAAAAAACAGCTGGCTTTCTCTTTGTAAGTATGTTGTAGAAGAAGTCTTCTAGAATCTATAGTCTCCATAATTGCTTTAAATATTGAAATATTATTACAGCCTCCTACTAAGGCAGGGTCAATAGTGTTTGACATGACCAGGTGGTTTCCATTACTTCTGCCTTTTCCCATTGGGAAATTTTCCACAATTTATATGTTTATGAGCTGAGTCATGCTTCTACTTTGTGCCAGCAGGCAGTTCTAGGAAAGATGCATTTCTCCTTTACATCGGCCAAATAAAAGCATAAAGCCTCAGAATCTGATCTTTCTCAAGCTTAACTCTTTGGTCCTGGTTGCATGGAGGCAAGATGTTTTCTGGAACATTGGTTATTCTTTTCTAACCAACATTCTCAAAAGTTCCCCCATCTCTCTTGCTTATTTCCTGCTTCCCTTTTTCATGGCAAGCAAGATGGCTGCTGTCTGGTTAGGAGAGGGAAACAAAGAAGCTGGGATGTAACTATCCAGTCATATTTGAGCCTAGCCTTTTTGACTCTGTATGCAGCATCCTCAACAAAACAGAGTTGGGCCAGGATAAAACCTGAATTGGAGCCAAACCCCTGGGGGGTCATTTTGACATCACTGGGCATTGCAAATAGACTGGGATGCCAAAATAAGTAATTACTTTTTCTTGATGCAATACAGTGAGGATTGTGGGGCTGTGCCTCAAATCAGTTGGGAAGATTGTTCATAGCATCACAGGAAATGGTCTTATTATCCATTTCCTGGATGCCTGAAATCAGTTATTATTTGATTAAATGCCAGAACTGTAAATAATTGTATATCATTGACCAATGTGATTATGATAAGACATGCTGTAGGGCACTGCTTAAACAAGTGGTTTTTAAAAAAAAACTTGGCAACTTTAAGATGTGTAGACGTCAATTAACTAGGGAATTATGGGAGTTATCTCATTTCTTTTTTTAAAAAAAATCTATCTTTGCATGCTTTTTTTCCTTCAAAGGTGTTCACCTCATGATAAATTACATGTTTAAGAGAAGCACTGTTGTGACTGATTGGATAACACTGTTTCAGAGTTGCTTGTAGTGAGGATAGAGTTAGCACTGCAAGATAATTGCTCTTATGTGCCCCTGACACTTAATAACTATAGGAGACACCACATGGATAAACCATATCATTCAGCAGAAAAGATTTGAATATGCAGTTGCATCAGTTACTCCAAGAAATACATCTCTATTCAATAGCATAACAAAGGAAAGAAAACAATCCTTACTCTTTCTGAGCACATGTTGTAAAGACAGTAAACTTTAAGGCATTTAGTAACTTAACATCAGTAGCAGTGGTAAAGGTGTCTGGGTCTGTATACCTATAAATGTACTTTTTTCCTCTGGATCATCAAAAATATGGCATTTTTATCAGGAGTGGGATTTAGCTGGTTCGAACCAGTTCGGGCGAACCAGTAGCTCTGACGATCAGCTGGGAGCGAATCGGATTGCTCTGACGATCAGGTTGGCCTGCCCGCCCACCCCTGCACTTTACTTACCTATATCCTCTCAGTTGATTTGTGCAGCAGAGCTGATTGCCACGCCTCAGCTGTGTTACTCCCCAGAAGTAATATGGAAGGTAAGTTTTGCTAAAACTGTGCATGTATGCAGAGCACACATCAGGCATGGGCACATGCAAAGCACAATCACCGAACTGGTTGTAAAACCCGCAGGATCCCATCACTGATTTTATGCCATGTTTTATACATAATAGGAATATAAAATATACATATTTTTCCCAACCAACATTTTATATAGAGAGAAATAATTGTACACAATAAATAGGAACTGGAATTTGGGAAAATGTAATAGAAACAAGAAGTGATTTTTCCAGAATAAAAGAATTATGTGCTGCAGATAAGAATGTATTTAACAGGAAATTCTGTTGCTTCAAGCTATTCATTTTCAGTTGAATAAGTTCAGTACAAAGTATAGTTCTTAAGAGTTACTGTTTGAGCAATTTTCTTTCTGACTGTACTGATCTCTGTTGGATTCTTTAAACAGCAAAATGTTTCATCATGAATATAGCATAAGACTTTAGTGTACTGAAGCTTTATAGGTATCATGACCGGCTTTCCGCAAGATATTTTAGTCAGTAAAATAAATACTTCACTGGCATAGAATTAATTTGCAATTACAATTTGTGTTATGATTACATTTATAAATAGTTTATACACGATTATTGGATAATTAGTAAAACAAAAAGATGATACAGGAACATGAAAGTTATATGTGTGCATTTGTAATTATAATGAAAGTTTTAAATATTTCAAAATAGTCAAAGCTATGCTTATCTGTATATCTCATTCCTATTATTCAGGGAATAAACCCTTGGTGAACTAACCCGACTAGCTGTATATGGTATTACACCATCAGTCAGTACATAAACAACTCATTTATCACTTACTAGAACTGTTGCTCAGAATTCCTGATTTTGATTATAGTTGAAGCAAAGAGGGGGGGAAGGAGAGAGAGAGAGAGAACTCAGTTTTAGAGTGTATTATAAGACATATCAGACCTCTGAATATTCACTTTGGCTGGTTAAAAAGGTAGGTCTTTTCCCTCAAACAGTGTTGACAGCTGTGGTTGGCCTTAAGTCCACTCCACATCCAGTACAGTAGTCACTTGTTGCAGACTTCCAGAAAGTCTTATCTCTAAGAAAGGGTTACTTTGCAGAGACACTGCATTTTCCCACTCTGCCAAATTTTGTTACTGAGAAAGTGCAATTAATTCCCACAAGGATCCATTCATTTCTCTTACAATTGCCATGTGGAATGTGATCGCTGAAAGTGCCATAAACTGCATAAGATTATTTGTAATTTAGAAAACTAGTTCCATTTAGGTTCTACTTCATCTCTTGATCCAACATTTTTAAAAGAACAAGGGAGCGATTCTGGCAAGATGGATGCGGAGTCATATTCAGTCAAGGAAGTTAAATATACCTATTTAAAAATACAGAGCAATGATCTGTTTTCTTTCCAAGCATTTAAGAACAGTAAAAAAAAAAGTCATAACTAGAATGTGCGCTGATACTAAACTAAATTTCACCAGAGATGCTGCCAAAAGAGATTTTTTTTAAAAAGCCAAGCTGGCAGTCATGATCATGTGCCTAAAGCTCCACCCCTTTTTACATCCAAATATGTACAAATAGGGCCAATCTATGTAGTTTTGGCCACCATCTTCTCCTTTTTGACCTTCCCTTTTGTAGATGCCTCCATCCTTCTCTCAGGCCCACATGCTAAATCAAGGGGAGAAAAATGAAAAATACCTTTCCCCTTTGAAATGCCATCTGCAATGGCTTTGGCTTTATGTTTGTTTTTCATTCAGGTATAGTGGTGGGATTCACTTACCTTCCCTACTGGTTCACAAATGTGAGCGCATGCATGCACAGTGCTTGCACATTACATTGGGATGGGTGGGTGGATCCTCCTGCAGCCATCGCTACCAGTTGGACTGAACCAGAGAGAACAGCTGAATATGACCTCTGGTCAGGTAGCCGCCATGTGCTACCTTTCTGCCTTTCCAGAGACATGGTGACTGGATATTGTTTTTATGTGCATGTTATGTATCACAGTGTGATTTTAACAGAATGATTGTTAGCTGCTTAGAATGAGAGCAGGAAGTGGATATAAACAATAAAGTGTAGGGAGTCCAAGTAGTATTTCTATAATTTCACTTTTCACTCTTGAAAGCAACCCCTAAAAACTATAATTCAATTCCTTCAAAAGAACACATATACAAAAAAGCATTTGATTATGCTTTTGCTGCTGGCTGCAGACTTTAAAAAAATATTTTCGGAGCAGGCTAATCGAACAAATATTCAGCATGCAGCAATCTATGCTGTTTCTGAAAGTCTCAATCATTTCAAAACACTTTTGCTGCTGCTCTTGCTGCTTTCATCGGAAAAGATTACCTGAACCAAACATCAAATTGCTGCACCGTTTCTATCGTAAATCTTAAATGACAAAATGGCTGACTGTCAGCCATTTTGTAAGAATATAGGCAACGAAATTAATCCTGAGCTTTTGTTTCAGGTTGTTTCCAAGTTTGGCTATCACACTGAAGGACTGACATGATTTTAAGGGAGACTGGCACCACTTTTTTTATCTGCCTCCGATAATTTTGGCAGCTCTACTCTGGACTGTGCTTGTACAAAAGCTGAAAGCATCATCTACTTATAAAGCAGCTATTTGGTTTCTTGTTTTTATAATCTGTCAGACTCTCTTGATAAGATAGAGCAGCACCTGAAGCTATAAATGCTTCTGCAAAAATTTGGGTTTTCAGGCAAGCTTAGCATTAGCAATTGTTTGTGTTTGTTTGCATACAAGATGCTGTTTTGGCCACATTTGGATTGGTTTGGTTTTGCCAATGCTAGCATTTTAAGACAGCCAGTCAGAGATGTTGGTCATGGACAGTAGCACTTTGATATTGTAGGAAGTTATCACCCAGCCCTCTCCCAGAAAAATGAAATATCCTAGGAAATATTGAAAAGGCAGAATATTTCTCTGGATGTGAAAAGAAAGAAACATGTTTTAAAAGACAGAATAGCTGCCTGTAGCTTCCTGCCTATCCCTACTTTGTCAATGAGCCATTAAGAAGACCAAGCTAATCCACTTTACATAATAAAGACTTCTCCACTTCAGCTGCAGGGGGATGGGATTAAGGAACTTTACCCAACTCACCACATGGCATCTAAGAACTCAACCACACCTGGATTCAAAACACAGCCTAGAGAGTTGCCTCTGCATGGCCCCATGGGAGTCTGACAACCAATCAGAATACATTTCTTACACAGGAACAGGAAACAGAGAGGTGGGACTGAACAGGTTATAAAAAGCCTAGCAAGCCCCTTCCTCAACCCTTCTCTTCTTCTCCACCAACATTGAAGCATGTGATCACCTTTTCTGTTCAGGACACAAGCCATGTGATCCTCTCCACAATAAACCATCTTTCCAAGCAGCCTCCATGTCTCTAGTGTCTTTTTCCCCACTTGGAGCCGAACCCAGAAGGACATTTCTTTCATCAATATAAAGCCACAGGAAAACATAGATGTGACCTCTCTTTTCTTAGAAATGTGCATGAAATAAGAATTCAGAGCATTTGATATTTGCCACAAGGGATTTTTTTTTATTATCTACATACGATGACTTGGGAACCTTCCAGTCATTAAAAATCCTAAGTGTCCCCCCTCCACAATATATTGTAGCACTTGCACTGTTTAACTGTGTACAAATAAAATCCCAGTTCCATATTTTTCATCAGCACCCATTCTGAAGATTTGAATAGGTATTTCCTCTAAAATTATGTAGAAACAATGCTGCTTCCTTTTATGAAATTTCAGGCGGTGTGGGAACATAACTATTTTTATAGGAGATTAAAGTTTTCCATGTATGTATGTATGTATGTATGTATGTATGTATGTATGTTATTTTCCCCTGCTTTAATTAGATACCTTTCTTATATTTGTTTGTGGAGGTTCTTCCCCTTGCAATCAGTACCTTTCCTCCCCACTGCCCAACAACTAAACAATCAAAAACGCTAAGGCACCTAGTTTTGTTTCTTGTTTGGGGGCAATTAAACAAAACAAATAGCTTTTTTGTAGACTTTAAGTAGATACATTTTTCTGCTCAGTTGCAGTGTAACACCCATTGAGAATCTTTTATGTTTAAATATTCTTTAATGCTTGTTTCAATTAAATCTTTAAAACAAGCTCTTCTAGCCCTACATGAACTGTTGGGTACAATTTCAAAATGAGTGAACATGCTTTTGATTTCTACTGCTGTATCCAAGGAATGAGAATGCAGAGGAACAGAAGTATTTAGCATCAATTTTATTTAATATTTACAAATCTATCATACCTTGTGAACTATTGGGGTTCCATTATTATGAAAGAACCAGTCATGAAATCTAGTGTATACTACTGATAAACGGGATATGCTCCTATGTGACTTCCGTGTTCTCCTAGGTGTTCTGTTCTCAACAGCAGCTATTTTCTATTGTGCTTACACGTTCTCTATTAAAGCAGGGGCCTTATTGTTATAATAAAAATAGAAACATGGTTTCCTGGATCAAATTAAGTCACTGTGGTAGTTTAATTCCATGTCTGCACTTATTATATCCAGCACTGCCCTTGGGAATTCTGTGTGTGCATGTGTTTAGTAAGCTCTCACCTGAAAATAACAGAATAGAATGAGTAACTTGTTGCTAATCTTGGTAAATATTGCTAATATTTAAAATCAAGGTGGAATACGGCCTTTAAAAATGAAAATGTGTGCATCAAATAGTAAATGAGAAAGAGCACTTATGTAGCCATTACTGAAAGCAGACTTACATTGAAACTGGATTATGAAACTCTTGTTGACTTTCATATGGTACAGACTTTTTTTCATCAATACAATACTTTGAACTTCTTTGTTTGTGCTTCCCTGCACCACCAGAAGATACAGGAGTATAGCATTTACCCTTGTTGCAATTTCTTTGTAATAACATCTGAGAATTTCAAATACTTAGAAATCTGAATTACTATACAGATAAAAGTGCCCAGCATGGAGATAAATAATAGAAATATGTTTCCACATCAGATCTTCAGATAGGCACTATTTAAATCCTGTTAGCTTATACAGCTCCAAAATTTTGACTTGGTCATATCATAGAATTAATGCCAGGTCTGTATTCTTTTAAATCTTAAAAAAAACCTTCTTTTGGTGTGGTATGTGTTTGTGTGTGTGTGTGTGTGTGCATAGACAGATTATAAGATAGAAAGTTATATACATCCATACAGTATGTGTATGTGTTTGTCAAGAAGCACTAACATTAAACATTTCACACTCAACATTCATTTGTTAGTGCCATCTGCCTCTTGTCTTCTACAAGTAGATGTTCTTCAGATGTTTTAACTTCAGCTCTCATAAGCTTTAAGTAGAATAGTAACATTAAAATTTTAGCTCAGGGGCTAAGTGAAAAGCTTAATTCAACAATTTGAAAAAATGAATGGAGTAAATTAGTTTTTCTGATCAAGTTTGAGGCAAATTCTGACTTAAGGTTACATGTTTTCTGTTGATTGGTATGGGTTACCCACAGATACTTACAACATTTATTATATCTTACACACATAGATTTATATCATGCATTTCTTCCAAAGACTCATGATAGCAAGGGAATCTTGCTGCATTTTTATGTGAAGTGGGTTAGTTGTGGAAAAAGTCACATGGTGACTTTCTATGGCTGAGGCTGGATTTGTACTTGGTTCCTCCAAGCTCCAATATTGCACTACAACAATATACTTTTAATAGAATGGAATAATCTTTGCAAGGATAATAAATGATTCCAATTTTGGAGAAATAAGTGCAAAGATTTTAGAGCATGTTAAATCACAGAAAAGAACAGAAAGAAAAAAGAATTTGTAATGTTATGGTTTGGCCAGATATAAATTGTACTCTAGCATACCTGCCCACTTTTGTGAAAAAGAATTGTGTACAAATTAGTGGTTTTGTAAATGAGTTTGTAAATCATCTACGTAAACAAATTTTAAAGAAATTAAGGTAAAAACCCTTCAGAATGCCTTAAGATTATGAAAAGGGACTTAGAGCTTAATTTTTTAAATATACATAATGAAATGTAGATATAATTAAATATATATACATATACCTGCAAACATAAAGTTATAGGGTTGGCTCATGCCTATAATGGAGAGGAGGGGAATGTTTATAGAATCAGATGACATTTGCAGTCAAAGAATAGCATTAATATTTCCCTGCTAGATACTGTTGATTAAATCAAAAGATGTAAAACAAAATCCACTGTCAAACTAAGCTGAAATACCACTATCTGACATGATTGCCTGAAATATTTATGTTGCATTAGAAATTTTGGTTGCGGTAAAAATCTAATCTTTTCTGGTGGAAAACTGTATTTAAAAATTATTGATTAGATAAAGTTGTCTAGAAAAATAGAAAAAAGTTATGTATAAATTTTTTAAAACTTATATGGGGTTAATTGTGTTACATCTTTTATAAAACACTTACCATTACTTACATCTTTAAAAAAACTTTATTGTAAAAAGACGATATACAGCTTCAAATTTTTCAGGATGCTTTTATTATTTTAATTTGACAAAATAAGAGCCCTAATTGAAAGCACTGAATTGATGAAGGTTTTCTTTGGGGTTTGAAGGGTTTTTTTTTTCAGCTTCCTGCTGAAAACTGGCAGGAAGTTACTACTTTTCAACAGTTTATAACTGAACCTAGGAACACAAGCTTGATTAAACTGTAATAACAATACTTTTAAAAAGGAATGTGGAGGCAAGTTGACATTATAGAATATACCATATATAATTTAATCACTTAATAATTTAACCGCAGGAGACCACTTAAGAAAGATGTCATTTTTAGAAATGGAACTGCATATGGGACAGGGGGAGAGGGCAGAGGAGAAGAAAGAGTATCAGAAAGAAAAGTTAGCCAGATGCCAAAATGTCAAATTCATGTAGTGAATCAGTGCTACATAATGGCAGAACTTAACTTTAATCCTGGTGGATATAAGTATAAGGGCTAGGGCTAGGGCTATTTAGGTGTGTTCTTCAGAAATCATTCTCTATCCCTCACTCTCTAATTAGGATTATTTTACTGTTTTATTTTTACATTTTGAGCTGCCATAGGAATGCACTTGAATGAAAATATTTTCATTGAAAAATAAGCAAAGATGAGAACAATAGTGGAAAAATACCATTTTAATGCCTAACTTTCTTACAAGTCACAGTTTTAAATTTGTTTCATCCTGGTTGTTACATTGTAGGAACCTAAACAAACATAAATATTTGTTTTCATTCCCCCCCCTCCGTGTTTCATTGTTCTAGAAAGGGAAAATTGTTTTGTCTGCAGTTCTGCTCCTTTCTCCAGTAGCCTGTTCAAAGGGTGTTCTTAAAGCATAAACCTATTAAACAAATAATTTTTGCATATTAAATTTTTAATTTATGTATGTTTCTCTTAATTATTGCCCAATATACAGAAAGAGAGAGAGAATGGATTCTACTGGATGCAGAAATGATGGCAGAAGGTAAGCCAAGAAAGTTACTTTCCTTCCAGTTCTGCTCCTTTCTCCAGTAGCCCCTTCAAAGGTTGTTCTTAAAGCAGAAGATCCCATGCACTAAAAAAGAGCTATGAGATAAGACAGCAATAAAACCTGTTTTTTCCTATTCTCAGAACACCTCATGTTTAGATCTAGGCCTGAGAATGCTCTCTTGTCTATACACTATTTTTCATTTATTATTAATTTTATATCTGTGTCCCATGTAATGGCAATTGAGTTACTATAGGTACTATTGAACATTAGATAATGACTTTGTCCATCATCTAAAATCTCTGTATTATTCAAACTAAGTTTATAATTCAGCTTTTAAAAATGGACGGATCTAAGCTATTAAACATAATGTATTATACAATTATTCAATTTTCCCTCCCTTAATAGATATTCTTAACTAAATGGGTGGGGCAATAAGGAATTGTAGAGAGAAAATTATGCTGAGTAGGAACTTTTTTGCAATGTAGCCTTTAGGCACTTGTCTTCCATTTGTGAACTGGGTGGAAAGGAAGCCAGCTTCAGAAATTCTTATCTAAGTTTCAGCTCCTTCCTCCACAACAATGACAGCCAGCTGTCCAACCTGGTCAGAATTACTAAGATTTGCAACTGGTGGATTCCCCTGATTTTTACTCTTCCCGCCCACATTGGAAAAGCTAGCACCAATTGCTTTTCTTTTTTATGTCCTTTGGTTTTGAGTTCTGGTAGAAAAAAATAAGTTTTATAGTTTTTGCTGTCAGACTAGAAATGGAAAATTGCTGGAAGGAAGGAAGAAAGGAAGACAGGTCAGTATGTGACTGTTCCACAAAAGAGAGACTACATTTAATTGTTCTACTGCTTAATCTGAAAACCAAAACCAAAACCAAAACCAACTTGAATATCAGTATAAAATGGCTGTTGGAGAACAAAGATTGAGAAGTACACTGCCTACTAGCCATTGGTATAAAATGGAATGAAGTGCAGCAGGTGGACCAGGTTACCTGACTACCTGCTTCCACCATCATGCAAATCAAGAAAAGATAATCTTCCCAGCAGCCTAGATGTAGGCTCAGGATGAAATGATCCATTCCTGCCCTCCCAAAATGGGAGGAAGAAAGAAATGCAAATCAATCCAATCTGGTCTCCATTCAGTATATACTTTCATGGGAGAAAGTGGGCAATTACACAATGAAAATGAAAACTGGAACTGGAAAAAAATTGTGAAACTGGGGAAAAAATCATAGAGGACCTCTTTTATCAAGCTTTATCAAACTGATTTATTGTGGATGTCTGGAAAAAAAACTTGCTTCAAGGGCCCAACACTTTGTATTTGCTGATATTTCCTCAATTTTTTTTGTTTTTGTAGATTGTATTTGATCAGTCATCTTTATCTGAATCTCAAGACCATCAATGTTCTTCTTAACCATCATTCAAGTTTGCCAGCCCTAACCATCAAAATAATGCTGTCCTTGAGGCTGAGGTAGTAGATTGAATAGTTGTGGAGCCATCTTCTCCCTTTGAGCTAACTATACAATCTACTGTCTTTCCTAAGGAGACAGTCAATTCATCTGCTCCCATGGGTTCACCCATTCCGACATGCAAGTTATTGTCATGAACAATGATCATTTTGGGGCCCTTGGATGTCAGACATGCAGTTCTACAAATATGCAAATGTGTGAGGCCTTTGTGTTGCTTTGTGGAGGTGAGGTAGTAGGTTGTATAGTTTGTGGGAGGGATTAAATCCCATTTCAGGTGATAACTATACAGTCTATTGCCTTCCTTAAGGAGCAGCAAATCTGCTTTACGAGGTGAATGATACAGTGATTATATGCTACACTGAGCAACCCAACAAAACCCTGGCTCCTTACTGATTTTAAGTTGGATGAAAAACTTCTAACTGTATTCTGGATTAAATACAACAATCAGGCACTCTTTTTTTCTTTGCTAGATTTCTTCATATGATATGTTCCTTTCCTCTTTTTCCACCTTGGATTTTTCTTTCTTTTCCTTCCAGCACACTCACATTGCAACTCTGCCCCTTCTTTCACATCTGTGGAAAATCTGGTCATCAAAGATTCATGTTGAACACTTGGTAGTTTAATCAAAAGCCTTCCTATATTTGACCTTATCTCTCACAATAAAGTGATATTATATACCTAGCTAGTTAGTGCACTCATTCAAAAATATAATAGCATGCTAAAATATATGCATGCTACTAAGAGCTTAGATACAATTTCCTCTGGGCTGGGAACTAGCATATATGTATATATATGCTAGTATCAACTTTCAAAACACTACTCATGTCCCCAGGTGGCTGTGTGATCCCAACGTCCAGTCTTTTTTCTCTTTGAAAGGTGTTAAAGAAGGTTGTTGTAATCTGCCCCTTATGCAAATGTAACATAATACAAATGATATTTGTGTATGTCTGCTTCCAAGTGTGAAATTGGGATAATGCTATTAAGAAGTGTCAACACACAAGAAACAATTGCTTCATTTATTTGGCTTGTTATTATTGCAAAAGCTTTTGTTGCTCATGTCATTATAGATTTACTGAAATTATATTCATTTCACTTCTACCTGCCTTCTTGCGGTGGCAGGAGCAGCACAGCTGGTTTCCCTCATTATTGAGGCATGTCTCTCTGGAAGTCTGCCCCCTTTGTTTCCTAGGTTGGCAACCGCTGGGCAGGAGAGCCCATTTTCTTCTGGTGTGGCTACCCCAGACTTCTGATCTTTGTTTTTTGGATTTGAAATGGTTGAATTTTGAGGGGTTGGGAAGCCCAGCTTTCTCATTGGTGGAATCTCTCACCAATGCCTGACCACGGTCCTCCCCTTCCCCAGCAGCAGTAGGCCAGCTCCTTCTCCATGACACTTCAATGCTCTCACACAGGGCTTCAGGGAAGGTTAGCAAGCAGTTTTTTTATATTCCCCACCATTGTGAATAAGTGGTGCAGCAGAACAAGGAGAGGGAGGGGAGGAATCTTGGCTGGCAGCCATTTTTTGTGCTCATCAGAGGAAAGCACTGCTGGCAACTCACCCTGAGTTTTCAGGATAATTGTCTGAGAGTGAGTGTAGGAGAAGACTGGATGTGTTTTTTGCTGTTGCTTTTTTAAAAAAAGCATTGATGATATGAAAAGATCTTTATCTGTCAGAATGCCCTGAATGTTACATTATTTCAGGATACTTGTTCATTTATTTATTTAGTGTATGGCATATAATACATGGACTAGCAAGATATAGTAACATTTCACCTAAATTAATAAAACACTGATATGTCATAAATATTAAAAAGCTCTATGTTCAAATACTAATGTCTAGGCAATCTAAGCAATGAAACGCAGCACCATTTATATATTTTTTTTAAAAATCAGATACTGAACCAGTGTGTGTCCTCAGCTTACAGCCAATCATGATGTGATTTATAGTTTGACATGGGACCTCACAATCACACTTAGGGGAGGATACTATGCCCCATTTAAACAGAGAATCCTGGCAGATGCTGTGTGAGGTATCAGTCTTGCTCAGAATTGTCCATTGCTGACGTGGTAGTTCAAAGCCTGGCACCTTTTTTGTGAGTTCACTTATATGTCTGCCTGTATCTAAGCATTCAGCAACCATTTGGCTTTCCATTGGGAATCAATGCTAAAGTTATTGGGTGGATGATATGTAAGTGCCAGTGGAGGCTTCCTGGAAGTGAGTCTTCTGGCTGATAAATGAGAAAGATCGGCATGCAATGGCAGAAGTGAGTTGTTTATATTTTTTCTATATTCTTTCACTAGTGATCTTTCCTTTGTAAAGCTGGCTGTGCTATATGGCTCAGAACAGAAAGCCAGCAAGTCAGAGTGGTTTTAATACATCCAATTACAATTCTAATGGTGTCATTGAGTCTGGCATCTAACTTACTAGTAACTATTAAGCCATACAGGAGCACAGTATTCTGCTACGGAGTAGACCAATTATAATGCTGATGACCTGAGGGTGGCAGCTGAAGCTCCCCATTTAGTTCCACATAATTTCTAGAGTATGTTGTGTTCCCAACATTCATTTTTGCTGCCAGATTCTCTAGATGTATCTTATAAGAGGGAGTCTGGTCCAATGTTACTCCAAGGTATTTTGGATGGGGATTATAAAGGAGTAAGTTGTTGTTTAGGTAGACATTGCAGCTGACATTTTCAAAAAAATGGTCATGTAATCATGGAGCAAATAAAAATAAAATAGCAATCCCCAAAATCACCATTAACAAAGATACTAATATAAATGCATTCTTTTACCCCTCTTTCAAACCAATAATTTAAAAGAACACATCTATGTTAGAACTGAATATTCCTATCTCAACAGAGGGGGAGGAATAGGACACCACCTATCTCCAGTTTACAACACAATTCCTGCAACAGTTCCAAGAAGATTCCACAACCAACTGCACCAGAGGTGGGTTCATACCGGTTCGGACCAGTTTGGCCGAATAGGTAGTAACTTGGCCTGCCACGCCCCCGAATTGATTCTCTTGCATTTTTTTTAGTACTGTGCATGCACGCAGCGCGTCCCTAAGCAAACTGGTAGTAGCAGCAGCTGGAACTGCACTCTGATTCAGGTGACTTTGAGGCACAGATAAACCTCCAAGTGGCCTCAACTGCTATCAGACAGAGTTTTAACAACCAGATGACTGCAAAGAAATACAATCCTTCCATTCCCACACACACACACACCATCATATCAGAACCTATCCTTCCAACCCCGCCACCACCACCACCACCATCAGAACTGATGAAGCTTTTTGGATGAGAAATGAAACATTTTCTTCCTCCTCCTCAAGGAAAAAACTGTCCAGTTTCATTTTGAAGAAGAAAAAAACGCACCTCTGAGACAACTATAACTGGGATGCCTGAGAAGCTCCACAGACATACTTCCTAGTTCAGATCAATGGTGCAAATACCTCTGTATGTCTATATTTGTACAAGTGTAAAACTTTAGGCGATATCAGCCAATTTGTTGGACAGTGTCACATATTGCTTCTGCTGCCTAATCCTTAAAATAGCCTGAAGCTGGCCTGGAATCATCTCTAGAATGCAAAAACTAAAATTATAGCAGCTGACTCACTATCGGAGCAGAAGAAAGAAACTGAAAGGTAAATTTTCCCCAACCAAAGCAAGAACCATCAAGGGTTCTTTTGGGGAAGAAGATCAGTTTTATTATTATTTCAGATGCACCACAGTTGAATTATCAATCAATGGATGTGGCTCTTGGACATGGCTGATGATATAAGATTAGATGGTACTAGAATTCTGAGCTACTGCAAAAATGTAGTATGCAAGCATCTTTTTGCTTTTCCTAACTTTATCTATAGCTGAATTTGTCTTGGACTTGCCTTTGGCTTCATCCCATTAGCCAGTTATGAATTAAGAAATTCAGCATTTCTGAATGTTGAAGCTTAGGGATGAAAGACAATCATGTCTGTAACATACATGGGCAAACACCAGGGACATTGACTGTATTTGTATTTGGCCTGATTCCAGGCCAATTTGAAATTCTGAAGCCTGCACAGATTAAAAAAAGAAAGAAATCTTTTCAATGGAAAACAGCAAATAATTCCCAATGGACTGCTTCCTTAGGCTGTAGAAGTGTGATAGAGTATCGTGATGAAATAACAATATCATTGCAAATTTCAAAAAATATTTAGCTTTTCCTAATTTGCTGATAGAGGGAGTTCTACATGAGGCTTCTATGTTGTAGAAACTGCCAGTAGATGGGCATTATGCTGGTAGTGTAGAACAGATAAAAGATTTGAATATTATCTTCCATTTTAACCCTTTTATGTTTTGTCACTTCATCCGGGGGGGGGGGGGAAAGTCCATTAAGGAGGAAAACACCACACAATGCCTTTTAATCAATTGCACTAGCCACTTGTTTGAAGAAGAGAGGGGTGGGGAGAATCCCAAGAATCTTGGCTTACATCTCCTCCTGTAAAAACAGGATGCTTCGAGTTTGATGCTTGCCAAGGAAAATTTTGAAATGTGCTTGCAAGGAACACATATAGTTCAGCAAGTGACATGACTTGGCATGAATTCCAGCCGGACATTACAGTTAACACACTTGCTTTCTTTTTGCAGCTTTTATATTGTGTCTGCACTAACATGATTTTTATCTTATTTACCAGTAATATGATTTATTTCTTTATCTTTATTGGCACTAGATTCTTCTGTCAGTTTAACTTTGGATATTTCAGTAAGTATTACCAGTGGGCAATACATTTGAAGGGCTTAGGGATTTCCACATACAGTTTTTTTTTCTTATAGCATCATTCTGCAACATTCAATATTTTTTACAGGAATACCCATGTATGGTAGCCTTGTTTTTCTTACTGGAGTGGGGGTCTATTGATAAAAAAATTAGAAATGCTGCCTTTTGAATTATAGCAATTACTATCTTCCTCCTGCTCCATCAGTTCCCAATAAGTGTTACCTCTCTTCTTTTGTACTCCTGTTCTATTTTATGTCCAGATCTGTAAGATATAAACATTGCAATAGAATTACATGCAGTAAGAATTCTGGATACTAGGTTATTTGGTATAAGACAACTCCAAAATTGTATTTTAAAAAAATACATTTTAAAAAATTGCATTTAGTTCTTTGCCAGGAGTAATTCAAGAACTCAACAGCTCAGAGTTTGTATAAACTTTTGTTTAAGCAAAAGCAGATGTGGAACACTATTTTCATGTCCAATAGTCTTGCACAATTTTTGACCGTGCATAATGGTGGGCACAAAAGTGGAGCTAAAAATGAACTTATACAATAATGCTAGTGTCATTTCTATGGAGGAAGGTTTTGGATTTTCACAATGGCAACACTGAATCCAATTTGCCAGTGATGTGTTTCCCCTTTGTTCTGATAGAAGAACAAGGCAAAGCAGTTCTTTTTTGCTCAGTTGAAGTGCAGAAGCCACCGTTAGCAGAGAGGAATGAAACACCATGGCTGCTTATCTTGGTTTTCTCCATTTTTTATAGGTGGCCATTGTTTTCTTCAATTTTGTACGTGGGCATTGTTCAGTCTCACAATAGCATGAAACTATAGTGATTGCCCATAGTGCCAAAGATTGCCAGTTGCTTCTTGCCCCTCCTCCCGTCTTCAAAAAGAATATCGTCATCCACACAAATGGATAAAATATTAGTTTTCCATTAGATCATCTTGCTTTCCACATATACAAAATGTTCTTCCTGCTCTGAACATGAACAATGAAAGGACAGAGAGAAGGCATTTCCCTAATCCCCAAAAGTTAAAAGTGTAGTATTTTGAAATTCGAGAAATTTCAGTAAATTATAAATACCTTTTAAAACATTCCAAATGTTTTCAAATGTAAGCAACCTGTTTGCTTGCTTACATTAGCTGATTTCACATATTGGCTGCTTCTCAATTAAAATTATAATTAAAAAGATGATTTAAGATGATCGTAATAAAGCAACAATGAAATTAATTAAACAACACTAAATGAAGAATTAAAGATAATCAGAAATATAAGCTTTAGAGAAGAAAAAGCTTTCCACCTGATGCCCATAATTAATATAACTGCTCGATAAGCTTCCACAGGATGTGACTAATTTCTCAAACAAGAACATTTTCCTAAAAGCCTACAGCATAGGAAAATTGGCTAACTGAAGCCTGCATTTTAAAAAGGAAATCCAATGTAGATATTAGAAATTAAAGACTAGTTAATATTTCCTACTGCAAGCAAACTCTTGTCATGTTCTCAGTATTCTTAAGCATTTTAAAGCTATTATATAAAGACTGGATTCATGTATTATAGTAAGTAATATACCCACGTTAATTAAGCACCAGACATTAGATATTAGACTGGTGCTTGTTAAGTTGCTAGTAACTTGTCTGCCATTAGGAAAAGTGAGTGGTTTGATGAATTTTCTCATATCTTAAAATCATTTTAGTAATGAAACAGGAAATAAGAAAAGCTCCCAAAAGATCACTTCAGACTGGAAGAATGGATGTTAGACTTGTAAATGAGGCTTAATAGAAGTAAATATAAATTATGTTTAAAAGCTATAATCTCACATGCATGCTGATAGAGTTTTGGCCGCCAGTAATTGACTAGCAAAAAGGTCTCCGATTGATATCGGTTATACACAAAATTATAGCTCACCCAATTAAATGAGTGCTAGAACATCTATGTAAAATTCTATTGATGCAAGCATCAAAAATTTAGAAAAAATATAAAGAAATTTAGTTATCACTTAACATAAATCTTTGGTGCAAATTCCAAATTAGAACTAAAGGCTCAAGTTGCCACAATGAAGGAAACTATTATCTGAATTAAAATGTTCAATCTGTTGAATGATAAAGACAATTCAATGAAACAAATCCTGAGCAAATAACAATATTTTAAACTGATGTCTAAAAGAAAGTAAATATATATATTTAACAAAGGAACGTATCACTATTGTAATTTCTGTCCTCAACATTTTTGTCTCAAATTCATTTTGTCCCATGTACACATCTATTTTTTCTAATATATGCAATTCTATATGCAAATTTGCCAAATGCTTGCACTTGTACAAGCAGTTTAATATAATACATCTTGTGTGCGTTCTACTTTATTTTCTGTAAAATTGCTCTTTTTATGAATAACAACTTCAGAAAATATTAACTTTAATCAACGATTTATATGTGGATCACACAGTGGTTCAAAAGTGAAATAAAGTAAATTTGCCTTTAAATATGAATTTCCCACTTATTCCAACTTGATGGATAATCCAGGGGAGGGTATTTGAAAGTCTGCAAATAAATCCTTTTCCAGTCATTAATAATCTCGTGTCTGAAGAGGAGAATCCTGAAGCCTTAAAAGAAACCAGCAGAACTGCATGAAAACAAATGAGAGCAAATTGTTACTGTCATGTGAATTTTGTCTGAACAAAAAGTTGTAGCCAGGGAAAAGGCCTCAACTATATGCTTACATTCCTAAATGACACTTCCCAATTTGGCTGTCACGTTGTGCAGTATTTGAAATTACAAAATGTGTTCTTCCATGACAGCCTCACATTTTATCTATTGCAGTAATCCTGATTAAATATTGTTCCCCAAAAAATGGATAACAAAATGGATACTGATGGGATCGGGTTTACTCATAGTGATAGCTATTGCTGCCTTCTGCTCATCTAAAGTTACCAGTCTAGCTAAGATCAATGTTAGGACTAGCAATGCATTTCCAGAAGTAAATGGAACTATAATGCACTCTTACAATTTGGAATGCAAGTGGGAGAGTAGACAACGAAATCAGATATTTGGAACAGCATATCGATTGTAGCATTATACTGCCACTGGAGGGCCTCTAGCACAATCATTCAAAGACACTGCATTATTCCATATCATCCTTTTTTACCTTTTCTTAATGGAACTTCTCCAGAGAAAAATGTAGTAAGATTGGAGGGGGCATTTTCTGAACTCTGATCTCTAAGTAACAGAGGGCAATTATGCCATCACAGTTTCCTCTCGAAGTCCAAATGTGGACAATCAATCTGAAGTTTAGATCAGCAGACTGGCTCTTCTCACAATTTCAAGGAATCATAGATGCTGCCCTCTGAGTCAGGGAATCCACAGCACAGCTTTGAACTCCAACAGCAAGGGACCTTGAAAGGGAGCTGCCTTTTGTGCCCATTGCATGCAAATAGCTGGTGCCAAGGTGCATAGAACCACCTCACCATTGGTGGTCACCATAGTGAGGGTTGTAACCTCAGCCTGGCACAATCGGGCCTCCCAGAGCTTCGCTCTTCTTTCCTGCAGGCAGAATGCGTAATTCAGAGACTTGTGAAACCTCTGACGAAGGGGAGGGGGAACTTGGAGCCAGTCCATGAGTTTTAACAAAAAAGCTTGTGTTCAGCAGCTTTAGCTGCTATAGCAACATGGTTGCAGATAAAGAGTGTTGGTTCTTCCACCTTGCAACTCTCTTAGAGGGCAGGCAAAGAGAAGTAATTAATGCCCATGGCCAGCATGGCAAGGGAGGGTACTCCATCAGGCTGCCTCTCATCAGCTTGCTTTGGCAGCAAGAGAGATTTATGGCTGCCATGGATCTTAGTCTTGCTCTTTAAACCTGACAGCAGTTTTTAAAAAAATCTTGGTTAATGCCAACCAGGGATGACACTTTCACTGATCTATTATAATATGTAGTGGGGAGGGGGAATTCATCTGAAGCAAACTGATTTACAGTTTTAACATTTCCATCTATGATCAATATTACTCACATTCTTTTACCCATTTTGGCTCTATTTTTGTAGCTTCTAGTGTTTTTAATAATGATAATAGTTGTTATTTTCATACTATTGCTTTTTAAGTTTTTGTATGCTGCCAAAAGTTGCTTGTTTTGCAAGATGGGGGCAATATAAATTTGAAAAATATTTAATACTTAAAAATACTTAAAACTTAATACTTAAAAATACATTTCATCAGAAAATTCAACCAAAGTCCGTATCCTCTGTACTTGACAGCTAATTGTTTTTCTTTAGGAGCCAATGCACAACAGAAACTGATGCAAGCCCTAGTGTCATGGTATCTGGAGGAGGTGGTCATCAAAGTCAAGATCATAGTCACCTTATTGTGATCAGAACACCAATTACGCATATTTGCCACTAAAAGGATCTACTCTGCCCATCTAACTTCAGGCCTGGGACACAAGCACGTTTTCAAAGATTGCCTGAAGAAAGGCACTGTAGGAGCCACATGGATCTCCTGCAGAGAAGGTCAACTTTCTGGATTCTATTAACTAGCACTGTTTAAGTGATGGAACCCAGAGCAGACTAACCTGTTAGAGCATATAGGATGGGGAGACAGGCAGTCCCTCAAGTAACAAAGCCATGCAGGGTTTTATAGGTGACAACTAGCACTTTGACTTCACCGGTAGCCGGCTGACAACAAGTGCACCTCATGTATCAGGAATGGGTATAGTGAAGCTTGCCTGTCATTGCTGGTGCTGCTGCCTTTTAGACCAGGCATAACTTGCTAATGGCCTTGTGATTGTGAGAATGGCCTCTCAGTCCAATAAGCATACATCTGATGCACAAGATGAATCAGTGCAAAGGCCTGCTTTTCTATAGTTGCTATCTCCTTCTCAAGCAAGAGCTGAGATTACAGGAAGATTTCCCCCTGTTGCAGATAAATCCTAAGCAGGACAGTGCAACCCCATCTTATGACCAAAGTGAAAAATCAAATATTTCAACAATATCACTTGGTCAGCCAAAGGTCCAGATTAGCTATCATCATTAGTCTACTGATAATACTTGACATCAAGCCAACAAATAATGTCCTCCAACAACTTCTTCTAAATTTTCAATAGGACATGAGCAGGCCAAGGGCATTGAAAGTTGAGATATCTCACAAACCAAGGCTTTAGGTTTGATCTCTCTCACCTATCAACACCGAGTACTTTAGATCTGTGGTCTATCCTCTATAAGAGTCATGCTTATCTCCAGAGGAATTTGAATATGACTGCCATCATTCTCAGTCAGTGTGAAAAATTCTGCGATCAATATCCCTTTAAACACCAGTTTAAACACTCAGAACAGTTTGTGTATTCATTTGTTTATATTCATCATATGCCAAGGTTAAATTTATTGCTTTTGATGTGAATGTAGTCCATAAAAACAATAAATCTGTCACTATTTAAAGTGTTACAAAAAGCTGTTGTTTTGAATGGACACTGTTGCATGATCATTTCACTGTATTCCAAATTCATGGCACAGTTAGAGAAAAATGAGGTATGTCTGCCTACATTGTTTAATGATTACTTCAGAAAAAGACCTCAAAAGACCTCAAATTCTTATGTCCCAAGCTTAGAATTTAGTTCTCGGAAATACTAAAAGTTTGTCAGAATCTAAATTGCTTGGTTTTGATGGTTCATATACGAGTTTTGAATTAATTAAGTAGTTGAGCAGAATTTTCAGGCATCATTTTAAGTCCTCCAAAAGTTTTTCTACTTATAGTTTTATGGGACAAAACGCTTTTTATATCCAAACTGGCTTATATGCCTCATTTCTTTTTTGTAAAAGCAAACATTTTTTCCTTTGAAGTCCTCAACATGATCCAGTACTATGATAACATTAAATTTTGCAAGGAAGAGATTTCATGACATTCCTTCCACTCCTTGTTCCCATGGCTGCATTATGATTTTTGTGGACCCTAGGCACTTCTGCATCTATAGATTCTCCCTCCATAAAAATTACGTTATTAAAATTATATTTAATATAATTTTGAATATTTTATTCAATTCTTCATAGAAATATTGCATATATATGTGCATTTTGTAATTAATGATGAAGTCTGTGTTGTATCATCAAAGCTGCTATATTGTAGTATTCATGCTATGTCTATAGATTACAAATAATTCCATTAGTTTGAGCTTCATATTTTATGCATCCCTTGCCTGTTTCAATTAAGCATATTAAGTGATTTTGTGGTGTCTTTTGTCATTACTATAATAATTTCGTTGACCCTAGGCCCTGTGGCTACTAATGGATAAGTCAGTCCAGCCTGTTCACCATGCCATTTTTCTCTGAAAATGAAACCAAACAGACCAAACCATAATATTTGATGATATCTTCCTGCAGAGAGCTTCATGTTTTGCTTAGAATTTGATCTTCCTCCATTCTTCCCAGCATCTCTGAGCAAAAAAGAGCTTTTCCCAGATTTAACATTGTGCCACAATGGCTGCAAATTTCAACACAGGTCTGCAGGTTACTGACATGCATTAATGTACTTTTTTTTTTACAATTGATTTTTTCCTCAGCATAATCTCTCAGCCTCAGTCTCAGGATTTGGAGGGGTTTTGCTTTTTGTTTTTGCTATCTAGTGAACCACCAGAAAATGAGGCAGAGGTGGGAGCAGGAAACAGAGAAATTATAGAAAGTTCTTTTCTTTGGCGTGCAGCAGTATATGTGTGGAATAATTATTAGACCCACCCAAAGAGAGCAGGACTTATGGGTGGGCACAAAGGATAATCAGCCAGATGAGGATAATTCAAGTGAATTCTGATTAGCAGGCTGTACAGCGTGCTCTCTTCAGACATCAAAATGAAGAAGTACTGCAGACATGCTTGATTGCAGCAATACTAGTTATCAAAAACATTTTTCCAGGCTTTTTCATGAACCTTTGGGGGGCAGTACTGAAGATCCACTGCTTTAATAGTTGCATTAATTTTAATGCACAGACCCCTGAAATGAATTACAGAAAGGTGCTGTGCTTGCTTTTAGCCCCAAATACTTCTAAATCATTCTCAAAGTGTACCCTAAAGTAAAAGATAAAGGTTCCCCTCGCTCATATGTACTAGTCATTCCCAACTCTAGGGGGCGATGCTCAACTTCGTTTCAAAGCCAAAGAGCCAGCCGAAGACATCTCTGTGGTCATGTGGCCAGCATGACTAAATGCTAAAGGTGCATGGAACGCTGTTACCTTCCCAGCAAAGGTGGTCCCTATTTTTCTACTTGCATTTTGACATGCTTTTGAACTGCTAGGTTAGCAGAAGCTGGGACAAGTAATGGGAGCTCACTCTATTACACAGCACTAGGGATTCGAACTGCCAAACTGCTGACCTTTCTGATCGACAAGCTCAGCATCTTAGCCACTGAACCACCACGTCCCTTAAAGTGTACCCTACGTATTGACTAAAGTTCTTAATGCAAGACATAGATTCATAAAAATTAGATCTACTCATTTGTACAGCAATATGAACGTTGCCCTACAGTTTTGAAAAATATGAAAACTGCCAAGTACAGGTAGCGCCTGATTTAAGACCGAGATTCATTGCTAAGTGTATCATGAACTTGAATTTTTATGTAAATCAGAACTTGTACTTATAAATGGACTGCCTCCTACTAAAAATGGTGGACGACATGCTCCTTCCTTGAACCGCCAAACCTTTGAAGCTGAACAATGTTTTCATGAACTGCTGAAAACCACTGAAAACAGGCGGTATATTAGAAACATGTGGTTTCAGCAGTTCACGAAAACATGGCACTTCTGCCATTTTTAATAATAGGCAGCCTGCTTGTAAATACATGTTGCCCATAAGTCAGATGTTCTTAACCCAGGAAAATGCCTCTATTCTAATTTAAACGTATATTGTAGACATTTGGGGAATAGAAATGGAGCTAGCTTGAAAGGCTGAGTCTCTGTCCCAAGAGCATAATTGCTTTCTATTCAGCATTGGCTTCATCAGTATCATTCAGTGCCTAGAAGGAACAGCTACTGAGAATCTTTAACCTTAAACACCTTTTATCTTGCAATTACGCAAGTGCTTCATTATCCATTCAGATCTTAGCAAATGAAGCACTCTCTTCATTTTATGCAAGAGACATCAAATCTGTGAAATATTTTTGCTGAAATCTCAATCCCCCCAAAGGCTTTAAAAGTTATATTACCTTTTAAAGCAATAAAAAGTTCGTGGTGTTACAAGCAAGAGTGTACCACAATTTAACTAATGCAAACATGGCTTAAACACTATGGTTGCTCGGACCTATATATATACCACCAAGTTCAAATTGATTTACATTCAAGGGTTAGAATTGTGCAGAACTTTGCAGAGTCTGTGACAGAAAAGGAGAAGCTAAACGTCATTGTTATGTGACTGCCCGGACATACAAACTACTTTTGGCTAGTAATCTGGATATCACACAGACTGTCTCTCATAGTAAAAATTGAAATGGCTAAGAAGCTTTCAAGAAGGAGTTGAATCAAAGTTGGAGAAAGGGAGAGGAGGAGGAGGATGGCAAGCAAGCAAAGATGGAATTGTGCTTTCTTGGGCTGCTAAAGAAAAGCAAGTTCCAGCAGGATTCAAGACCACCAAAATGGATTTAATGTAACAATTACCTATTAAGGAAAATGATACAACATGGAATAATTTCTATACTGAACACCGATACCCAGAGAGAGAAGAGGAACTACAGAACCCAGGAATAAAAGAGCCCATCGGAAGCTTCCAACTAAGGTTAACTGAGTTCTTGATTAACTCTTTGGGAAATTCATTAGCAGCAACTTCTTAGAAATACCATCATTTCAATAGAAGCTGTGCTATTGCCAGCAGAGTAATAGTTAATTTTCGAATTGTAGAATAGTTAAGTCATAGGGAATTTGTTACATTCCAACTTCCAACAGAGGAGGGAGAGCAGAACTGTTTGTACATACTACTGAATTCTGTTTGTTCTGCTGACCTTTATCTTTGTTATGCTGGGAATACACAGAAAAATCTGAATGATTCTGAAAGATCTTGTATATGATATTGTGTTTGGTCAATACAAGTCATGGCAGACTCACTTTGCTTCAAGATGCTTCTTAAAAACTGCCTTGCTTGGTAACGCAGCCTCTCCCAGCTATTGGCATGAGAAGGAAGCTTCCAGAAGCAACATGTCAAAGCACATTGTGTCCCTTGCAGCACAAAGCATTTGATTGAGGCAAAGCACAGCTGTCTCACATAAGCCCGTTAAGTGACTGCACAGATGGCAACCAGAGTTGCTATTGGTTTCTCATAAAGTTCAGGATAGGATCATGGCCTCACCTATTAGTAAGAATGTATACTTTTTTTAACCGAGGCATCATCAGATCACCATAGAAGGGACGTGTATATAACTCCCTTCCCTTGGATATGACCTGCATAACTCTCTTCCCTTTCATGATGCAACACTTGCAAGATCATAACTCTAACTGTAGGGTTGAACTTAAGTGTGTTGAACCTAATCCCATCAAGAAAAAGATGACAGTCAACCCAGGGACACATGATTAGCTTAATGCTAAACCTAATTCTAGGCAGCAGGGTGTTTGGGAGACAAACCCTATTTTGTGCATTGTAAAATAAATAATATCCTAATATGTTTTTAATTTTGGTGGAGTTTAAAAAAAAAACAATGCTTTGAATACAGTAAAAAGGAGCCCCGAAAATGCAGCCCCAACCTGCATTTGTTTCCTTTCTTTTAAAAGGCTTAATTCTCAAGAGATTTTAAAATCATTCCCTCAAAGGTACAAAGTACTTTTTAAACCACAAAAATCCCAGTGATTAACTTAACCCTGACCCCAACTCCAAATCTATATAGGTCCAAATAAGTATCAAGTAAAATGAAATCTACAGACAGCTTTACCTTTTGTAAAGCTTTTGTAAAAGTTTGGAAAAGTTAACAGTTGCTTGAAAATTTTAACCTGAAAATACACATCTGTATGCACACATAGGGATGTGGTGGCTCAGGGGCTAAGACACTGAGCTTGTTGATCAGAAAGTCGACAGTTTGGCAGTTTGAATCCCTAGCACCGTGTAACAGAGTGAGCTCCCATTACTTGTCCCAGCTTCTGCCAACCTAGTGGTTTGAAAGCATGTAAAAAGTGCAAGTAGAAAAATAGGAACCACCTTGGTAGGAAGGTAACAACGTTCCATGTGCCTTCAGCATTTAGTCATGACCACATGACCATGGAGACATCTTTAGACATTGCTGGCTCTTCGGCTTTGAAATGGAAATGAGCACTGCCCCCTAGAGTTGGGAATGACTAGCACATATGTGGAAGGGGAACCTTTACCTAAGCACACACACCAAAAAAATGTGTACATATATTTGCAAACAGGTATATATACATGTGCATGCAGATATCATATAAGCTTGGGTTTAAGGGTGGCAAAATCTCCTTATGGCTGCATTTTAGGGACTCTTTCCTGCTTTCCAGGAGCTGATTGTTAAAATTCCACAAAAATTAAAAGCCTCACTAGGGTATTATTTATTTGACAAACACAGTGGGATTCAGTGTTTTTCAACCTTTTTTGTGCAAAGGCACACTTTTTTCATGAAAAAAATCACGAGGTACACCACCATTAGAAAATGTTAAAATTTTTTAACTCTGTGCCTATATTGACTATATATAAAGTGTTTTTCCCACGGCACACCTTACACTATGTCACAGCACACTAGTGTGCCGCGGCACAGTGGTTGAAAAACACTGGGATAGGTCACTTGTTGATTGGCCAATGACCTTAATAAAATTTGTTGCTGTTGTATGGACTCTTTGATATGAACCAAGAAAAGCTTCTCAGACATTCCAGTTCAATTTTTCCTTTAATAAATTGTCATAAGATCAGCTAGCCAATAAAAAACAATGCATTTTATAGGCAAAAGGTTTTTGAAATTTATTTGAAAAGTATTAAAAATCATACCTTGCAATGCTGCTTTATTGTACCATTTAAAATGTTGTGCCATTTAAAAAGATGCTATACCTTTCCCACAGTTCCGTTAACAAAAATACAGTATTTGCAGAGTTTTGCTTCAAGTGGCACCTTCAGCTAGATCTTAGCTAGGCCAGCTGAGGTTTGTCAAGAGATGAGCTTGTTACTCTGGAAACTATAAAAGATATGGATCAGATCAGCATTTGTCTGGCTGTGATGTGTAAGAGATCCAGCTGCAACACTTTGGCCTCTGTTGTTCATAATTTAAAACTACATTTATCTAGTTATGCCTTTGAAAACATTTCCCATCTCTTCATGAATCACACATTCCGGCTGTTTAATTGGGGTTAATAAGGAGAAGACATTACTCCTGATTTATTTTAGATACGACTGAATGAATTTAAACTGCAATACATCAAACATCTCCACATTAGAAGCGAGTTTCCTTCTGGTAGAACAGGCTAGCTACAGCTAAACATAAAAACTGCAGGCATGATTTTTTTCAAGATTGATCACTGCCCGTGGAATCATGGGAATGACTCAAAATCACCATCAATGAGTAGTCTAATCATCTTTGTGAAATACAAATGGACTTAGTCTACAGAGTAGTGATGGACAGAAAGGCAGTATTAGTGTCATGTTATGAGGTGTCACAATTTATTCCAGAATAGAGCATCAAGGCATTCAAACATGTTAACTCTAATATTGCTGCAAAACTGACAGCTGTCACAACAGCTAAGATTCATATACTGCTAGCTTTGAAAGCAACTTTTCTATATGCTGTTCAGCTGGGCTAGGATAAGTTTTCATATATCATAGTGGATAATAATAATAATAATAATTCCTTGGGGTACTTCAAATGAAATATAGAACTGACTTGCTAAACAAAGTGTGCTGTTGTAGCTATTCATATCTTTAGAGGAGATATGCAATTGTAAATCCAGTCAGTTGAAAGTACTGTAAGTACTATGAATCTAACAAAATAAATGTCTATATAAATGACTGAAACATTTCAAGATAGTCAAGTAGCTTCAGGTTGAACTTAAATGCAGCCTGTTCATTGAGATACTTATGTGATTACCAATAATCAAGCATAATGTCTGTATAGGTAGTCCTCGACCTATGACCACAATTGAGCTTAAAATTTATGTTGCTAAGGAAGACAGATGTTAATGAGTTTTGCCCCATTTTATTACCATTCTTACTATAGCTATTAAGTGGATTGCTGTAGTTGTTAAGCTATTACATAGTTGTTAAGTGAATCTGACTTCCCATTGACTTTGTCAGAATGTCTCAAAAGATGATCACATAACCTTGGGACACTGCAACCGTCATAAATACAAGCATCCAAATTTTGATCACATGAACATGGGAAGACTGCAAGTATGAAAAAGACTCATAAGTACTTTTTTCAATGCTTTTGTAACTTTGAAGGTCACTGAATGAATGGTTTCAAGTCAAGGATTACCTGTATCCAATGACTACACTGTTTTTTAAATCAACATCATTGCCTGATAGCTAAGAATCATTTCAATCAAGTATCACTTAATAATAGCAACTGCTAAAATGGCTGTATGAATCAGGCTCATAAAATGATTCCCTTTACACATGCAGACACAAAAGCAGCTTTTCCAACTTTATTATTGTTCTTTAATAATATTGCCTGATCAAAATATTTCAGCAATGAAGAATCCTGAAAGTTAAAAAAATAATAATAATCTACACGTAACATTTGGATGAGGACACTCCATTCACTTCACGCTCAATATTTTATCCCCTTGGGCATTGCTTATTTAGTCTAAGATTAAATTGTTGTGTACATGGTTTCTCTGGAAACTCCTTAGCCAAGTTTTCCTAGTCAATCATTTACTGTAGCTAATTCTATAAATGGGACATGCAGTACAGTATCAGCATGACTTACATTTCCAGAGGATATGATGAACCCTGGAGTTTGTTTGGGTTTGTTTTTCTAGGTCACAAAGCTTCAGCATTTATATCAAGAAAGAACAAATGAATTCCCTTTGAAATAAGCTAAAGAAGTCGGTGAAGGTATATGCTTATGCTTTTTTTGTGTAACGTATTCTATTTTCAAGTTCCAGATTTCTTTTAATAGCCTGGCATTTTTGGCAGAGAACAGCTCCATAAAGAAGACCGTACTGGAGACATTCTAACCCTAACTCAAAAGCAGGATGGGAGGTATGAGAATGGCATGCGGGCACAGTCCTATAAATAAATATGCCACAAGTAAGGTGATGTGGAATATTGTGTCGGAGCTTCAGATCAGACATACACGCCGAAGATCTGTTATTACTGAACTTTGAGTCAGGCCAAAATCATGAGAAAAGCAAAGAAGAAATCCGATGTTTTCCCACAACCTGAACTGAGAAAATGTAGAGGTATGGAAACAGAGAACAATTCCCAACAAACCCCTTACATTGCTGAAAATTCGGTTCTTTGGACTAATTTGATCCACATTTGATGGAGTGTTTGCTCAACTACGGGAAAAGAGAAAAAGGTGCAAGTGTGCACACGGACACACATACAGTATACAGCCATGCACAAAGGAAAAGAAGGGAGGAGTTTAGATATATAGGTAGTCCTCATCTTACAATCTCAGTTGAGCCTGACATTTCTGTTGCTAAGCAAAACATTTGTTAATTGATTTTTATTAAAGACCTTTCTTGCCATAGTTGTTAAGTGAATCATTGAAGTTGTTAAGTTAGGAACACATTGGCTAAGCCTGTGATGGTGAACCTATGGTACGTGTACCGGAAGTGTCACACATAGCCATCTCTCTGGGCACGCCAGCCATTACCCGTTACTCTTCTGGGTTCTGATGTGCATATGCATGCTGGCCAGGTGGTTTTCATTTGTGCAGGAGTGCCGGAAACTGGAAGAGCAGCTCCCTGGTGTGCATGCACTTGCCAGGAAACAGAGCTTCTGATTTCTGGCACCATCTAGCATACTTGCCAGAAGACCAGGCAACCAGTGTGTGCATCTGCACCAGGGAACTGCTCTTCTGGTTTCCAGCGCTCCTGCACATGCGCACCAGAGAGCTGCCCTTCCGATTTCCGGTCCTCCCTTGCACGCGCATGCTCCCGTTTTGGCACTCAGAGCCAAAAAGGTTTGCCAACACTGAGCTAAATGCATTTGGTTTTCTCATTAATGTTACTTGTCAGAAAGTTGCAAAAGGGGATCACATGACCGGGGACCCTGCAAACATCATAAATATGCGTCAGTTGGCAAGCATCCAAATTTTGATCATATGACCCCGGGGATGCTGCAGCAGTCATAAGTGTGGAAAAACAGTCATAAGTCAGTTTTTTCCAACGCTGTGATAACTTTGAGCTGTCACTAAACAAACTGTTGTAAGTTGAGGGCTACCTGTAAATACGTTAGATTATGTACTACTATAAACTGTGGAGCCAGTAAGGCTTGGTGTTTCTAAGAGCATTGTTTCGAGTGTGCCCACACCAACTGCACTTGCTATGTCTTTGCCATCGGGGAAGGGCGCCAGAGCAAGGTGCATAGGGATATCTGGAGGTCAGCTCCTCAAGTGCAACCTTTATGTCCTCCGGTTGGCTGATCTGTTTACACCCAAGGCAGGGCAGGCAGACAGACATTGAGGCTGCCTTACCGGCAGAAGACTGGAAAGAATTGCTGCTTCTCTGGATGGCTTTGGAATAGGCCATCAAACGATGGTGTGCTGGTTTTTTAGAGATGGGGGGTTTAATAGGCATGGGGGGCGGCTTAGGATAAAAATGAGGCTTATGGATGGAGGGGGGCTTGGGCACAGAGGGAGGCTTGGGCACGGAGGGGGGCTTGGGCACGGAGGGGGGCTTGGGCACAGAGGGGGGCTTGGGCACAGAGGGGGGCTTAGGCACAGAGGGAATCTTGGGCACGGCGGGGGGCGTGGGCACAGAGGGGGTCTTGGGTACAGATGGCAGTTTGGGAGTGGAGAGAGTCTTTGTAGTTGTGAGAGTAGTTACAGGTCGCTCAGTTTTGATCAAGGATGTTTGGGTTGGGGTTAAGACATCAGCAGAAGATAGATGCTCTGTGCCAGTAGTTTCTTTAGTTTCTGTTTCAGGAGGCATAGAAGACGGGATTAAGTTTACAAAAGGCGTAGCACTGGTTGTGGTCATCAAGGATTCATCAATCACATCCGTGCCTGTCTGCAGGTAAGGATCCACATCCGATCCTTCTGTCACAATGGGCTGTGCTTCTGTTCCAATTTGGGAGCCTGAAGTGGTGTCTTCATCGTCTGCAGTGGGAGGTTCTGATCCTGCTTCGGTGCCAATTTCTGGTATGTGTGCTGTTGAAACTGTTATGATGGACGGCAAACCTGGGCTTTCAGTTAGGATAGTAGCTGCTGTGGGTGCTACAGTAGTTTCTTCTACACCAGCAGTGGAATCTGGTAGAAAATACAGATTGACAGAAAATCAGCAATAATTTGTGGGGCAGGGAAATAGCACTGCACTTTGACACACATTTATTTATATGCTGCGGGAAGGGATTGCTGTGTACGAGACTCTGGTGGCTATCCCAGGTTGAAGATTTTGGATGCCTTTAAAAAGCAGCACATAGACATTTGTTTTTAAATTAAATCTGGATGCCATCTGGATCTTAACAGATGCCAATGTTGCTTAGTTGGGCCCTGGAAAGCTCCATTGCAATCCATTATTCCGAGTTCAGACATTTATTTCATAAAAGATGAAATAAGCATTTGTGCCTCACAGAGGCACTGCAACTATTTAGAGCATCATTTAAATGGGACTCCATTAGCACACAACAAAAGTTAATTATTTAGTTTGCCTTCACCAACCTGGGTACCAGATTAGGAAAAGGTTATTTAATTCTTATATTTTTAAACAATATCAAGAAGAGGATACCACTGGGATTTTCTATCTCAGACAACAGATTTATTCTCATCTTTAGCATTGATTGATATAAAATACTGAAGAGATTAAGCATGTATCTATATCCATTAGCATTGGTTTCCTCATGCATAACTTACTTGGCTGCTTATCTCATACAGTGACCCCAGGCAGCTCACAACAATCCATAAAAACAATATAACAATAGATCATATTCTTTCCTACCCCTCCATACCCACCAGAGTCTTGGTGGCACAGTGGTTAGAATGAAGCATTGCAGGCTAACTCTGCCAACACACCAGGAGTTCGATCCGTATGGGTTGACTCGGCCTTCCATCCTTCCAAAGTCAGTAAAATGAGAGCCCAGATTGTTGAGGGCAATATGCTGACATTTGTAAACTGCCCAGAGAGTGCTGTAAAGCACTATAGGGCAGTATATAAGTCTAAGTGCTGTTGCTATTCCCAGAACATTCCTCTTCGGACCCATCCAATCTTAACCTAGCCTAATTTTGAAGGGCAGAGACAAGATTTCACAACCTTCTTGAAAGCTAAAGGGAGGAAAGGCAAATTCATAAGGAAGCTATTCTAAAGGATGGGATGGCTATAGAGAAGAGGCCCCTGTGAGGTCCCATAAGGTGACAATGTCTAAGGAAAAGGACTTGGATCACATCTATCATATCGGACTGGGTTGCCATGTTTGCAAACCACCATGAACTAGACATGTATCATTGTAATCAAATGTCATTAAGAAGCCACGTTCCTAAGGACCAACTCTTGATTTTAATTAATTAATTAAATGCGTATGGCTGCCTACTCACAGATCGATTCCAGGTGACTAACAGGGTTTAAAAAACATTGCAACAAAAAGCAATCATAAAAAAAAATACATAGCAAATCTAGAAGTAAGCACAACAAACATATTTACATTTCCAGCAGAAATGTTTGATTTGTGGTTACATGAGACAGAAAGCTTAGTCTGAAATGTTTGATCTCTTCTCTTATGTGCCCACCCAGCCTAGGGGCTAAGAGAAAATCTAGTTTTTCCAAACTTCATGAATGGGAGGGTTGGTGTCAGCCAAATCTTTTGAGAGATGCTGTTCTATGAGTCAGGCACTGTGACCGAAAAGGAGTGCCTGTTTACTTGATGGAATCTAGAGTATGTCAATCCTATTGAATCTTGTAAAGTAAGCAGTGATGATTAGAGACCAATTATCTTGCAGGTCTTCTGCCATATTCATATCCTATACTGTTTTCTACTAGTAATTCCACTGATAATCAGTGCAGTTCATGCAGTAGTAGCTTACATGCAGTAGGCATACTAAGGGCACCCATAACTATGCATGCTACTACGGCACCAGCTATAACTATGAACTGTCTTCAAGGACAATGACACCATGGAACATGTATTGCAATAGTCCAAGTGAGAAATCTATAAGACATAAATGATTGTGAGTGTAGTCTCCCATGCAATATGTGCTATTTGCTATGAATGCAAATAACACAAAAAATAAACTACACAAGTTTCACCTAGCCACAGTTTCCAACTGCTTTTTGAGCAGGAGCCAAGAGTCTAGAAGGACCCCTAAATTTCAGATCTCTTCTATCTGGAGAATTGCAACGTCATTGAGAACCAATGCAGGTAGTCCTTGGGTTGTGAAGACAATTGGGACTGGGATTGCCATTGCTAAGTGACAAGATCATAAAGCACAATGTCACGTGACTGCATCTCTTAGCAATAGGGATCCCAACAGTCCAGGTTGCTGTCTTAACCATGGGTCATTAAGTGGGAAAGGGTGCGAGTACCAGGTAAAGAATGGGAGAGTATTGAGGACCAGGGGTTCTATGATGTAGCACCAAGTCCAGGGAGGATGGGTGGGGCGATACTAGAGTTATTTGTGATCTTGTCTATCAGCTTCCCATTTGCTTATGGGAAGCTGCAAATGAAGGTCACAAAAAGCTATCACATAACTAATGGTGCTGCGGCCTTCATACGTGTGAACCAGTTGCAAAATGACTACACTGTGATCACATGACTAAAATCAAGGTGCGCCAGCTGGAACTTTGAGAACCAATCATAAGTACTACCCGTTCAACACCATCATAACTTTGAACAGCCACTGAACGAGTGGTTGGTAGGCAAGGATTCTGGTAATTGGAACTTTCTGGAACTGAGTTGCTCCGATATCTATAAGCATCATTCTATATTGCCAGAGTTGAGCCTAAGTCACCTCCATCCGCCTCAGGCACTGCAACAAAACCTTAAGAGCATCATTTGGTCAGATAGGGATTGAGATAAATAACTAGGCATCATCAGTTACTGGACCTAACCCAATGCCTTTGGATGACCTCCCTTAGCATCTTCATGTAGATGCTATACAGACCTGGAGAGAATTTTGAGCTATAAAGGACTTCATCATGAGAGAAAAATAGTCATTTAAGTCGTTCTTTTCCAATATAACCTCAGTTGGAACTCTTGGGTAATTTATCAGCAATAAATGTCCATATTTTAATCCCCTCATTATTCAGAATAGCATAACTATGAGAGAAGATGAAGTAATCCCCTCATTACTTTGTTCGTGATGGATTTCAATTGAATATGTCACTGTCTCCATAGAAATATGTTTGATTTGTGGCCACATGAGACAGAAAGCTTAGTCTGAAATGTTTGATCTATTTTATACATGCACTTTATCACAGTAATCGCAGTTACTGAATTATAAAAAAAGTAAATCAGCTTCCCTCTGAGGACAGTGGAAGTCAAACACATCTACTGGTCATCAGTTTTTGAAATGGTGTATTTGCAGAGTAGCTACCAGCAGCAGAATTAATTTAAATTTAACAGATAATCATGGAGGAAAGAATTAATCTTCTAGGACAGTGATGGTCAACCTATGGCACGCAGAGCCCTCTCTGTGGGTACGCATGCTGTCGCCCCAGCTCTGTTTCGGGTCTCTGACGTGCATGCGCGCATGCCTTCCACCAGTCAGCTGGTCTTCGGGATTCTGACGCACAAGTGCAGGGTGCATGCATTCATAGAACGCAAGCACTCATGCACACACTTTAGGCACTTGGTGCCTAAAAGGTTAGCCATCACTGTTCTAGGACATAAACAAGTTGCCTTTTTTCCAACCAGCAGTCACTTGGGAATATTTAAAAGACTCTCAGGTTCCACTGACTTACCACAAAGATTGTTCTTGCAGAAGTAGCCATCTGGGCACATGGAACATGAAGCTCCCATGACATATGGCTTACGTCCCTTTATATTTCCCCTAGGAATTAAAAAGTGAACATGTGACGCAGAAGAGCAAAGCAGGAGCAGCTTGTTCCTTTCCTATAGAAGGTAGCAATCACTAAAATATAGAAGGTGATCACCTTTGGTGATCAGTGATTATTTAATACCAGGAATTCCTTAAGGAGAAAGAGCTAAGAAAAAGATGCTATGCCATTCTAGAATAATTTACATAAAAGGCTCTTTTGTTCCACATGTTTATGTTTTCTGGGCATTTATGTGTTTGTAATAAATTTCTATGTATTTGTATTTTTATTTGGAACTTTGGATACTTTGATTCAGAGATGTATGTGAGGGAGAGAAGTTAAAATAAAGTCAAGATGGCAACCACATTTGTTCAGTAAAAATCTCACTCTATTTTTACATTTACCATATTGACAACACATTTGAAAGGAGTCATGGTGTCTTTTGTGTGGTCTCAGTCAATATCTTTACTTTCTAACACTATCCCTTAGGACAGTATTTCTCAACCTTGGCCCACCTGAAGATGAGTGGACTTTAATTCCCAGAATACCCCAGCCCCATCTGCTGGATGGGGACGCACCTTTTCCCCTCAAAAAAGAGAGTGAAAATCTGGGTGCGTCTTATACACTGAATACAGCATTTTTGGCCTCCCAAAAACCCCACCCCCTCTACAAGCCTCTTAAAGGGTATTCAGGCCCTTTTTTTGACAGAAACGAGCCATTTTTGGGAGGTCTGCAGAATGCAAAAACTTTTTTTAAAATTTGCCTCTTCAAAATCTTGGTGCGTCTTATACTCCCGTGCATCTTATACTCTGAAAAATACAGTAAATTCATCATTAGGGTAAATCCATACTTTCTGTGATCCCTCCATCTGCACAGGTCACACAGGACTTCTTGATTGCTCTTTTCCAGTTTAACTCAATTTAAGCAGATGGTTTGCTCTGCTTCCTTCCAATCTACTAACAGCAACATACCTAACTAGTTACAGAGTAGGGTATTCTCCCCACCTTTCCAGTGGGGTGATTGTTCTATGAAACTTTATCCAAGGTTTCCAGGCTCCCCTGATAAATCTCATAATCAATCACTGTTTTTTATAGTCTTTGATTGATTCAATGATTGCCTAAAGCCAATGATTGTTCTTTCTATAAATTCATCACTCCATTCAAATCTCACATTTCCCAGTGGGAACTTTTTCATTTTCTGCCCAGATTATGGCAAGGATGGTTCCCTTGCTTTCCTACTCCTTATCTACAAAACTCCCCTGTCCTTTCTTATTTTTTTCTTTAAGTGGAAGTATTGATTCTTTCCTTCTACAAAGTTTGCATGGACTTGTAGTGGAACACAAGAATGAAGGAACAAGCTGTTCTTTTTCTTTAATCTTTAGAAAATGATGACACAATAAGCAGGGGGGGGAGAAACTTACGGGGGTTGGTAATTGCAGACAAATAAATGCATGTCAGTCTCATTTATCACTCCCATGGTTTCACAGAATGTTGTCCCACAGCCAACACGCTCACTGGTAGCCCAAACTACCTATAGAAGAAAGCAATAGCAATAGATAATGTATTCATTATCAGACCGAAAAGATGTCTATGAGTAATAAGTTGCATCTGCTTAACTTTACTTGGCTACTGAAACCATTTATCCACATGTCTATGGAGGTTCTGAATGGAATCTGTGGAGCTGAGCAAACTTTTTGAATGAGAAGCAAAGCATCTTCAAAGAAAAACCAGAAAGTCCAGTTGCCTTTTGAAAAAGCACTTTTGGGACATTTATCCATATGTTTTCTTTAGAATCTTTCGGGCAAGTTTTCATATTGTGCATGCATGGATTTTCATACATATTGGCCAGTATTTTTACTTAGGTTTTCTAAAGGCTCATTCCCGACCTCCTATTACAATTTACAGTGCTTTTTTTTTTCTAGTGTGAAGCAATATGTTACTATCAGTTTCACCTTCTTTAGAAGCATAGACCTGACCTTGTTAGAGATGGTATTTGATCAAATATTTCTCCATGAGTGGATTGGACTGTTACAATTCCTCTCTCTCCATCCTCGGTTCATTATTTCTATCACAAGATGTGTATGTGCCTTGAAATTAAATCCAATTTGTCTCATTACAAGGGGTAGAGATACTCATTGCTCATTCCCATTAGGCCAGGTTACAGATATTAAGAGTCCTACAGAATCAGAGGATCAGAAATGTTCAAGTCCTCATTGATTATTATTTTCCTTTAAAAAAAATACAAATTGACATTATGTAGTGTTCTGTATACATAAATTCTTTTGGAAAGAAGATGGAAGCAACTGCATCTCTTCCATTAAGGATATGGGAATTCTGGGTTCAACTATTCAGTCAGCCTTGAAGTATGATGGGTTTGAGTCAACCCTCTCAGCCTGCCTACTTTATATGACATTGTAAAGATAGAGTATGGAGGGGAATGGCAAGCCTTACTGAAATATTTGCATTCTTTCCCAACAAATATAAAAGCAATATAAAATGAAAACAATCCAACAGGACTAGGGATTCAAATCTGCAGGCAGGCAGGATTATAATTTCATGGCTATCTCACAAAAGGACATGAAAACAAACTTTTCCTAACAGCAACAACGGGTTGGACTTATTCAGCTGAATTCACACCATGTCATCAATTTCAGTAGCACTGAAAATCATCAGGACTCTTATTCATGAATGTGTGTCCCATTGGTTTCATTAGAATTGTAGTCACCATTGATGGATCCAACTTATAGTTGATGGAAGTGGGGTTTTTCTTTTGTTAAAAGTTATATTATATGTTAATCTAACCAGCACTGTGTGCACCCAACTCTTTTGAAATGAAAAAGAAAACTTGGTAGTGGCTTCCCTCTCACGAGACTAAGGGAACAACTTCTCTACTACAATCTTAACTGGGAATTAAAATGGAAGCCAGAACATAAGACGATCAAAGTTAAGAAATCCCCTCACTTCCAATCACTGACAATTGAGCACTCTATAGAATAACTTTTATCTTTCTATTGCTTATAAGCTCTCTATCACTCTGGGACCTCTTCATTTCAATAGGTAGCACAATGATACATCATTTCCTAGGCATTGACTCTAAGCTACTACCAAGATATAATTAGATACCTGGGTATAATGACCACACATTTTACCCTCTTCACATGCCAATGTGCTGTAATTAAAATCCCGGTACTCAATGTACCAATCGTGCATTGCTCTCTTCAGATCCAGGTTTCCAGTCATGGCAAAAAGATTCTCGCCTCGGGAGCCACGTTCTTTATTATGTTCCCAAGTACATTTTGTCGAGTAGTTTTTTGCAAAGTCTTCCAGTTCTGAATCCCAGCGCTGAAATAACAATAATACAAAACATCATCAACATCAAAATCTCACAGAAGGGCAAAGTACAGCAATGAATACCGAGAAAAATGGTCACAGTCCCAGGCTTCCTAGTAATAGTCATGCTTAATGCCACCGGGGGCTAGAAAAATGGGGTCAAGAATCTTGATGGTTTTTCTCAGTTACAGCTGGAAATCATTTGCATTTTGTGTGCAGAATATCATCCATCCAAATTAGTTCACATACCCCACATCCCAGGTTGCACAGAGACTTTTGGAAAGGTGAAGCTTCTCAAGGTTACAATCTTAATAATTTCTGGCTATTAAAGACAATGAATGCTGGTTCCTGAATTCCTCTAGTAACATTTACAAATTCCAGCCAAAGGTAAGTATCCAATTAGAATTCAAGATTATTGCATAATTGCTCTTTTCTCCATGTTATTGTGAAATAAGGAAGCTGAGAAGATGTAAAGAAAAGATGGGTTTTCAGACATAAATGCCATATAGACATATTTGCAACGAGAACTATAATACTGAGATTTCACTTTTTTTTCATCTTCCTTACTTGATAAGCATTTTTGTTTCTACATCATGTCATGGAACACAGGCAGTGTCAACATCTAAATATTTCTATATTTAATCCATGACTATAACAGTCATACAACATTTTAAAAATATTTCAGTATCTTTCCTTACGTCCTACGGTGCATAATGCAAACTTACATAGTGCAAAATCTATCAAGTGGGTTTACTGAAAACTTACTGAATGAGATAGTTATATTTTGGACTATAGCTATAAAATATTTTCAAAGTCTCCATGGCACTTCCTTCATGTGGAGTAAAGTAGCACATTTACTTTCTCCCACACCCCAAGGAAAAGGAAAGGAAAAGGAGTGAGACTAACTCTTGAGCTGAACTAGGACATTAGACCAAGCCAGAGTTTTATGCAATAGGGCTGTGGTACATGGGTGCAATAATCTTACCCACCCATCAGAAAGAGCTTCAGTCCAAAAATTCACAGGCTGCCACCTCATTTGACATAATGTAGAGGGAGATTCTCCGGCCAGTAGCTGGTATGAATCCTCTTTTTCCCATGAAGAGAAAAGGATAGTAAATATGCAAACACTCCCTGCCGCAACATGCCTAATTGAACAGCTGTGCTAGACTAGAGCCAATGCAAACATCTGGCATACGTTGCTTAATAGAGTCCAACAGCTGTTTGTCAACTGATCCCTCCAGTGTAGTGATAGACAGGCCCTTCTTATCCAGCTGTGCTCCTTAGGCTACTTTAGAAGCAGTTGTCAAGCAGGAAAAACTTTTATGTATGGAGGATGACTAGGGAATACTATGGTACACACCTCAAGTTAGTACTCAGTTCTGGATCATTTTCTGTTATACAGTTCCAAGTGTCTCTACGTTCTGATGCAAAATAGTCAGGCAAGGGCATAGATTCAGTTGCAGAAGGGCTCAGAATACTTCCTGAAAGGACTAATTTGCAATGGAGGATGCTCAACACTTTAGTCTAGAAGGGGATGAAATCTGTTTTAATTTCCAAGTATGTAACATAACACTGGTGTAGATCGAATATTGAACATAGGATTTGTATCCCTGTGAGAAATGTGGCTTCTGGTACAGACCATATCGTTCTGTAGAACTTGGTCACGGTTATATATGTTATGCAAGATTCAAACTATCAGTTCCACAGATAGGCATGTGCTTAGTGGTGTAATCCAGGGGTGAAATGCTACCGGTTTGGACCGGTTCACCTGAACCGGTAGTAAAAAATGCTGCTGGTTTGCCTGATTCCGGTAGCTGTGCCGTGTGATTAAGAAATTGTGCAGCACAATTGATTGTCGCGCAGCTGATCGTCAGAACTACCGGTATTCTACTTACCTTTGCAGACTTAGAAAAGGCTTTTTAATCCTCCTTTTTCAGTGCTGCACGGTAGCGCCTGTAGTGTGCATGCATGCGAAGCAAACCAGTAGCAAAGCGAACCGGTAGCAAACCTCAGAGCATTTCACCCCTGGTGTAATCTTACCAATTTGTACTAGATTTCTATGAACTATGGATTTTTCCTTGAAGGGATTGTGTCTCAGTCTCAATGAATTCAATAAGTTCACAGAATCTGTTGCAGATCTGAGTTTATAAAGGAAAGAAATCCAAAGAGGAACGCAACCAAAAGCAATGGAACTTATACTTCAGGGAATCATCTATCTCTACAGAGGCCTACTCTTGACTTGCCATTTTCACAATTTCCCTGTGGCCTAGACACAGCACTAGCGTATGTGTGCTATATAAATCCAAGTTGCTACTAAATGGGAACAAGATACTGAAAAATCCAATACTTTTAATAAAATTTAATAGAAGGAAAAGGAAGGTAAGGATATAGTACAATAATAATGAAATGCTTCAATTTCTATGCAGTGCAAGACAATAAGTCGCATCTTTATATAAAGTACAACTCCCTTTTTAAATGAATTGAACACAGAGCACCTACAATGCATTGCCTGCTCTTTCTTTTCCATCAATAGTTAGTTAGTTTAAAGGGGAATGTGGGCCAATTCTAGGATTATAGAGATCTGAAAACTGCAGCCCTATCCACCAACTGCAAAAAGATTCTCCCTGCTGCTGCTCCAGAACAGTCTTCTTCAATATGGACCCTTTCACTCTTCCCATGAACCCTGCCAGTGACCGGGGACAAGATGCATTATAAGAAAACTGCTGAGACCCAAACTGAGCAACACAGATGTACAGTAGAATACTTTTCTTATTTCAAATTATCCTGATTTTATATGGCAAATGAACAAAGACTAAACGTTTGCTCATCTGGTCTTGGGCAGGGCTGGGAGGGGAAAAAGAAATGGCACAAGGAGATACCAGAGTCAAAAGGCTGATTTTGGGGTGGATGCTTAAGAGAGAGAAAAGGTTCCCACACTTACTCTAGTATAAAACCAGTAGTCCTAAAGCTTAAGGTGGATTTAATAAGAAAGGAAAGTAGCTCGTTAAAATAAGCGTTTATAGAAGAGATTTGGGTTATTGAACCACATTTAGAATTTCAGCCATTTCAGGTTGGAACCAGTAGCAGGTAAGACCATTTCTTCAAGAACGTGTGTTTAAAGTAAGCTGCATTTCTACCACCCAAGTTTTATTCATCTTATTGAAGTTGCAAATTCCTGAAGAAAAATGAATTTTTACAATTGTGCTTTGTTAAAACCTTCAGAGAAAGAAACCCAGAACTATAATATATATCATAACAAGATGACAGAGACTTGACCACTTGAGATAGTTCTAAAGTAATGTCATTTTTAATTTTTTAAATATTTGTACTTGCACAGACTATACACAAATACACACACATACATATGTAGCCATGGACAGACATCTTTTTCTGCCACAAATAAAGAACTGACTCACAATAGATGAAAACTTCAAGCTTAATCTGCTCCTTCACATAAGCTAGGGTATGTATGGGAGATGGTATCTAAAAGCCCCAAATGGCAACTACAACCAAACAATTAAAGCCTTGGCCCTTTCTTACATGTACCACACATGCAACACATAGGGAAGAATGCCAGGGTGAAGTAATTGCTACTATTTGAAACTTTTGACCCCATTCCCTATAGATACGGCTTTGCAGGCCTTTGGTTGGTCTGGGCTATGAGATAATAGAACAACAGAACAGCAGAATTGGAAGGGACCTTGGAGGTCTCCTAGTCTAGCTCAAGCAGGAGACCCTGTACCATTACAAACAGTTGTCCAATCTCTTCTTAAAAACCTCCAGTGATGGAGCACTCACAACTTCTGAAGGCAAGCCATTCCACTGGTTAATTGTTCTAAGATATAAGATTAGCATCTTAGAGACATGGTTCACAGGCATCTGAGGAAGCAACAATAGTAGGAAACAGAGGCACATTAACATTTATTGTGAGTAGTCACATATCCATAGCTGGTCCTCTTTTTTTCTTATTTTCGTAATGCTTACACATTGTACAGCATACACATTGTACAGCAAAGTATGTGATCCAGTGGTGGGTTGCCAATTTTTTTACTACCGGTTCGGGCGTGCTCCCGCACATGTTCCTGTGCATGTGCGACACTTCTGGGCATGCAGAAAAGCATCTGGGCAGGTGGGCGGAGTCTACTAACGGGAGCAACCCACCTCTGATGTGATCACACAACATGCTGGCTTATTTAAAAATGTAAAAAGGGGAAAGATTAAACTTTTGGCAAGATCTGGTAAACTGGATTCCAGAAGAAAATTAATGAATCAGTCATAAACTAGGAAATGCATTGAGAGTGATATATGCTGGTCAAGCTATAAATCAGGTTTAGTTTTTCAACGGAGTCACAAGAGATCATATTGTGCCTGAGTCAGTCTGAGATGCAAAATGTCTATTCCAACCGTAATGGTCAAATACCATAGTTGGTTTCCTAGAGGGAGTCCATCCAAGTTGTTCAAACTAATACAACAGTGAGGAGTACACATAAATCATAGCTATAGGTTATCACTATATCTCCTTTTTAAGGAGCCCTTAAATGCCTCATGCTCAGTTGAAGCTAAACAACCCTAATTTATGAGGTTATGTTTGCAAAGCAGCTGCCTTCAATTGCCTTCATCTGAAATTGGCCAAAATCCTTTGCCTGATGATCTTCTGATACTCCCTACACTGACACTGTGATTCCCATGGCTTAATTTCCAATTCCATGTCAGAATCTTCTGCTGTATATCAGGGTTGAGAGCTGGAGGAGCAGCATCTGTATTTTCTTTGATGGTCCTGGGTTTGTCCTTTTGCTTTCTGAGTTAAAAAGGCTGATCAATTTGTTCATCTTGTGAGGAAGAAGATAATCCAGCTGAAACCTGATATTCAGGAGGTTAGAGAGATGTTGAATGGGCATCAAACCCAGAAGACTGAGGAAGGAGCAGGTTGGTTAGTGCAGACTGACCAAGACTTTTATTGAACCCAGGAAGGGGGAGATTAGAAGATGCCCCTCCAAGGAGTGTGCAAACGGAAGAGCAAAGGAAAAAATGGGGACTAATAAGGAGGGAACAATACTGAAAAGGAAAAGTAGACATTCACATCCACAGAGATTCCAGCATGTAAGATTTGCTTTTCCTGCATGGATGAAAATGGCAAGCAGCAGGGGAACCACCAGTCAAGGACAGGAGAAGCCATAATGAAAACTGAGCATCAATCCAGCCCAACTGCCAACTTACCAACCCACTGCAATCAACCTGGAGTTTTTAATGCTGATTTCAAATATAGTTGAGACAAGCAGCTTAAGTCTTTGTGTGGAACTGTCTAAACTTCATCTTGCTGAGAAACCTAGGTGAATCCCTTTTCTTTCTTAAGACATACACGGTCATTGCAAAGTTGCCTGCACCATAACACTCAGAAAGCGTACCTTTATAGTTCCTACCTATCAAGCACATGAAATGTGTGGGATTGTTCCGTGACAATAGAAAGGCATTCCCCCTGAATGCCATCTTCCTAAATAAGCAGAGATAATATGCTCAACAAACCTCTTAAACAAAGTTCCGGTCCAGGAATTGTCTTCTGCTTTAGCACTACCAAAAACCACCTGCACTACAATCTCAGTGGGGAGAAAGATTCAAGATCCAACTGGTAGTTTTAATTATGAGAATGAAGGAACGTAACTGGGACTTCACAGAAAAATGCACCCCTATATTAACAACGAAGGGACGCGGTGGCTCAGTGGCCAAGACACTGAGCTTGTCGATCAGAAAGGTAGGCAGTTTGACTGTTCGAATCCCTAGCGCTGCATAACAGAGTGAGCTCCCATTACTTGTCCCAGCTTTTGCCAACCTAGCAGTCCGAAAGCATGTAAAAATGCAAGTTGAAAAATAGGGACCACCTTGGTGTGATGGTAACAGCGTTCCATGTGCCTTTGGCATTTAGTCATGCCAGACACATGACCGTAGAGACGTCTTTAGAAAGCGCTGGGTCTTCGGTTTTGAAACGGAGATGAGCACCGCCTCCTAGAGTCGGTAATGACTAACCATATAAAAGTAAACCTTTACCTTTATTAACAACATTTGCAGTCTTGGGTCCCAACAAAAGGCATACAAGTCGACCACTCTTTTTTTTTTTTTTTAATATATTTTATTATGTTTTCATTCTATACAATCACATATTCACTGTGCTTAATCAGGGCATATAACATTGAATAAGTCGACCACTCTTAATACCAGAATTTTGGTTACTAGGCAAGATGAATGCTATGTGAGTCAAACCCAATTTTACGAACTTTTGCCATAGATGTTAAATGAATCGGTGCAGTCAGTTAAGTGAATTATGTGGTTGTTAAATGAATCTGGCTTCCCCCATTGACTTTGCTTGTTAGAAGCCAGCTGGGAATGTCGCCAATGGTGATCACATGATTCCAGGATGCTGCAACTATCAAAAACAGATTGCCAAGTCACCAAATTTTGATACATGATTGTGCAGACACTGTGACTGTCATACATGCAAGGAACGGTTGTAATTCGCTTTTTTTGAGTGCCTTTGTAACTTTGGTCACTAAACAAATGGTTGTAAGTCAAGAACTATCTGTAATCAGCTAAACCATCTTTATAGAAATGAGAATCTATTATCATTTAGACAGAATAATCATAGAAGAAACCAGAAAGTAAACAAACTGTCCCAAAGATTTCCAAATAAAGCCATCCTCACATTTTTAAACATGTCTAATTTAATCTTTTAAACATACATTCAGATATTGGACAAATGAATGAAAACCTGGCTGAAGAACTGAAGATGAAGAAAAATAGTGTGATGTTGTTCTGAAATGTCCTGACTGGTTTGTTATTTTTTATTTTAAAAATAATATTTTACAGTACCATTCCACTAGAGTTCATCCACATAATCACTGCCACTTCCCAAAAATGGTTGATGAAGGTCTTTATCTAAGACCTTTTTGGCTTTCCATCAATGTCCTGTTTTGTTTCCTCTCAACCCTGCAGCCTGTACAGAGCTTGTGTGTGGTCAAACTGTCCAAAGAACATCTGCAACTATATATTCAATGCCACCCATTTTATGAGCTTGTGCATGCAAGAGGTTACAAAAGGTGAAGGACTTTGTTTAAGCGATCATGACTACAATCATGAATTATTTTGGTTTCCTTCCCCTCCTGGAAGTCCCTGTTTCATAACTGGTGCAACAGAATTATTATGGGCTACATGACATGTATTCTGTTAGACTCTCACTGTCTACCGCAATCAACTGGATAAATAATGAGATTTTCATATGAAACAGATTAATCAACAACTGGATAGTCTTGCTCCAATCTAGCATAAAATGTGCAATACAAGTAGTCATCAACTTACAACTGGTGATTTAACAACCATTTCACGTTATTACACAGCAAACTCAGAAAAGTTACTTATAACCTGTCTTCAAAGTTACAACTACCACGTCATCCACCCGGCAGTCATGTGATCACATCTCAAAACACCTGGTGACTGGCTTGCATATTCTGACCAGTTGCAGCGTTCTATGGTCGAATGATCGTATTTCTGGCAAAAAAATATTTTTATTTTGGCAAAAGACGTCCATTAAATAAGCTGAATTTGACTTATGTCTGAATGATTTACTTAACAACCGCGTGATTTCCTGAATCATGTTGGTGACTTGTTTAACAACCATAGCAAAAAACAGTCACAGGGTGACTCAACTGATGAGCGCAGCGACTTATGAACAAAATTCTAGCTCAACTGTGGTTTTAAGTCAAGGGTTATCTGTATTTGAGGCTGGTGTATTGATGATTGCAAATGAAACTGTTTTAAACTCATAAAAACATAGATATAATCACTGAGATGCTGGTGTAGATCCAGGCTGGGTGAGTTAGCCCCTTTTTGTGATTCACAGCCAAATGGAAAGGCTCTAACAGCTGCATTTCTCATTCCATTAAATATAGCTTGGCAAGCATAGCTCAATGTATGTAAGTATTTCCATGACAACTACACTTACTGACCCAAACAAAATAAAAAGCGTAACTTTGGATAAGAATTCATAACAGGAAAAGGAGATAATCAGGGAACCCTAAAGCCTGCCCTAAAAAATAAATAACTCTGATACAGATTGTTGAGATAACCATCTGACAAGCATATTTAGAATTGAGGAAAGCAGCATGAGCAAAAAAGCACTATCCCAAAAAATTTACACTGAATCCAATGCAATACAGCAGCAAACCTCCCGTTTACAAAACCCTTGAGCAAAAAGTAGCACCCTTATAGGTGATAGGTGTTTCTTGTGCTTTGGGACAGAAAGGGAACAAAAAAAGAACTGTTGGCCCCTAGGATCAACCAAGTCCAGATGATGGCAGGACCACATCATCAAAGCACCACCATCTCCTCTGAGGTATGGTCAAATGTCCTTGTCAGCCAGACTTATTAGCATTGAGCTCTAACGAGAGGAAAGGGTTGATTCAGAGCAATAGTTTTTCTCATGTTCTGAAAGTATGATGATCAGATTGATACCTGGGCTAGCCTGGGAAGACACCGTGCTACTACATGCCATTTGTACCTTTTTTATGACCCATGCAAATCTGACTACACTGCTAACATTTTCAATGATGAAGTGTAAGACCTAAAATAGGCTTCGGCCAATTAACAACAGTCTCAACACATTTTTCGTTTCTCAGAACTTTGTTTTGGTTGGAGGGAGGGTGTCTTACCACGTAATTATTGGGATTTTATGTTGCATTAATTGCCATTACTACGATGGGCCCTCGTTTTTATTTAGTCTGTAGCACTGTTCCTTGTCTTTGCCTTCATGTGGTGTTTATATTATCCTGAGAAAGTTTGTTTCTTTTATAACTCACAGATATACTGTATTTTTTTAGAAAAAGCAAAGTAAAGTCCAAATTTCCCACCCAAAACAAGAGAAAAAAATGGAAAAACCAGCACCACCTATGTTGGGATGTGATTTATCCACCTGCGGCATCTTTCACCTCCATCACAAAGATAGTAAAATGCAGCTTTCAGTCACCAAAAACACATGTTTCCATGATGAACCCTTAAAGGAAATTCATATATTTTTCTCCTTTCAGGGCTAGTAAATAGAACGCGAAAACAGCCCTCCAAAATCTGCCGCTGCCCTTTAGACTTTGGCTATAATTTTACTGATGTTTGTCATCAAAGAGTCACTTCTCTGGACTCCACTGCAGGTTCACTTGGACTCAGGGGAATAACCTGCTGAAAACCACACAGACCGCAAAGCAGAGGTGTGGTCTGAGCCACAGCTATTAGCAAACAGCAATCATTGCTCTTTCAATATACTCCAACCTAATTTACTACTCAAATCCCCTACACAAATCATTTCTACTTGAATTAATTTTCTGGCAAAGGACTGGCTTCTCCTCCAGCAAGCCTCCCCCTCCATATTTTTTTTCTTACCTTATTCATACCTGCTCAAAGCTTTCTGTAGATGCAGCTCTCCACCAGCTAAAAGAGAGTGGATTTAAGGCCTATCTGCACTCACTGTTTAACTGCTTGGGTCCTATTCTCATACCACCTTAATTCTAGGAAGGCTTCAGAAAATTGGAACACAGACTGAGACATCTTGATAACCTGAAAGGTTTTCAGCTGAAAAGGCAGGGTACCACATTCTCGCATCAGTTTATTTCCCTGCCGTTATACTGCCCTGACTTCCTGTTCCAGGGAAGCAATGACCAGTCACCTTTCTTTCTGACTTCTTAGACATATACGTTCTTACAGATGTGAATTTATTTTTTTTAAAAAAATATATACACACATATACAGTCACACAAAGTGAAGCATCGAAATGCACGTGCAAACAGGCTTAACACACACCTGTTACTTTTGCATATCTTTTAGAGCCTCCTTTATTATAAATGCTGTAATGCCTATAATTATTGCAAATAAAAGGCTAGTTCCGGGATGGCAAACCACAAGTGGCACGCGGAGCTATTTGTCAGGGCACGTGAGGCGCTGCCCTATCATCTGGCCAGCGTGCATGCACGCACTGGCCTGCTGAGTTCAGCCTTTTTAAAGCCATTTTTCGCCCTCCCCAGGCTCCAGAGGCTTTATAGGAGCCTGGAGAGGGTGAAAACAGCCTCCCCCGTCCACCCGGAGGCCCTCCGGAGGCTTCAGGAGCTTCCCTGGAGCCTCCGGAGTGCAAAAAAACTGGTCCAGTTTGCTCATAGGGCTGTTTTTAGTCCTCCCCAGACTCCTATAAAGCCTCTGGAGCCTGGGGAGGGTGAAAAAAGCATGCAAAAAAGGGGGGGTCACATTGGTCATGCGCGCATGTGCACTGGGAGTCATGCATTGCATTATGGGTATGACACGCCCACGTACTCCCGCCCTGCGCTCCCTCTCTTTTGGCACGCAAGTCAAAAAAGGTTCGCCATCACTGGGCTAGTTATTTGAAACAGTGCAGTTTTTAAAAATATATATTTTCATTTTCCTGAAATTGCCACTTTTCCCTGTGCTTTTTTTTTAAGCCATAGAGAAAAGTCTAGCAGTGTTTTCATTTCATCATTTTTGGGGTTAATCACAGGAGGCTCTCACTTCAGCGTCCATATAATTTAAATAACTATGGGCTTTGGGGGGTATCTAGAAGTGCAACCTTTTATCTCAAGTGTAAAAAAATGAATTCTGCTGCATTGCAAATCAGCAACTTTTTTAAAATAAGAAAATGCTATAAAGGTAATCTTTGACTTACAACAGTTCAGAGGTGGGTTCCCACCGGTACGGTACAGTTCGGACGAATAGGTAGTAACTCTGACAGACATGTGACCATACCGGTTCTATCCTCGGTGTCGCCATCTTGATTTTCTGTTCTGCACATGCCCAGAAAAAGTGTTATTATTTTTAATGTTGTGCGCATACGCAGACCGTTTTTAGTGCAAATGTACACATGTGAAGAGCACAAATTGTTTTGGGTGACGAACCAATAGTAATGGCGGCCGGAACCCACCCTGCAACAGTTCCTTTATTGACCTTAGTTCAAAGTTACAACGGCACTGGAAAAATGTGGCTTATAACCATTTTTCAGTTACGCCCTTTCCAACATCTCCAAGATCAGGTGGATCAAAATTCAGATGCTTGGCCACTTGTTCGTATTTATGACCGTTGCTGTGCCACATGGTCATGTGATCACCTTTAGTGACCTTCTGACAAGCAAAGTCAATGGGGAAGCCAGACACACTCAACAACCGACTCACTAACTTATCAACTTGCAGTAATTCACTTAACAACTGTGGCAAGAAAGGTCATAAAATGAAGCAAAACTCATTTCATAAGTGTCTCCAGCACAGAACTTTTGGGCTCAATCATGGTCGTAAGTCGAGGACTACCTGCAGTCATTGTGCCATCCTAGAATTCAAAGTAAAATGCAGCTCTGAAAGTTTTGGTAGGCTCTGCTTTAGTTAAAGGAGTGTTTCTGCTTCCTCACAGGAGCCAATTAATGCTGGCGTTAACTTGAATGAAGTGAAACATACTAACCCAAATGGGCACAAGCTCAAGGTGACACAACACAGAAAAGTGTATTTTGGACCTGAATCAGGAAAATGTCTCCTGACGTTGGGATTACTAGAAGGTGACGTCATCCCTTTTATGTCCTCCAAAAACAATTGTCATCCCATTCTGATGACAGGACAACACGGCCACAGTCTCAAAATGTGCTGCTGGTTTTCAATCAATGGCTACTTGAAATCTCAACAGAACAGTTTGCCTTCATTTTGCCTTTGATCTCCACCAAGCAAAGCAAATCCCAAAATTCTTTTTTGTTAACACTGATTTTAAAAGTCTGATTCTGTATCTCGTACCGTCCGCAACCAAAAATAAAAGGAGGAGGGGCAGATATCAATGTGAACAGCAAAAAGGCAACATTTGTAAAAAATACACAAAAATGTGCATGTGTGGTGGGAAGTAGTGGGTCAATATATTTACCTTGTCATCAGTAACATTGTTGGTATTATCCTACTTGTTGCAAATAGAACCTTAATGAAGTTCCAGCTGGTTGACAGGCAGGCATGGAGAATGGGAAATAATGCAATCAGTAATAACAAATTCCTGTTTGATTATTGTGTTTCCCAGAACAGTAGCAGAGCTGGGATGTAAAAAAAATCTGTTTTGTATCCCATGCAATTAATGAGTTTCATGTGCTGAAAGCATATTTTCTAAAGGGAAAAAAAGACACATACATACACCACCATCACCACCCACCTGTAAAAGCCCAGAGGATGTTTTCTCAATAGAACTGTAATCCAATATCTATGGGCTCTTCATACCGAAAATGAAAGCCTTTTTAGACTTTTATAGCCCTAGTATTATAACTTGGTTCAGAACTCCTGTAACCATGGACACACTGACTTCCTTACCTTAGATTGACACAAAATACTTCATCATAGTTTTAATTCATGAAATACAGGGATTTGATAAGAATCAGAGGATTGTTCCATTCAAAAGTTCCAGAAGAAAAGTTCCAGGCGAGCAGACTGACTTATGAACAGAAAAGCTACAGAGAAACACACACACACACGAACATACACACACACACACACACACACACACACACACACACACAAAACCCTTTGCAGAAAATTAGGTCACGGTTGTTTTAAAAAGTAGTTAACTTGTAAAATACACAAGGCATGTCCAGAAAGGTCATTTAACTAGTCACTAATTTCAAATTCCTCACCTTTCTTTCCTTCATCAACTGAACACAGGGACACCAAAGGTTTTTTTTAAGGTTCATTTTTATAACTTTCGAGAAAAGCTGCCATCTATTCATGATAAGAGATAAAAAAAAATCTGAATTTCACAATTCCACCAAAGCCCCTCACCACAAACTTACCATTTTCAGCATGTTTGCAGCCAAAGGAGAAACTGTGGAACGATACCGGTTATGCTGGTCCACAATCAGCTCCTTTTCCTCATCTGTAAAGGACCAGCTCAGCTCCATCGCTGTGAGCAGCAGGAGGAGGAGGAGGGAAAGGAGGGGAATCTGCAGGCCTGAGCTCAGCATTGTGGCACTGTCTTGTTGTAACAGCCCACGGGTCTGGCAGACAGCTTTAAATCCTTTCCCAGAGTAAGGAACACCCAAAGCCCAAGAACTGCAAGGAGGATATTTATCTTTTTTACTAGAAATGCCTTTCAGAGCCATAGAGGGAACACACCCATCTCATATAGGATCACTGATGGAAGATGAATGGCCCTTCAGGGACAGTCAGTGAAACTAAGGCTGTTTGATCAAATGGGTAAAGGGCAGGTTGTTTTGCAGGCCAGGCTGCTCTAGCCTTGCTCGGCCCATTATTAGCGCTAAAATTTAGCTCACTGGAGCGGATCGTGCGTATTCTACACACTTCTCACATTCTTCTTCTCCAAACACTTTTAACACTAAACTGCCCACCAGAATTTCTTCACTCGTTGGAAAAATCTCTTTGGACACAAGGATTTCATGTAGTGATGCAATCAGCAATACTGACTTCTTAAAGAAAAGAAAAATGGGATCAAAGCCATTGCTAAACTGACTCAGCCCTGTGGTCCTTTCAGACCATCGATGATCCCACTCATCTCAGGCTCAGGAAATGTGGCAAGGCTAACAGATAAGCCAGACAATCTTTTTCAGGTATGGGGATGCTATGGGCTGCAAATTACATATACCGTAGTGTACTCAGATGGAAAAAATATTAGTGACAGTTTTGCATTTGCAACACCGATCCTGGTTGAACTGAAAAAGATGGGAAATGTATATTATTCTGACATCCTCTGGAAACAGAACAAAAAAAAAAGATAAAAGTGCTGCAATAATTCAATAAGAGACCATCCTTCTGCCCAGCCTACCTGATCGTGGGTAAAAATGCTTTATAGTTGCATATATTTCCAGATAATATTTTTTTAATCTAAAATAGGTATGTTTGTTGTATTTTGCAATTCACATGAATCCAGAGTTCATAGTTCGTTCATTCATGGCTTGTTTGATGGTTTGTTTTTTGTTTGTTTAAGTTCTAAAGACTTCCTAGTTTCTGTCCATGGTCAAAGAAATTTATATTGATACCATTTCAGGTTTTTCAATGCTGCATAGACTACAAATCTTGCTATCTACTGTGTTTCCCCAAAAATAAGACAGGGTCTTATTTTCTTTTTACCCACAAAATAAGCGCTTGGCCTTATTTTTGGGGAGGTCTTATTATTTTTGAAGTGCAGGAAGCGACGAGCGTGGTCACCTCATGGCTGCTGCTGTGTTGCAATATTTTCATGGAGGGCTTATTTTCAGGGGGGCTTATTTTAGCGTATGCACTCAAGAGCCTGATTGAGCTTATTATCCGAGGAGGTCTTATTTTCAGGGATACAGAGTAGCATTATTTGCAGAAACCATAGTACATGTTACATTTATATAAAGGTTGGTTGGTTGAATATTTTTTCTTGCTTAAGTGGATCACTATAGCTAAGGACAGATATATAAAATAATTACAGAGGAAGCAACCCTAATCTTGAAATTAGGTTGTCATAACCAGTACTGTCTAATTATCATGTCTATTTGCATTCTGCATGTCCACCATATAATTTTGTAGATCTAGACTCAGTTATGAATCTTTGAATGATTGAAATTAATGAGGAATTTACTGGTAAATCCATAAGGGAATTTCACACAATATCAAATTTGTCAGCTTCCCATAATATGTAGCAACAATTACTTGTGAAATCTGCTGAATACTAATGGATTGAATCATGACTTGCTTACATGTAAAGTAAAACCCCTAAAATGAGTGTTATTCATAATCTGCTTGTACAATATCAATTTATCTTATAGACTATTTACAAATAAAAAATAAATAAACTAGCCAAGGGATGATTTTAAAAAATCAAATTGTACACTAGTAGGAGTGGTGAATAAGCTCCCAAGCTTTTATTCCAAAATAAGTTCATTAAAGAATTGCATTCAGGATAATTCCATTAAAAAATCCTTTCAAATTGAACACAGCATAAAAAATAAAGCATTTTAATAGGTTTATTTTGTAGAACACATTCGTTTCAGGAGAATGTCAAATCCTCATAATATATTTGTCTTTGTCTAAAAATAACCTTCTCTTGGTCTCCTTCGCAATCATCTATATCAGGGGCATCGAATTGGCGGCCTATACCCAGATGCATCATACACAGGCCACACCCACCCCAGGTCCGCAAAGGGGAAAAACGCCATGAAATGTTATATGACAGCAATGTCATACCACGAGTTTGACATCTGTGATCTATATAAATTCACCTGATCCATCAATATTGCAGGCAACATTTGATGTAAGACACTTGAAGAAATTGGAATCTAGGCTAGATCCAACTAATTGGATAAACCAGGAACTGGGAAGTCTGTTGTAGTATCTAAAATTTGGTTCATCAGTAAGACTTAAATCATATATATTGAACATAGTAGCCATGTCATAGTCGCCACATTTTGGCCATAGGATCAGAAAGAAAAGTGCAAAGGTGCATGAACCCACAGAACTAATTTGTGGCCCAAATATGCAATTCCCAACAGCAAAAATCAAACTTAACAGAGAGTTCTTCACCATGCAAAAAAAGAAAAATGTCCATGCAATATTTATTCTTACAACTCATACTTTGTTGACATATCTTGAATTGCACAAAGTTTTATACATTAAGGAGTTATATTCATTCCTCAAATCAGCTGCCATAAATCTGAGAATAGCTCAAAGAAAGTCCCAGATTTCTTGAAGATTATACAAGTTTTATGTAGTTCTTAAAGCTCCAGGCTAGAAACCAGGAGACTGTGAGTTCTAGTCCCACTTTAGGCATGAAAACTGGCTGGATGACTGGGCCAATCATTCTCTCTCAGCTCAATTCACCTCACAGGGTTGTTGCTGTGGAGAAAATAAATAGAAGGAAGGAGTATTAGGTATGTTTGCAGCCTTGAGTTACTTACAGTATAAAAATAATAAAGGCAGGATAAATATATATAAATATAAGTAAATAAATTTATTTTGGGTTGAGGGCCAACTCCATATGCATATTGTAAATATGAATGGAATAAATTCTGCAAACTGTAATCCTCTTTATAATTCACTCTCCTCCCTCAAAACACATTTCAAACAGCCAGATGGTTAGAATGTTTTAATGTGTGTCCTGTTAGGCATTTCTGTATTTTTCCTGTATTTGCCAACGTAGTGTTTTTGCTATAATTTTGAATTGCTTTATGACTTTGATGAAGTCTGAAACATGAAGCTGCATTTTGTAATGAGAGACAGGATTGTTGTTCTTTTTCTCTTTCTGGCCTTGCCTATGTTTGTATTAAGTTCTGGGGAGCATAAAAGTCAGAATGCAGATAAATGGCTGAGGAGACACAGAGTCTGCAGAACTGCCAATAAGGACACAGCCAGGGTCATAAAACACACAAGACATTAGGAGAGGACCCAGTTGGGGACTGTGATATGACCTCTATTTCAGTTCTCCGACCCCAACTATGTGGTCCAGCAAACCAGACCAGACCCATGGCAATACTAAGGTATTTGATGGCCACCCTGGATTCTCCATCCTAACCAAAGACAGATTTGCTCTTTTGGTTTGCCTCATACCCAAAATGGGAAACCCACCACTTCCTGACTGCTAGAATGGACGTCACCCTCCACTGACTCCCAGCCTACTGCAAATGGACTCTCTCCTGCTCCACTTCAAAACTGCTATTTTCCATTTTAAAACATTTGAAGCCTTCTAAATGGTTGGTTTATAGTTGCTACAATGCCTAGCACATCCCTTCCTCTCATGGCCGGTCACTGTCCTCTGCAACCATTTTATCCTGAATTGATATTCTGTTATGTTCTCCACTAGTCAGCAGCTGGTTTTTTTTTTAAATCTTGCAGTTGATCCAGCAATGGCCTGTTAAGTAAATAAACTTTCTTTGCCACAAGTCTGCTCTAGAAGGGCCTTGCTCCATTCAACCTTTACATCTCCCAGGGGGCATCATTTCTGCCCAGATGTGGTGAAGCATATTCCTCTTACATTCCCACCTCCACCATCCCCCAGCCCCCCAACAGTGTTGCAAGACACCTCCCTTGCCATTTTTTGTTATCTACAATTTTTAAGTTGCGGTGAAATAAGGCACTTTGGAATGAAGCTACCCAATTCTAAAGAAGCATTTTTGCCTTTGTGAAATTCAACTTGATACAAAATTTTCTACAGCAGAAATAGGTACAAAGGAACAATCTGTTCTTAGTTTGATTCTTGTGGAATCAGAGCAACAATGAGACAATAAAGGAGGGGGGGGAGAATGATCTACATTAGTATCAGAAAATGTGAGAAAGCAATCTGAAGGTATCCGTGTGTGCAAACATCGAGGGGGGGAACTAAAGTGAAGAAGGTACAATCCCAAAAGGAGATGGCAGTCCAAAAAGATCGTGATGGAGCAACCTCAGTCTGGAGGACTGAACACCAAGCCCATCAAACTGTGAAACCCTTGTAACCTGTCAACTTGGTGCAGGATTGTGATAGTGGTGTGTGAATGGATTCTAGCAATGGTGAACTCTTCCCTGAATGAGGGGTTTGCTTTTTTGTTACCTCTTAAAGAGGTTTGCTCCCAGCTCAAGAAGCCATCAGTGGATCCCACTATACTGGACAATTTTTATCTGTTTTCTAACCTGGAATGGAGTTTGTGCATCCACCCTTGCCTTACTTGATCTCTCTGCTGCTTTCAATACTGTTGATCATAGTATCCTTCTTTGATTGGTTCAAGGGACCGGGAATGGGTGGCACTGTGTTTCCTGGTTCACCTCCTTTCTCCAGGGTCAATTCCAGGCAATGGTGATTGGGGAGAACAGATCTCACCCCTGGGCTGTACAATATGCGGTGCCACAGGGTTCAACACCTACATGAGACTGCTAGATCAGATCATCCATCACCATGGAATTATACATCTCTATGATCCTGGGTTCAAAGCGCAAGTGGCTGTCATAGCTAGAGGGGCATTTGCATACTTTATGTTGTGTGCCAGTTTTGCCATCCCTTAATTGTGAAGCTTTATTCACAATTATTCATGCCTCAGTCACCTCCCAATTGGGTTATTCTAAGACACTCCACTCTCCAGTTTGCTTCTGGATCTACTTCAATGTAATGCCTTTGTCCTTTAAAGCCCTTTGTGGCATTGGGCCTGGTTATTTGAGAGACAACCTTACCCAATTACATTTGTCAGTACTGAAGTGATTCAGAGTTCCTGCAGTGATATAATCTACCCTCACAAATTCTTATCAGTAAACTTCATCAGGAGGGGTTTAAACTGTCCACCATCCTTATACCCAATCCTCCTTTCATCTCTTACCTCAAACCTTGAAAAACATGTCCCCATGTCAAACTGTGGTTTCATGCACTATATTTAGCTTGCTTGTTAAGCTGCTTCCTCTACATAAGCTTCAAACTACAGGTTTTTATGGAGTTTGATATTTTTAATAGGGAAATCTGGTTTATTAAGCACAATTCAAATTCCTAATCTTTGGATAGACAGGCTTATTCAATCATCTTCTAGATTTATATGAGATAGATTTAAATGAGATAGATATGCTTCAATCTACAGACAGTAAGACAAGAACAAAGGCAAGATCTCAACTGCCTCTCTTGCTTGGCCCAGGGTGACTCTGAATAATGGGCTTTCATGAGTATATTGAGGATAACTCCACAGTCCCTTCACAGAGATAGAATAAAAGGAAGGACCAATCAAGTATATGATGATGGAGCACCCAACAACTTGATATTTCTTCCCCCTGCAAATGACTGAAACTGGACAAATCTGAAGACTCAATGTAATACTATAGCACAGTCCAGCCCTAACTAGCCCAGAACTCCAAGGAGAACTATAGCCCAGAATACCATGATGGATGGTCTAGAAGGCAACCAAGATCTCCATTTAAGACCAGAGGAATGGCTTTCCTTCTTTTTTGGGCCCACCACAGTTTATCCACAAAGGTGACCAATGTGGCTTCCATCCCAAATTCAGACCTGAAACTGAACTGAATTCTGAATTCTCTTCAAGTGGGGTGCTCTCATGTCTCCTACTTGTTCTGACTTTCCAATGATTTCTTAGGACCTGAACATATTTGGGAAATAAACATTTTATCACAGTACCTTTTGTTGGCTCTTGGTTTTTTTCCTGATGTATAACTAAATTTATTTTTTCAGAATCATATCTTCCAACTATTTAATGTAAAATAAAGGCAAAATATAAATAAAAAGAACATACCTAAATTAGATAATAACTCCTGAAACTTTAAGGAAACAGTCCTAGCAGCAATAATGGCTTACCGCAGGGAGGTACGATCTATTCCAAAGACTTTCTGGACCAGCCACATCTTAGCAGCTTTTCGTGAGCACAGACCATGTCCATCAAGGCATCTAAACAAACATATGAAATGTCCCATATGTTCCCCTTTCTTTAAGAATCTTGAATTTTTCTTTGCTTCACTAATGTTTGTTTTGCAATTCTCCCAGACTCATACGAAAGTTTCAACATGGGGATAATGTTAACAAACAAATTCCCTTCCAATTTCACCCTGGTTTATTAAAATAAATTTTGTTTTAAAAATCTCATATTTAAATGTAGTGAGGGCATGCCACCGTGTTGTGAATTAAGATTTCCATTCGCTTTCAGTAGAGTGGCAGGATATTTTCATTTGTTGCTGTCTAGATTCAATTATCGTTTATTGAATACAACATAATTGGTTACATTTACCCATAAACTGTCATTTACAAAACTGTCAATGGTTGGGTTTACTTAACTTACTAAGTCAAACCAAAAGATACTAATTCGGGTACCAACTGTATCAATATACAGTGCACTGTATCAAAGCATTACCAATGCATCAGGGAAACCAATAAGATACCTTCTAATAACCTGGACCACAATCCTCCATTAATACTTCTATAGTACACCTGTAACAAATTTCCCAGTAGCATCTTCATTTCACCAAGTTTCCTATGAGCCTCCAGGATCCTGAATTAACTTGATTTTACTGTTCTGTGTTTGGTGGATTTATTTGGACATGGATAAATTTAACTTTGTGAATGTATTGTACTGTACTAATAGATCAGTAATGAAAAGTGGTTAGGGAACTATTATTTGTAGTTACCAATTACAGAATGACATTTTTCTACCCACAGACAGAAAAATGTATTCTTTATAGGACCTGTAAATAAATCTTTAAAAGAATGCATACAAAATTCATCTCTCATTATTAAGTGCTTTAACCCTGAACATATGATCTGACTGCCTGTCACATCTGCAGAAAATATAGTTATATGACAGTCACATGTGCTTTAAATTTTGACAAAATGCAGTCTAAGATCCAAGATGACAGACTTTCAATAAGGCCCTTATTCCTGTGCATAAAAACATATTAGGAACATATTAATGTTCTGCTGGCTCAGAGCAGTAATGCAATTATTTCAGAGTTTCACAGTAGACAACTGTGGCCTCATTCATGTGCATGGCAATTTTATCCAATATTGTCACATGACTCTTCTGTATAGTTTTATGAGTTAACATGGTCAAGAGTGACAAAAATATTCATTTGCCTAAAAGATGAACTATTCTTTGAACTGTGCTATAAATATTGTTCCACATAAAAATTGACCACATATATATATATATATATAAACAGATCTTACTGAAGTATCAAAATTACAGTGTCTTGACACATGATGTAAAAGCATGAAATGTAATACAGGCGTATTTCTACACACCCTACTCATTAGAAAAATCTGAAAGCTAACCTTCCCATCTCTCTTTCAATGAGGGCATATCCCAAATATTGTTATTAGATTGCTTCCAAATAAATGAGATAAAATTTGATGCACAAACGGCTCATAGTATTCTGGTTGCCAAAACTGGTCTAGAAAAGTGTGGGAAGGGTAAACAATAGTAGCTCTCCATGAAATTTTTTCATACCCCAAGTCCTACACATATTTTATCTGAAGCAGGACATTTCATACTGAACTATAATTCCAATTAAGATCAGCATTTTAGTATTGTACATACACTGATGTTCAACTACTTCTTCAGATTTGGAAGCAGGGAGCGAGGCAGAATTTAATCCACATTGATTAGAAAGTGAATGCCCACTGATGTTTCCATGTACTTAGCCTTACTCATTTTAGTGATGACTTACAAAATACGTTAGTCCATCTTCATAACATGAGTTTAATCATGTGCACTGAAAATTCAGGTTACAATGAAGTTGAGTTGTGCCATGTGAGAGGTGGTTGTATAGTATTCATGTATGCTCAATTCATATCTAGTGATGATAATAATGCATAACTTTTGTATTTAGATTAGAGTAACCACTATCACATGAGATCAATTTGATGATTAGAAATCTTAGTTGGAACTAAATGTAATAGTGTACTCTCTTGCCTTTGTGGCACATCAACAAAAGGATACATTATTGTTCTAGAGCTTGCATTGAATCCTGAGTTTCTCAGATACGGCTCAATGTCACTTTACATTTGTAAAGACTTATAAAATTAGGGCCTTGTTTTTTTAAAAAAATCATTCAGTTCTCTGTTCACTTACTCATTTCAGTAGCATTTGAAAACATTATATATTTTAAAATTTGCTGGGAGTCCAATACTACTGTTTCCCTGAATATAAGTCCCTAGCTTAATTGTTTTGAGTGCCACCGCCGCAAGATGGGGGGGGGTGGAGATGCCCGGCACGCACACCAGCTTACCTCAGGGCCCCCATGGCACCAACCCCAACAACTGCCTGGCAACAGCAACACTAACAGCCATGTGAAGTAGGAGCCCATGTGACCGCTGGCTTACTTCCAGTGCTGGCGCGGCACCAGAGCAGGAGGCCGAGCGATACAGCCAGGGAAAACACTCCATTCCCAAGTGCCTTTTAGACACCCAAAGACTTTTCACCTGGATGGAGAAAGGAGGGAGACTCAAAGCTTTCTCTGCTTGCAAATGGGATGCTTTGAAACGGAGCAATTAGCTCCATTTCAAAGCGTCCCATCTGCAAACAGAAAAAGCTTCATCTTCCTGAGGGCAAAAAGTGCACAGTGGAGCCGGGCAGAGGCAGAGGTATGGAGAGGAGGCAGGTGATCCCAACACTCCGCCCACTCCGTGACTCTCAGCTTGCCCACAGCTGCGCAGGCGCCCATGTGGGACATTGGGATCACCTGTCTCCCCCACTTGCAGGCCTCTGCCTCGACCTGCTCTCGGTGCTGCAACACAAATCTTCTGCTAGCCTCCCATGAGCCAGGCAGCCACATAACACATCTTCCCCCCACCTCTGGTTCTGCACTTGGACTTACAGGTATTTGTGCTGCACCAAGGGGCAGCAAGCCATGCCCTTCCTCTGGGCTTATTTTTGGGTTAGGGCTTATATTAGGCCTACCCCAAAAATCAGGCTAAGGCTTGTTTTCAGGGTGGGTCATTTTCAGGGAAACACGGTATTAATACCATATACTGTATATTTTAAGAGGTGAATAAAATAAGTAGCTCAGTTGATATATATTGACTTCTTCTCATCATCTATAATTCTTGCATTAAAATGTCAATGATATCAAGATGGATGTTATTTGCCTTCTATTTTCAAAATATCTTCAAAAGACACCCATGCTTTGGAAACCACATTTTCCTGGAAATATCCTTCACTTCCAGGAATCCATAATAGATGTTCCTCTTCCTTTTTCTTACCCCCTCTTTATTCAAAAATAAAAATAAAAATCCCAGAATCACAAATGTTGTAGTCAAAATTAGGCAATGAAATAACCGATATATAAGTTGTGCACGTGTCTGGGACTATACTATAAGGATATTTCTTTGGCAATTAAATTGTTTTTTCCCCTTCTTGGCAGATGGCATATTGCTAAAACATACTCCCCCATGCCAATTTAAATAGTTCATGATATATACACAGAGGCTTTTGATAGATCATTATTTATTTAACAAAGGAAAAAGGCCATATGGGGCAAAGTGCATCAACAATTATATTTAATTGCAAAAAGTAAAAATTGACCTCTACTTTCAACATATAAATTTGATTTATTTACACTCTTTACAACCATTTCCCAATATTTACAAAAAGTTGCAATATATTACTCTATAATTATTCATAAAACTCTGCATGTATTGCATATTTACATTCATTTATATGAAAAGTTCCATAATTTGGATTATACAGGTATTCAATATGCACACACAAATAACTACTTCCCAGGCAACCCCTAGCCTTTATAATATACTATATACAGTAGCAATAAGACACATTATCACTATTCTGTGCATGGACAAATAATATTAAAACACACTTTAAAACAAGAAACATGAATATTTCCCTTAGTAAAAGAGCAGATAATTTCATTTCTTTAAAAAGTCATCCCTTCCAGGCTTTGTTAAGCTGTACATTTCCCAAATAAATGAAACAAAAACACCCCCAAAATATTCTGAGATATAAATGCCTTCCATTCAAAGGTAGCTGAATTTTTGGTGAAGATTTTGTCTTTGTAGGCAAACAGTGGCTCCAGGGAAACCTAAATGTGTACCCCTAACTTATACCATATGCGCTGCCAAAGTTATAGATTTTTAAATTACCATTATTTTCAAACACACAACTCTCCTATAAATATGAATAATTATAAGTAGTCCTTAATTTAAGAGTATAATTAAGCCTGGAATTACGGATGTAAGTCATTGAGGTCGTAAATCAAAACATCAACATGACTAGACCCAATTTTTGACATTTTCTGGGGACTCGTTAAGCAAATGCAGCAGTCATTAAGTGAATCAATTTTCCCCAATGGGTGGCTTTTGCCAGAAAGTGGAAATAAAAGCCAAAAAACAGAAAAAAACATAGCAAATTGTGGTCACATGACCACAGGATGCTGCAAATGGCTGTAAAGGTGACACGGCTGCCAAATGCTCAACATGCAATCATGGAACTGCATTGTGTGTCTGCATATAGCCCAGGGGTGGATTGCTGCCAGTTCGCTCTGCGCACGTGCATAGTTGCCCATAAATAGGTCTGCGCATGCGCAGAACATTAAAAAATGGGAAAAAAATACATGCCAGGCCAACCGGGGAAGCGGTTCACAGGCATGGCAGGCTTGGGTCGCTGCCAGTTCCGGCAACCCAGGCCGGCAAACCACTACTCTGTTCAGCTGAACCAGTCCGAACCGGTAGGAACCCACCTCTGACGTAGCCATTGTAACTTCAAAAATGGGTACATGAGCCACGGTGGCACAGTAGTTAGAGTGCAGTACTGCAGGATACTTCTGCTGACTGCCTGCAATTTGGCAGTTCAAATCTCACCAGGCTCAAGGTTGACTCAGCCTTCTATCCTTCCGAGGTGGGTAAAATGAGGACCCAAAATTGTTGAAGGCAATGTGCTAACTCTGTAAACCGCTTAGAGAAGGCTGTAAAGCCCTGGGAAGCGGTATATGTTAAGTCTAAGTACTATTGCTATTGATTTTTTTTGGGGGGGGGGATATCTGACATAATTTCAAGCGACTAGTCGTAAGTCAAGGGCCATCTGTATCTCCAATTTCTACTGTGTGCAAAGAAACCCCTTTATGATTTCCCTGAAATTGTTTACAAAATTTTTATAAAGCTTGTTAGCACTTGTTATATATACCTTGATCCTGAGGTTTAAAAACTGAAATCTAGGAGGAAAATCGCAGTGACCTGAACACCAAGTATCCATAGATATGGTTACAGCACAACAGAGCAGCTAGGTTTTCTTCTCCAAAAGAAGCAAAGAACAGACTGACCAACATATACAGTGAATACCGAACAGGAAATCTAAAGCATTTTCTGCCAAAATAAAAATAATAATCTATCCATATCATGCAACAGGGTGGCAAAAGTTGCTATGAAAACATAGCAACAGTATGTATTCATTCATTGCCATATGCTCTGTGGCAGTCTTTGCCTGCCTGGTGCCTTCCAATAGTAGCATGCATTCCAAATGAAACAACTGAGGGTCTTATCTAAGTAAATGCTCTTAATCAGCTAAAAAGCAGAGAACTTGGATCTCGGATTCCTCTTGAGCAATTACTTCTGCTTTTAATTCCTTGCAGCTTGTAGAAAAGGAGGAGAAAATGTACTGGAAGTTTGAAAACAAATGATGTAAACTCCGGAGGGAATGAGACTTGGATGTATGCACAGCACCTCCTAAACCCAGATCTGAAAGCCAACACAAAGACGAAAAGTGCACGTGGAAAACCAGAGTCCAAAAGTAGGATAGATTCATTATCCATTGTCCAACATGCTAACAACATCTCGGTTTGTATTTGAGAGAGAGAGAAAAACAAACAATTTTATGGAAATATTTGTACTTTTAAAAAATTGTTATCCAGACACCCTTAGACTGACATCAATTTTCTGCCCTCCAGCACATTATTAAACAGTGAGCATCACCAACCTAAATCTGTTAAATATACCTACATATTTCACTACCAAAGAAGAAACAACTTTCTATCACTTTGTAGATTTAAGTGGTCTTTGTCATCCGAAATGCTTTGGATTTTTTTTTCCTTTTAAATTATTTGTATAAAAATTAAAAATATGACCACATGCACTTCAAAGTGAGCAGTATTCTCTGGATAGATAGGTCTATATTTAACCTTGGTAAAAGAATGAATGAAAAAGAATTTAGAAACTTTCTAGCTTTTTCATTAAAAAAAACCCACCCAAAGTATAGCGATATCAAGTCAGAAATTCCACTTAGGATATTTATATACAGTTAGGTTTTTCATCTATTACCTATACATGCTTCTGAGAAGCAAGTGCCATTAAACTTAATGGGATTTATTCTCATATAAAATTATATAGAAAATATTAATGAAAAACCAAACAACACATTTGCCACTTCTATAACTATTATCACGCATGCATGCACTTTTAGTAAAATACTTCGCCCAGATTACAAAGGTTACTTTTTTCTATACAAACCTAAAGTGACATTATAATGTGTGAAATTTGTTTTTTAAAAGATAAAAAATACTTAAGTATGCAGTTAAACATCAGTGATTAAGATTAAGTTTCCACCTTCTAAAATTTCATAGTCCTACCATTTACGTTTTCGCAAATCCTTTAAGCATCCATAAAGCTAATTTCATTATCACAATTTAGTCCCTCAATACCCCAATTAGTTATGCATGTTTGAAAAACAGAAGGAAATAAACAAAATGTGTCTATTTACACTGTGCCATGAGAATGGGATCAGGATTCTAACAGGCTCCTTTATCTGTTACTCTGCTGAACAATTAATAATTAATCCAAAGATTCTAAAAACAAAGATATTATTCTAGTCCAATGTTTAAAACTGTTTTCTTTACAAATTAATGCAATTCTGCTTCTCATTTTATTACATTTTAATAAACGATTCTCCCAAAGCATATAAACTTGTACAAATATTCACACTAGCCTCACTCCTGGCCCAGCTTCAGCCTGACACATCTGCAAATTATCTTAGCACAACAGGAACCTAAAGATTCACTCAAGGGAAACACCTCTATTTTCCAGTGCTGGAAAATAATCCCCTCTAAAGATATTAGATAGATGAGTTCACAAGAACCATGAGAAAATGCAAAAACCCAGGAAGGCAATCAAGAATCAAACATTGACAATGCTAATGAAAGAGAAAATGCAATTAATGCTTGTAGAGAATGGCAAACATATTCATGGCACACATTAAACATTCCACACTGCAACTCTGCCCGCAAACTATCCATCTCGGTTTTAAAAAGATCCGGAGGCATTCGAACCAAAATTTTAGAAAATGCTTTCAAGAAATACTTTCCCAAGCTCAATTCAACCATGATAACAAATTAAAATGGTAACTAATTTGGAATGTCCAACTCAGACCCTCTCCAAAGGCTTAATTTTCAGAAGAGGATGCTCACCAAATCATTGCTCTAACAAATTTGGCTCTTATTACTCATTGGGGGGGGGTGGATTTGGTGTCCTACTGACATAGTCCAGGGAAAAGTGTCAAGAACACATATTTCAGCATTCACGAAAAGAGATGGAAAAAATATTTGCGGGATGCTTTTCTCTGTCAAGCATAAGAACCCCACCTCACCCACACAGTTTGGTGATGAGTACAAAAAGTCACGCTGTGTTCTTAGGTAGAAAGACAGGATTTTTTTCACTGGAAAGAATCTTCAGAAGATGTGTCATCACAATACAGTGAAAGAAAGAAAAATGCAGCTGTGGATCAAATTCCTCATGCAAACTGTAACATAGAAGAACCTGATCAAATGCTTTTCTCAAGAGACAGTTTTCATTTCTCAGCCTATCCGATATTTTAGTAGTTTGCTCTTTTAAAGCAATGATCCAGAGACAGATTCACCGGCAACTCTGACGTTACATCTTCCAGGATGTCTGGAAAGAAATCTTTTGAGACAACTCCTTCTGCAGTGTCAAAAGGAACAATGTCCACAAAGAGTACTTCACAGAACTCCCCCCCCTCAGCACAAAATCCATCAGTCAGCTTTCAAGAATAACTCTACAAAAGGCTAGAGAAAAGAGGTTTTCCAGTTTGTACCAAAACATCTGAAAAGGCAAGCCAGTGACCTTGAATAAAATGTTCTTTTAAAAGTACACAGCTTTCTTCATTGCAGATCAGAAGGGAAAACATCACTGGGAATCATATCTTTTGTGATATTGAAGTCTTACACACTGAGTTTTCAACTGGCAGATCCATCACAAACGACAACGGGTTCAGATCCTCTGGAGTTAAAACTTGTTGTCCAATAATTTACATTTGTAAAACCTTTGGAAGAAAAACAATAACACTAGATTATTACGATTTATTATTGGATGCTAATGGAGGTGATGGTGTCCTGAAACATCCCATCATTCTATTTCCATGCTATGCAAGCACTTCAACAAGCTTCCTTGCCAGTATCTGGAATGGGACAACTCATCATGGCCAGTTCAGCATGGGGCAACTCAGTAAGGGCAGCTGAAGGGAGAGCCAGGCAGGCAACTAAGCAACTAAGCAGAATGGAGAGCGGAATGACAGCAGTTGAAAGTTTCCCAATAGAGGGAGAGCCAGGCGGGTGGGCATGCAAGCAGATGGGCAGAGCACAGAGTGGTGATGGCTGGAGGCTTCCCATTTTCACATATACCTGCTGCTGCTGACGCCCCAACATCCAGGCCATTCAGAGTTCAGGGTGTGAGACAGCGGCAGTAGTGTTCAGGCCATTCAGTTGGGGGCACAGCCAGGAGATGGCAGAGGCCAGGCACATCCCATTTTCACACACTCCACCGCTGCAGGCTGTTTGGCAGCAGTGGTCGCGGGACATGTGAAAATGGGACATTACCCAACCTCCAACACCTCTCCCCCACTTACCCTGCCCACTACCACTGAATGTTCCAAACACCACTGCCACTGCTAAACACCCTGAACTCTGAAAGGCCGTGAGCTGGGGATACCAAAATGGGAAGCCTCCAGCCATTGCTACTCCCATTCTGCACTCTGCCCACCTGCTCACTTACCCAGCTCTCTCTCTTATAGGAAGCCCCCAGCCACTGCCGCTCTGATCTCTGCCCACCCACTCAGCTCTACCTTCAGCTGACTGCAAGAGTTGTTCCCATGGCAAATTAGCCACATTGAGTTGTCCTGGGATGGCTTGGTAGCAATGAGTTGGTGGAGGCAACTTGGTGGTGGTGAGCTGGCCACGCTGAGTTGGCTGTGCCAAGTTGTCCCAGACCAGTGATGGCGAACCTCTTCAGCACCACGTGCCCAAACTGGAATGTGCGCACACATGCGTGTGCTGGAGCACCAGAAATCCAAAGACCAGCTGAGAGGTGCACATGCGCACAGCGGCCAGCTACTTTTCTGGTTTCCAGTGCATGCATTCACACCAGCCCTAGTATTTGGGTTTCCGGCACTCCGGCACACGCGAAGACCATCTGGCCGGCATGCATGCGTACACCGGAAGCCAGAAGAGCAGCTGACGACTGTACGTGTCCACAGAGAGAGCTCTGCATGCCTACTCTGGCAGGTGTGCCATAGGTTTGCCATCCCAGTCCTAGACCCACCAGTATCTTACATAAAGTAAATTATCGATATACATATTCTGGTCTTAACAATATGATATAGCGTAGAGAAAATCAATTTGTCAAGACTAGCAAGATTTCTTTGGAAGTATAAAAAAATTAATTCAGCCTATGACTTCATAGGAACAATTAAGTGGCTTCAATAAAACAGACCTAATCATTTCAAGAGTCCACTTCAAAACTCTACAAACACCAGTACATCCATGACACCTCTAGAGAGTATGAGTTTACTCCAACTTAACCCAAAATGCCCCAAAACCTGTGAGATCCAACATTCTTGTATGAGATTTTGGGGATAAAAGTTCATGTAATTTTTTTAAAAAAATGGATAGTCATTGCCTGAAAAGATTGCCCATCCTTTGCCTGCCTGGCTCTTGCTATATTCCAATATAATGTTTATATATAAATAGTTCTACATTCTCTTCTTTGAACTGTGGTGATCAATCAAGTTTGGTCTGGCCTAGCCTTGTACAACAATGAAGCAACATTATTTACTATAAATTGTAGCCTTCCCATAAACAGCACTTTGACTTTTGGCTGCTGCAATAGACTCAACACAAACTTCCTATAATGCCAGATGCCGTTTTCTAGGGTAGAAAGCCAATTTAGAAGACCACATAGTGTATACAGAGTTCATGTTTTTTTCCCAATAGATAGGGTGTGGAATATATTTTCTCCGTTACTGCATTAGAAAGCTTAAAGCATTTAGTAAGGCAAAATGTCATGAGCTAAAAATCAGGGCTTGTTTTTCCCCCAGCAGTAACAAGTTAGTTGCAGCTAGTTGCTGTTTGTAGGATAAACTCCTACTGCTGTATCAATTCTCACCAATATCTCCAGCTTCCAGCTCTATCATCAATGTCTTGCAGTATTCTCTGCACAAGAGAGATGGAATAACATATAAGTTGAGTCGACCACTTCCTACCACAAAGGTGTTCTGCAATCGGTATGTCTGAAAAACAAAAACAAAAAAGAAGGACCTTTCATTTCATTATCACCAAGAAACTTTTATAGTTTTACTGGAAAGAAAAAAAAAACCCACAAAATTGAATTCAGAGATATTGAAGGCATAGATAAGGGTTTCTTCTCTAGAGCTTCTTTGCAACATCAAACCAGAGCCCAAAAAATGTAGGACACCATAACCATCTTTCAAGCATCTTGTCAACCAAGCAGATCTAAAGGTTGATGCTATCCAGTGATAGCCACATTGGCATAGCGAAATCTGCAAAATGGCAGGTACAATGTTGCAATCAGAGCACCATCCCTTTTCTATATGCATGTGGCAATACACACCAACTTTGTCGCCCCATTGCAGGGGTGGGTTTCGGCTTCTTCTACTGCCGGTTCGCTCAGGGACGCGCTTTGTGTGCGCGCTCGATGGGCGCTATGTGTGCATGCGCAGTAGGTTAAAATAATGCTTCTGTGCATGTGCAGAAGCCAAAAAAACAAGATGGTGGCACCTACGACACCACCAATAGAAGCGGTTCGGGGGCATGGTAGGCCAAGTTACTACCTACTCGCCCAAACCAGTCCAAACTGGTAGGAACCCACCTCTGCCCCATTCTTATCTGATAGGTTTGAAGAGAAGCAACAAATGCTCAGCAACATTACACCCGTCATGAAGAGCTGGCTATTTGTTGGATTTCAGTTATGTTTGCTTGTTTTCAACCACTTGCCTCACAAGAAAAAAAGAGCAGCCCAACATTGGAATCTTCTTCTTCCTATCGCTACAACCAACTGGACTAAAGACCATTCCTCTCTCCTCACAGAGGACAGGATAAATAAGAGTTCTGTGAAGGTCTTCTGCCCCCTCTAGACAGCCATTTCCTTCCCAATCAACCCTTTTAGAATAATGTTAGCACTAAGAACATCTCTCTCTTTTCTCTCCATAGCTTTCTACCTCAGATCTTTTTTGTTTCTTTTTTGTTTATCATGAAAAAGGTTTTTATTTTCCATTTTTTCATTTTCATACACTCACATATATACTGTGCATAGCCGGAGCCATACAACATTAAACAATAATCGCAGCAATTCCTCTTGTCAACAATACCCCAAAAAATAGAAACCCAATATACCTCTTCCACTCTCCGTACACCTCTTTCTTCCACCCCCTCCAACTTTCTATCTTCCCTCCATCATCCCCCTCTACCCTATTTCCCCTCCCCCTCTACCACTCCTCTCTCCCGATCCACACCCTCCCTTCCTTCTCACCTTCCCTCCCATCCTCTCTCCCACCCTCTCTACCCATCTTTCTTCTATCCCACTCCTCCTCCCCTTGGTGTATTTCCACTATATGTCAATGTACTTAACTTATCCTATTTTTACAGAGAAATTAAAGAAAAACAGTATACATGTGAAGTTGCATTACATTGAAATCTAACACATTGTATCTAACCTAGTATATATCCCTCCCTCCCCCCACCCTCCCCCCCAACACCCCACCTCCCTCCCCCCCCCCGACTTCCCAGAGCCCGTACACGGTATAGATTTTTAACAAACAGTCTAAAATATATTGAGAAAAAAGAAATTTAAAAAAAGGGTTAATAACATCTCTACATTGATCTTAGCTTCTTCTTACTACGCTAACTTTGAACAGTTTAAATCATTCCTGATCTTAAGCATAGGCTATCTGGAATTTCTTAGTCCCATATTTGTTTTGTATATAGTCAATCCATTTTTTCCAGTCTCATTTATATCTCTCATTTGAATGATCTTTAAGATATGCCGATATTTTAGCCATCTCGGCTAAATTTGTAACTTTCAATGTCCATTCTTGTAGGCAAGTCTTCCTTCTTCCAGTATTGCGCCACCAACAGTCTACATCTTTTTTGTTTCTTAATCTGATGGCATGAGGCCTTTTCGTTTTTCTACTGCATAAACCATGATCAGAGCCTTTTAAACATAAATACAGAATACAAATGCTTTTAGAAAAAGTCACTCTTTTTCAGCCTAGTGTTCCTGGTGCAAATGTAAAAAGAAGTACAGAACTATTTAACACTAAACACACCGACCTTATCTTGAAGCCTTGGATGGTGGATGAGGAAACAGCTTTTTAGAGAAATGTCCTTTGGAAACAGCAGTGAAGAGAAGATGGGAAAAATCTCTTGCAGAATCTGAGATTTATTCTGAGGGATTTGCCTATGGGACATTTTAGAGAATAAGAAAAAAAGGAGACACCTCACAATGGCATTGCTACTGAGTTATAAACCACTTCAAAACAGTCATTGTTTACCATCCTAAAGGGCTAGCTATATCTGGCTTAATTTAACCTATATAACACGAAAACACATGCACAATCACACACAAATCAGATGTCAATGTGTGGATATGAGCATTTGAATTAGAACGTGAACCTTCTTTATCTAACTTCAGATAATTTACATTCTCCAAGAAAATAGTATAGCCAAGGAATCAGGAGACTGGTATCTAAGAACCAGGTTGTGAACAAAGCTCCCCTCGTCCGAGATTTAATATTGGACGAGGAGGCAGACCTGACATGTATAACCGAAACCTGGCTGGGCCAAGAGGGGGGTGTTCCCCTCTCAGAAATGTGCCCAGATGGGTTTCAGGTGCTCCACCAATCATGACAGTAAAGGGGGGGGGAGTAGCAGTTATCGTCCGAATGTCGTTAGTTCCTCGCAGGATCACTGCCCCAGAGATTTTGGGGTGTGAGTCTCTCCTCTTGAAGTTGGACCTAAGGGTTCAATTGGGCTTGCTGTTGACATACCTGCCTCCCAGCTGCGTCACGACAGCCCTGCCTGTGCTACGAGAGGCAGTAGCCGGGTTGGCGATGGAGTTCCCCAGACTTATGGTATTGGGGGACTTTAATCTACTGTCTCTCGGTGAATGCTCTGATGGGGCACAGGAGTTCATGGCTTCCATGACAACCATGGACCTGACCCAGGTAGTTCAGGGTCCAACTCATAGGGTGGGACACACGCTTGACCTTGTATTTCTCTCGGGGTAGTGGAGACGTGATCTTGATTTAAGGGAAATAGAGACCTTGCCCTTGTCAGATCACTCCTTGCTGAAGCTTGACTTCAGGACACTACCCCCACACTGCAGGGAAGCGGAGCCGATTAAGTGGCTCCGCCCCAGGCGCCTGATGGACCCTGAGGGGTTTCAGAGGGAGCTTGGAGAGATGCCTGACTCCCTTGTGCGCAATCCGACTGAGTCTTTGGTCGCTGCCTGGAATAGTGCGGTGGCTGAGGCATTGGATCGGATTGCGCCTTTGAGGCCTCTTCGCGGCAGCGGCTCCAGGAGGGCACCTTGGTTTATTGAGGAACTCTGGGAGATGAAGCGCCAAAAGAGACGCCTAGAGCGACGTTGGAGGGCTAGTAACTCTGAGTCTGATCGATCACTATTAAGAGCCTTTATTAGGACTTATCTAGTGGTGATACGGGCGGCAAAATGTGCTCATTTTTCCGCTCTTATTGTGTCCGTGGAATCTCACCCAGCTGCCCTGTTTAGGGTGACCCGCTCCCTCCTGAAAGGTGAGGAGGTGGGGGAACCCTTGCAGGGAAGAGCTGAGGAATTTGTTCAGTTTCTGTCAGATAAAATCACTCAGATTAGGACAGACCTGGACTCCATTTGGGCAATGCCAGCTGAGATGCTGAGGACTAGTCTTAATCAGATTTTTTGGGATGAGTTTGAATTTGTCACCCCAGAGGAAGTGGACAAGGCCATGGGAGCAATGAGTGCCTCCACCTGTTTGTTAGACCCGTGCCCTTCCTGGCTGGTTTCGACCAGCAGAGAGGTGACCCGAGGCTGGCTCCAGACGATTACCAATGCATCTTTGCAGGAGGGGTTCTTCCCGCAACCATTAAAGGAAGTAGTGGTGAGACCCCTCCTCAAGAAGCCTTCCCTGGACCCAGCTGTTTTGAAAAACTATTGTCCCGTCTCCAACCTTCCTTTTTTAGGGAAGGTTGTTGAGAAGGTGGTGGCGCTTCAACTCCGACAGACCTTGAAAGAAACGGATTATCTAGACGCCTGTCAATCTGGTTTCAGGCCCGGATACAGCATGGAAACTGCTTTGGTTGCCCTGACCGATGATCTTTGGCAGGCTAGGGATAGAGGACATTCCTCTGTCCTGGTGCTTCTTGAGCTCTCAGCAGCTTTCGATACCATCGACCATGGTATCCTTCTGCGACGCCTGGGGGAGGTGGGAGTGAGAGGCACCGTATTACAGTGGTTATCCTCTTACCTCTCTGACAGGTCGCAGTCGGTATTGGTCGGGAGCAGAGGTCAACCCATAGGCCCCTCGAGTGTGGCGTGCCGCAGTGTTCGGTCCTGTCCCCCCCTCCTATTTAACATCTACATGAAGCCGCTGGGTGAGATCATGCGACAGCACCGGGTAAAGTATCATCAATATGCTGATGATTCTCAATTATATCTCTCTGCCCCTTGGCAGCTCAGTGAAGTGGTGGACATGATGTGCCGATGTCTGGAGGTTGTTAGGGTCTGGATGGGGGCGAACAAACTTGTGCTCAATCCCGATAAGACTGAGTGGCCTTGGATGTTGCCCCCGAAGGACTGTTTGGACAGTCCATCCTTAACCCTGGGGGGAGTAAATTTACACCCCTCAGAGAGGGCTCGCAATTTGGGAGTCCTCCTGGATTCACAGCTGAAATTGGAACATCATCTGTCAGCTGTGACCAGGGGGGCTTTTGCCCAAGTTCGCCTAGTGTACCAATTGCGGCCCTATTTGGATCGGGATGCGCTTCTAACGGTCACTCATGCCCTTGTCACCTCGAGTCTGGATTATTGTAACACGCTCTACATGGGGCTACCCTTGAAAAGCGTTCGGAGATTGCAGTTAGTTCAGAATGCGGCCGTGCGGGTGATAGTGGGTGTGCCGAGGTACACCCACATTACACCTATCCTCTGTGAGCTGCACTGGCTGCCTATTGGTCTCTAGACTCAATTCAAGTTGTTGGTTATCACCTTTAAAGCCCTACATGGCTTAGGGCCAGGATACCGCCTGCTGACACATACCTCCCAGCGACCAGTAAGATCCCATAGATTGGGCCTCCTTCGGGTGCCGTCGGCCATACAATGTCGGCTGGCGGGCCCTCGGAGGAGAGCCTTCTCGGTGGCTGCTCCAACTCTTTGGAACCAGCTCCCCCCGGAAATCCGGACCATACCCATTCTGATGGCCTTCAGGAAAGCCATGAAAACTTGGCTGTTCCGGCAGGCCTGGGGCTGTTGACCTCACTATTGAGGTCCGGCCCCGACCAGAATGAATTTGACAGATGATTGTTGTTTTAAATTGTATTGTTTTTATGGTTTTTATATTTTGTTTGTAAGCCGCCCAGAGTCCTTTGGGATTGGGCGGCATATAAAAGTTTTAAATAAATAAATAAATAATAAATAAGATCAGATATAATCTTAAAGTTTCTGTCTGAAGGGGGGGATTCACGTTTATTATCAAATTAAATTCTGAACAAGTAAAACAAAGAAAGGCGTCACCGAATCAGCATTAACTGAAGCCACATGGGAAAGGCTTTGGGAATCCTAACTTACTCATCATTCTAGGAAAATGGAGGGCAGGGAAACATGAGAAATCCCAGTGTGGAGACTTGTCGTGATTCATACTGAGATACTGTGCACCCAAACTGTCAATCATCAGTTCATTAAAAAAAATACAGCATTGGATGATAGGGAACACTGGATTTCACAAATAGGGAATGCCCAGATATGACTCAAAGCATCAACCATTACAGTCCTGTAATATTTATGCAAAACATCACGTTCTTCCAATCCATTGCCAGAGAGCATGTCCACTGGAAGATTCAAAAATATGAAGGGAAAAACCTGGTGTAGAAGGTAACAAGGAATTTAACCTTGAACTGAACTTTCAACCAAGTACAGATTTGCAAAAGGCTTCTCAGCTGCATGAAGTGGAACTTAGAATCCTGCAAGAACTTGATGGGATTCCAAGAGAAATTAGGGAGGTGGGAGATTGATTGCAGTCAATCTTTTATCAGTAGAGCTTTGCCTTTTGATTCTGAAACAACTTTTTTTAAAAAAATTTAAAGGTTCCACAGCCAGAAAAAAAAAAAGAAAACTCCAGCTTTGGGTTAATAAACTATATAAAGGGACACTTCTTCATAGAATGGAAACAATAAAATAAATTCACTCAAGGGCAGATTAAAAATGTCAAACCCTATGGCAGAAACGGAAATTCAGAGAAGGAATACCCCTTTTCCTTTTTCAAGAACTTTTTGTTGTTTTCATAAAAATTGGGGGTGAGGAAGAGAAAGATGGAATTACTGTATTTCATTTGAAATTCTACATAATGTGATTATGTTAAGAATGGTATTGGTCATTGATTGAAAATGGTAACATGAGATCAAGAAACATACTATGAAATATTATATAAGCTTGTATTATGTACCGCTAAGCCTTCGGTTTTCAAAATCCCATCAAAATTTTTAAAAAATTAATTTTTGAACCTGCTAATGACAATAGTAGTCCACTAATTAATAGCTCTGTGCACAATTTGCAAATTATTTGGGAAACGTTCTTTAGTCTTAAATGGGAACAAAGAGGGAGTTAAAAATGGCAGCCATATGCAATCACAGGTCACATCTACACATACACATACACACACAGAGAGAGAAAGAGAGAGAGAAAGACAGAGAGACAGAGAGAGACAGAGACAGAGAGAGACAGAGAGATCTATCCAAGCTTGAAAAAAATATGTTGATCTTGAAATAATTGACTTAGTAAAGCAACTCTTAAAACAATAGCCAGTTCGTGGACAAGTGCTGTGTTTGTAGATGTCCCACACATTTCTCCATATCATTTTCAAGAGTACACAACCCTACTGTTTAAATAACATTTCTTTTGGCAAAATGCATATGCTGCATCTTGATTTGTTATTCTTTTTTTCCCTCCACATGTGTTTTTGAAAAATGGCACTTTCAGTACCTGGCTAATGGGGTAGGAATATCTCATCCATGTCCCCTTTGGTTCTTAGTTCTGCTAATATTTTAAGTCTGTGTTGTTTTCATCTTTTAATCTTTCAATTACTTTACTTGTTTCATAACCTGCAAGCCACCCAGATTCACCTTTTAAGGAAGATGGACACATAAATAAATAAATAAATAAATAAATAAATAAATAGATAAATAAATAAATAAATAAATAAATAACCAACCAACCAACCAACCAACCAACCAACCAACCAACCAACCAACCAACCAACTAACTCACAGGTTCCCCAAACAAGTATTTGCAAAACTACAATGATAGCAACTTTCCAGTTATCAGAATTCATAATTGATTGAAAAGACAACATCTAGTCATAGCAGTTAAAGTAGAGCAGAACACACAAAATACTCTAGTACAGTCACTTTGCAGTGGAATAAAACAACTCCATTCAGGATTCTGTATGGAGGAAACATCCAAAATCTTGTATATTTTGTCTATGCACTGGCCATCCCAAACCAGTTGTTCCATGCACAGAACACTTTGTACAACCTTACTTCAATTATATTAAGAATTAAGCACCGCATATATTTTAATTTCTCAAATAATTGATTTTCTAAAATAGATTTTCCCCCCAAAAGTTTCCACATTTTTATATTTCTTCGACAGACTTGAATCCTGAAATCATTTAAACAGTGCAGTAAATGTTTACTGAAACCTATTGGTAAGGTAGCAGTGATCAATGTTGTAAACAGGAGTCAAAGGTTTTTGTGTGCCCTCCAATCTACACAGACAGAGCACGAGCCACTATCCCTCCATAGGTGGGCATGCTGCCATAGTGCTTCACGGTCACCTCTAATCAGTGGTGGGATTCAGCCAGTTCGCACCTATTTGGGAGAACCAGTTGTTAACTTTCTAAGTGGTTTGGAGAACCGGTTGTTGGAGGAAATCTCATTTTGTTTTTTTCCACTTTACAGGGCTAATCCTGTAAGGAAGGCAGGAAGGAAACATTCTGGTGTTGTTTCTAGCCTAATCTTTATTGCCCTGCTTACAGAAGCTGCTTCTTCGATTAACCCTTATTACATTGTAACAGCTAAGGCGAAGCCCTCATCAACGTGAGTGATGTTGAGTTGACCACGCCCACCCAGTCACATGATCACAGAGCCCCGCCTATTCAGCTGGTCATTAGGGCAGAGAACCGGTTGTTAAATTACTTGAATCCCACCACTGCCTCTAATCCAAAAGATCAAAAATCAATTGCTATATATCATTTAGTAGCCCTTAGCGGCCACATAAGCTTAGGATAGCCTCTAAAGTATGAGATATTCCAGAATAAGAGGAAACAATACTACTACTACTACTACTACTACTACTACTACTACTACTACTACTACTACTACTACCATGTGATTCAGTTCCCTTTTTTTAAAAAAAAATCAGCATATTGACAGGACCACTTCTCCATTTCAATCAAGAAAGATAATTCAAAGAATAAAGAAGAAAATTATGGGGACAGCAGCCGTACCTTTTTTCTAAGTGCTGCAACCTCATCCCTACTCCTTGTTTTTCGGGGCTCCTGAAAGTTGCATCACTGAATGTTAGCTGGGGCTAGTGTTGAGCTAGTTCTAGAGAGGCAGGGGACCTCTAACAGCTCAAACTCACCAGAAAACAGGAAGTGGAGATTGCTGCTGGTTGGAAGGGCTGCTCCACAACTCAGCTGACTCCTCTTGTATCACAAAATTTGTCAATTCCGGGTAGAGGGACTGAAAATGTTTCATTTCAGCATAAGAACGATACTGTCCTGTCTGATGAAAAAAGGATGAGGTTGCTTTTATTAAAAGCCCTTTCGTATGTCCAAGAGGTTTGCCACCATCTGCCAGGTCCCCGTCCCCCCCGCTACTATTAAGTTACCTTGATCAAGAGAGGCTGCCCTTGCAGCTGCCTGACGTCCGATAGCTGCCTGATGTCAACTGGAGCAACAAGCGTTCTCATGGAGCAGCAGCAAGAACACTTGGAAGTTAGAGACATATTCCACCTACAGTCTAAGCTCCACCACTCTGGACATTCTTCAAAAAGGAAAGAGAGAAGAGATGAACTTCATTCAAAATTTCAATTTTAAGCAAGTAACAACCAATTCCAATCATTAGCAGTTCATTTCTAAACCTGCCATGGAATATTAAGTGATTAGTGAAAATTTCCAAGGCTAATTCATGAAGGAAAAAACTTTTAAACTCAACATGGCCACATCAGAAATAGCCCAGATGGCATATCTCATAGTCTACTTTCCAGAAACTCCTGGAACTTGGTAACATCTGATAATGTTGGGTCCATGATTAAGACAGATAAATAGTTACATTTTTGATAACCAAATGTAAAACTGAAGAATGTAGCTTAACTACAGGCAAAATACATTTAGACTATTCCTAATCAATTTAATTAGAGCAATAATAATTATACCAGTACATTAAATTACACTTAACAATTATCTGGGAAAATCCTTTCGTTTGACTAAAGCGGCTTAGACTCAAGTGGCCTTGTTGCGATACTGCACAACAACCCAAGATAAATAAGGTTTTTATCTTTTAATGGTCCAATGTTTTTTAATAACAGAGTACTTAAGTAACTCATTCAGCCCAGACCTCTTCGCATATTAGGAAAATTATTTCCTATATGGATCCATTATCCTTTTGCAAGTAGATACTAATAATATCCAAAACTATATTTAAGAAGAGAGAGATAAGAAGCCTATTATTCTTTGGGGAAAGATTTCTTCTCTCACATCATAACATCACAATAGCTAATTCTTCCCAGTTTGTTAATCTGAATTATTGATGTACTACTACTGGATATATGCTAAAACAATCATATAATTTGTTTGGAAAAGATATATCAGGATAGCTGATCATAACCTTGCATTTCTCTGAAAGATAATATTTTTCAAAAGAGTTTCATTATGCTTTTTTGAAAAAGACGTTTCTATTCATCATACAGAGCTTTAATAAAAAAAGAGATTAGGAAAACGATTTAACAAGGCTATGGATGGCAAGTGTCTAAAGACTTATCTTCTATGACAAATTTCAGTCTCTGTTGCAATTTCTATTACAGTCTAAGTGCATGCTAGGACCAAATAATAGAAATCCACGATAAAAGAGACCATTAAATTGTTTCTGAACTGTTAATCTCTGAAAAGTGTTTCAAGATTTGTATTCGGTTTGTTAGGCTATAATTTAAACTACGTATGTCAAGTTGGATAATTCAGAGTTATTGTTATTGGGATAATAGCCAAATAGAATTGAAAACAGGCATTTATTTATTTTTTTAAAAATAGTCTGAATTTTATTGTTGAGAGGCGGCAAACTTCCCAAAAAGTATAGTGGAAAGGGAAGGTCTTGTTAGAATTTGGGCAGATGGGGAAGGGGTGACAGAAAAATAATGGTCTGGGCAAAGAAAATGTAACTACAGAAATACACAAGGGAAGTGAATTGGACCTTTATAAAACTATTCTTCTATTTTTCCAATTACACTCCGGCATTCCTTTTAGATTATCACTTTGCCCAGGCACACTCGAGAGTTATTTCAGTTTTCAGAGTAGCATGTTTTGTATAGGAACAGCTCATAGATATTTAGAAAAGTACCAACATTGCTTCATGGTATAATTAAAATACAGCATTAAAATGTACAATTGGAAAAGTAATTATTCTTGGCTAAAGTCATGGGATGATAAAGGACCACCAAAGAAGATTGAATTTTTCCCTCATTCTATTAATCACAGCTTTCTGTAAAGTTCAATCAGTCTCAATTGTTGTACAGCTACAGATTTTTATTCTAAAATATTGGTTCTATAACATACACCTGCCAAAATATCAGCACATATATATACTTTCTATCCAGCAAATAGAGTTGAAAATCATGGTGGGGCTTTTAGAACTGTGGCTTTTCTCTCCACTTCTCTCTTCTCTTAATTCTAGATTAAGTGTTTGAGTTTTAAACTTTGCCTGGGTGGGGTATCCTTAGCCTCCAGATGTCTAATTTCCAATAGTCAACTTGGCCAACAGGAGGGAGGCTAAAAGTGCAGTTCAACAACATCTGGAGGGTCACAGGTTCCCCACCCTTGTCTAGACTTTGAAGGACAAAAAGTGAAAGAAGCACATTCTGCATAGATAAAGACAGCCTTCCCCCCCCCTCCCCAGTCTAGACATTACTGACTTTAATATCACTCCAGTGTTTTAAGCATTTAGCATCCCTCATTGTGATTAAGGTACAACATTAATTTGTCATCATAGCATTTTTTCATCCTGTACAACATCTGTAGTTAGCAAAGCAACTTCCTTCCTTATCCTCTCTGTTGTAGCTGATCTTCTTTATGTACCTTACAAAGGATGAATAATAAACCTGCTTGATCCTTCGGAGAATTACCTAGTTTAAAAATATAAATCTGATAAATAAAATAAAAATAGCAATAGCAAAAGTGCTTAGACTTATATACCATTTCGTAATGTTTTACAGTCCTCTCTAAGCAGTTTACAAAGTCAGCAAACTGCCCCCCAAAATCTGGGCCCTCATTTTACCTACCTTGGAAGGATTGAAGTGAGTCAATCTTTACTGGTGAGAATCGAACTCCTAGCATCAGCAAAATTATCCTGCAATATTGCATTCTAACCATTGTTCCACCACAGCTGTTTAAGTACTCTCTAGAGCAGAGTTCTCCAATGTTTCTGGCTTTGTGGACTGGTGAGGTGAGAGAGGGGATGGTCCCGCACAAGTGTGCACCCACCACTTCCATGGCCCGGTTCCGAGCAGCTCAAGGCCTGGTAGTGGGCCACAAACCAGAGGTGGGGGGGGGGGCTGTTCTAGATTATTTAAAAATTATATAATCGATTAATATTCTAGTTAAATACTCCAGTCTATATTACCTTGAATGTGTTTCTACAAAACATACATTTCATTTTTATATACTCCTGAAGTTTAGCAAAATAAAATTTATATCTATGTACCTTCATACCTGAATTTCACCCTGAATTTCCAGAACATTATTGGTTTTCTCCATGACATTTCAATGCTAGCAAATCTTGCTTTGTTTCAATTGTCCATTTGACACAAATTTCCACTCTCCTCTATTACTTTCTAGCTAATTCTGTTCATTGGAGATGGACTATGTTAACAGGGATTTAGGTTTTGTTCATATTTGTTTTTTAAATTAATTTTGCTTGAAACATTTTTTATGTGTGACCTCAGGACTCCCAATAAACAAGGTAGAAAGGTAGGATATACTTATACTGATTATTTAAATAGCATTTTATATAATTATTTCCTACTACACAAAATAAATGGGAAAAATAAAAGGGTCGTGAGAGCAGTTTACTAAGGATAAGAGAGCAGAAAAATGTGTTCTAAGAGAATGTGTGCTGCAGTGTGAAATGTAAAAAGCTCCTTTCCTGCAAAGATGCCTATAGCTGATTAGGTGCCAGCTTCCTGCTGAAGAATCTGAGAGAGTAAGAGGAACTTGAGGCACTTCCAGGAAAGAACAGGGAGAGTTAAAAGGAATCTAAGAATGCATATGTATCTTTGAGTAGATTTTTAAAATAATGGCTGAATAGCAATGTTTTAAATTTAATTTTTTTTAAAGCTTCCAGTGTCAGCCTGGTACATTAACAACATGCAAATGCTCCAAATTCTTAACATGAAATTAACAATGTAATTGGAAAAGATTTGAGGTTTTCCAAAGTCACCACTGATTTTTTATGACAACCAAAATGTATGAACAAGATAGAAAAATGAAAAATTTGCACACACAAAAAACCCCTTAAACAATGAACTGGAATACCCCCATTTTAAAGAATTGGATGATTAATTTTAAATAATATTAGTACATTTGTAACCTGTCATCTTAAGGTGCAATTATTTAAACGTGTTTAACAAAAATGGGCTTTCAGTTCTGCATTTTCAAAGTGTAACATTATGAAAGACATAGCAACTGCCATGTTGGGACCTCGATTTACCATCCATAAAGTTGTCAATGTTATGCCAGGATAATTCAGAGGTAAAAATGTGAATACATTGTTAAATTATATAAACAAAATATATAAAAAAATGAAGAAGTGGATTTTGTATGGTCTGGGACTAAAAAAAATGAAGTTTTTTTTTCCTGACCTGCTATATTGGATTTGAACCCAGACTGGAGATATATGTTCATATGTTTCTACATATCAACTGGTTTTTTAATCAATAATATGCAGTTTGATCAAAACTACTCTGCATGTTAAATGGTTTAATCTGCAGAAATGAACATTTTGTTTCATATTCATCAATTTCATTTTTTAATTGTTTTACCATTTCCTTTTTGTCTTCTATCCTTTTTAATTTCTATTTTGTTTTATTTTATATATGTAGCTAATGCCTCTCTTCTTTTTGTGCACATATTAAAAATATCCAATGTGCCAGACAGGAAAGAATGGATTTTAGCTACAGGATGCAACTTTCAACTGAATACTAAAATTTCTGAATATTAACAACTTAACAATGGAACTAAGTATTGTATTCTAAGATATGTTCAATTGGGTAGTAACCAGCCATTTGTTAGGATATTTTAATTTTGATTCCTGTAGAAAGCAGGAAGTTGGGTGTTGTTTTAAATAGCCCTGTCCTATTGTACAATGTTATGGTTTTATTATATATTAAACACATTGGTCCCTCAGTGGATTTTGTTCAGACATTTCTCACACTGTAGCACAATAAAAATTGTTTTCAAAACTGAATGAAATTTAAATATAATGTGAGACATTTGTACTTTTAACAGGAACCACTAAAATATCCTAATACTCAAGGTCACTGATGGAAGTGGGTCTAAATGTGACTGGTTTGGCCCTAAACCAGAGGTCTCCAAAATTGGCAACTTTAAGACTTGAGGACTTCAACGCCCAAGCTTGGAGACCTCTGGTTTAGGGCAAAACCAGCCAGCATGTTCAGAAGTTTTAAAGTTGCCAAGTTTAAAGACCCCTGCCCTAGACCAGATAAAAATATTACTCATGTATACACTAAACAAGCCATAACTGGTAACTCTGTACAAACCCTAGGCAAATGCTTTTATCATCGCAATATAATTCATTCTAAACCATTGTAATTCCATATGGCTTACATCTTGCTACACATTTGCTCAAGTAAAGTCAACTTTAGAACTTTTCTGTACATTAGGAACTGAGTAAGCCCAATAGTTCCATGATTACACCACATGTTTTCCAAAGATTGGCTCATAGTTCAATCACCCAAGCAGCAGAAACTGTAATAAGTATCCCACCCTGCACAGCTTCGGTAACAGTCCACACTTTTTCTTGGCATGACTAGGTGCAAATGTTATGCTGCAGAGGGTCTTTCCATGCCAAATTGCTTTCTTACTTCCAGAGAAGAAACATTTGCTGCTAGAAAATGGAACCAATATTCCCCATGTATGTTGTTGAACAAATGTAGCACAAGGATACACTAAGACAGTAAAAACAGGAGACTCTCTCTAGCTAGCTCAGCTCCTGGGTAGCAAGGTCCTACTAAACTTAGTTTTTTGAGAACAGCCAAGGTCTTCTGGGTGCCATAAGGATTATAAACACAGAGCCTCCAGATATTAACAAAAAAAATTAATATAGACGGCAACAATTTGAACTGCTCAAAAGATGCCCAATTTTTTTTGCCAACAAGCTCTGTGCTTTTAATTGCTGTCTTCAATTCAGTCATTGATCTGCATTTAATATATATCAACAGATAATATTTTGGTCATAAAATTTAAACATTATTATAATGTGTAGAGTAATTATTCTGCCAAAAGAAATGTTGTGAAGAGTGTTAAAATTATCTTTCAATAAGGAAAAATTAAATGATTCAGATTTATTACAAAGTAGAACATATTTCTAGCCTTCATTAACATAACTAACGCAAATTTTGCAAAATCAACACATCATCTCAGTTACTTCACTAGACTAGGAAGATATAAATCACGGTGCCAAACTCGCGGAATCACATTGCCATCACATGACATACAGTGACTTTTTTCCCCTTTGCGGAGCTGGGGTGGGCATGGCCTGTGCATTATGCATCCGGCCAATGGGCTGCCAGTTTATACCCCTGATATAAATTCTTCACCTTTCAGAATTACAAAATGTCTGAATCAGTGAACTAACAAGGTTCATTAAACTGAGAAGAAATGTGAGCTGCTGACTGTTAACCTGAGGGGCAGTCCTTTTTATTGAGTAGCTACTATGTTGGTATCAACTCTCAGTGACCACATAGAATTTTCTTAAAGACAATCTATCCCTAACCCAGTTCTTCAGGTCTTCCAACAACATATTCATCGTGACTGTTCAGGGCAGAATGTAAACAAAGACATGCATCAACTAGTTGAATTTGTTGCTCCTGGTACTGCCATTCAGAAGAAGAGCTGCTAAAGTCATTTAGTAGCTATAGCAGAGACTAATTTTGTTATTTAATAACACAATAAAAATACATTATAGTTTTAATAAATTCTACAAACTCTTTCAGGTTCCATTCTAGCTTTAAGCTCTTAAAATTTTAGACAAAGCCTAGAAATTCAATATATAAGGCCAGACATGAGGAGTTAATTAAAACCACAACATTCTTAAACATCAGTTTTGAAAGTAATAAGAGTTTATTACTGTTAGCCTCAAATCACCTCAGCTGGTAAGAACAGCAGTTATGTTTCACTGCAAACTAGATGCAAAATGGATTTTTTTTTTTTTGCTACACAGATGTCTTTTAGATGCTTATGATCAGTGGTGGGTTCCTACCAGTTCGGCCGAACCGATAGTAGTATGGCAAGTTGGGTCGCTGAAACCAGCAGCAACTGGTTTAAAAGGCCTGCCACGCCCCTGACCTGGTTCCCATCTTGTTTTTTAGTTCTGCGCATGCACAATTTTAATTAAACCGTGCATGCACGCAGAGCGCGCATCAAGCACACACGTAAGCAAAGCGGCAGTAAAGCCAGGCAGAACCCACCCCTGTTTACAATGCTTACCATTCTGAAGCAACGCATGAAAGAAAGCTTCATTCCTTAGACTGGCAAACCCACTCATTTCCATGCCAAAATTAGCAACCATACTCCGTATCTTTAAAAAAACTTCCTTTTATAGTCGGAATAGAGTTATTTTAACCCCTAAATCTGGAACAGGTACATCAGCAAAGGACAACAAAAGAATACAGAGGGACTGTAATAACTTTAGGCAGAGCAGATTTGCCTATATTTTTCGGAAACCATATCTTAAGCTATTCTTCATAGTGATCTAGAAATGTTGCAAATGTATTTTCAAATCTTAACTACAAAAGAAAACTTGTGAAGTGGTGAAGAACAGCTTAATACACTATTACAGAATGTTCAAGTGGTGATTGCAAAACTGCAACAAATTTTAGACTAAGTCTCATCTCAACTAAACACTACACAGCCATCCTTATTTTAGAATTAGATGGACAGTATTCCAAATAATCACCCATGCAGAACCATCTATAAACCTGATAAAAACCTTAAAACGATCCTAAATGCAAAAAAAAGAGCTTTTAGCTTTCCAGGTTCCCATAATAATGTGTCTGCTGTCAGAAATTACAAGCAAACAATTCTCCTGCTAAACAACTGCCAAGGTATGTTAACAGAACTTGCACCGCCCATCTTTAAAAGGGCAGGCTCTCCATGAAAAACTAGGTCCCAACACATGTGTCTGCTATTAGGTTCCAGATTATAAGAAATAGAAGGGCTGTTTTCAATAAAATTCAGCATGTTTGGCAGCATTTTAAACCCTGATGATAGCTCTGAGGCATCAGGCTATAGTTCACACCGGAGTGGTGGAAGGATGCTGCAGCTGGGTTATGCAAGAGGACAACATCCTCTTGGGACATTATTTCCTGGTGGGTCTTAAAAAGAACGTATTCATTTGCAATGGGAATCTCTGTCCATGCTCTAGAGCAGACCTAATTGAGATCATCCAAATGGATTTAGTAGGAAAAGGCCCTAGAAACTGGCTGAAAGTCAAACACCTAAGGCTAAAGGCAGCTTGCAAAGAAAGAGATTATTGCTGCAAACGTTGCCAGCTAAATGGATACCGACTCCACCCTTGCTCATAAATTAGGGTTTGTTAAGTATTGTTTAAAGGTTCTAAAATGCAAAACAAAAAAGCAAAAAAAGCAAAAACAAACAAAAACAAAAATGACTTTTAACTCCACTCACACCACAATCCTTCAGATTTCAGTTACAGCTCACTGCCCACAAGGAACTCTGCTTGTGAGCCAACCTAAATGCTTTATTGGCATTTTCCCACGTCCTTTTAAATCAAACGCCTCTAAAAATATCTGAACCTCTTTTGTTAGGAGCCAAAGTTATTTTTCTGTTCCACATTTTCCAAACAATTTCATTGATGTAGGTGCATACATGTGAAAATACATAATTAATTCTCAGTTATAGTGCTGTATCAGAGCAATTAAAAGATATTACTGGCATATGTTCTTAAGGGACATGTTCAAACTCCAGAGTTGGTCTTCATATTTTAAAGTTTAAATTAAGCTCTCAAACAAATTTACCTTTCTTTGGGATTTATAAAATTAGCTCTATACTGTATACATTACTTAAATATATCTGAAATATATTTAAATATGATGGAAAGATAAACGAGAGACAACTGAACTACAAGTTGTAGTTCTGATTCTGACCAGCTTGAATGAATTAGACCAACCATGCTTTTTATAAGCAGTTTTGGACGATGACACACATTTTTGATTCCAGACCATTGAGCTTTCAACACTTTTGATGGGTTATTCAAAGATAATGACAATATAATGAATTAAAATTAGGGCAAAGGGCACTCCCATTTCAAGCATTACACAATTTCCCTTTTTTTCTAGCTTGACCACAACCCAAATATTAATGGCAAGAAATCAAAATCATTTGTGATATATGTGAAATGACTTCTCACATGCTGTTTCTTTCAAAGATGGTTGCAATATCTCCACGTAATCCTAATTTATAAAGAAACTTCTGAGACTTTCATAGTATGAAAATGGAGAACAATAATTTAATTCCCATTTCACAGAAACATGGATAACTGAAGGCAGTAAAAGACCTAGTAATCCATCAAGTCTGTCCTTTGAGTTTGTTTTTTGGTTTATTATCAATTTATATATTTTAATTATTACCAGTATTTTTATTTATCTTTTTAATTTTTGTAAGATGATGGACATATGTTTATCCCAAGCATGCTCAAACTCAGTTACAGATGACTAATCATTACCTCTGCTGGAAGTTGGTTCCCAGCTTCTACTAATCTTTCTGTGAAGTAATGCTTTCTAACTTACTTTTGAATTTCCCTCCTGTCAGTTTGAGGTTATGCTCCCATAGTACTTGATTTTTGCTTCAAACAGAGTTAAAACACTCTGGTCTTTTGTAAAGTATCTTGGTGATGGATAATAGGAGATTTTGCCAGTGGGGGAACAGCACAATGGAGGTGGCTGATTGAGTAATAACAGATCCCACCTTCCCCCACTCCGCCGCTGTGTCTTTGATTTTAATGTTTGACTTTAACTTTTTATGTTTTAACTTAGATGTAACTATAAGCCACCCAGAGTTACCCTATGGTAAGATAGGCAGCCAATAAATTTTATAAATAAATAAAATGGTTTGTGGCAGAGAACCAAGAAACATCTAAGAAAAGCTGAGGCAGCAGGTTTTTCCTCTATTAACCTCTTAATTTATTTGTATTACTATGTATTCTAACACACTCTAGAAGGAGATTATTCAGATAACATGTAAGAAAAGGAGCTGCATACGCCTATGGTAAGAATGCTGTTCAATAAGGAGAGAGTGAACCCTTGAGACAATCTGAAAAATGTCCTTTAACATACAGAATTATGCATCATCCCTGATCTCATTTCTCATATAAGAATATGAGGGGTAGGGGAGATAGAAATTATTTCTAATCAAAACACAAGTTATTTGAAAGAATAGTCAGCTTGGGCTGCAATTCTTGATATGCTACTAATGTTATGTCCCAATGAACAGAAAAAGACATGATAAAATAAAATTAGATTTTAAATGGCATATGTTACATATACAGTAACATGTGTAACAGAACCTGAGTGTTATAAACTGCTTGAATGAAAAGTGATAGGCAGGTCCTGTCCCTTCAAGCAGACAAGTCTTACAATTTTTCAAACTATCCTTTTCCCCCTCAAAATTACTTTTACTTCAGTTCAATTCTTTATTATAATCACTGACCACAATACCACAAATCAACAGCAAACAAAATAGAATAAAACAGTATAACATAGTTGTCCTTTTAGCTGCAGCTTCTGTGAAATTCCAGATACACCCTACTTTCTAAGTAAACAGCTGGAACTGTACAGTGTAAATTCAATTCTTCTGTTTTCATGTACCAAATAATCTCCCCTTTAAAGACAGAGATGATTTGGACACATTCATCTTCGATACATTTAGAGCAGGGGTATCAAACTCATATTGTCACGGCGACATCACATGACATACCGTTGACTTCCCCCCCTTCGCTAAACTGGGTATGAGCATGGCCATCGTATGATGCATCCAGTCTGCGGGCCGCGAGTTTGACACCCCTGATTTAGAGAGTTGCTCCAGAAATAGAAACTATGAAACCACTTAGACTATGTTTTCTGGGGCAAAAGATACACACCAGAATCTGATATTTTGTTTTGTTTTTATTGCTATGAACATCCGACAGTGCATAGAAATGCCACTATGATACATAGAACATAATCTTACCAAATGAATCACTAAGAGCAAGAATCTTCTGTTTATTTTAATCATTAATTTATCATTATTTAAGTAGCCAATTCCTAGGAATATTTTTCCCTGATTATGTGTGAATGCAACATTCTAAAATGATGTTTCTATTTATCCTAATTGAGAAGGCACTTCAGTGGTAATGACTTTTCAACTATGTTCAATTCAGACAGCTTTACCCATGTTTGTATTACACCTTGGTTGTTTATTATATCAGTGTTATGACTTTCTAAGAAAGGAAAACTGTTGACTAATTTATTCCAAGTTTTTTTTTAACAGCGCCTTCCTAGTATTTTTCAATTAATGAAAAGTAAATCACCTACTCCGCTGTGCAATTAAATACTTCGTGGACAGATTCTTTCTGGATCCTTTGACTTAATTGTCACAGTCCAAGTACAAATAAAATTTTGCCAAGTGGTAAATGTCATATCAGTTCTCCAAGATTAACCTGTATATACGTATTAATAAACAGTAGTACAAAGAGGTTACAACAGTGATCATATAATTTGTCCATATATATAAAAACAAGAATGGTAAAAAACCAAGTTTTCTGGCACTTAAAAGCTTGATAAAATTGCTGAGAAAATTAATTTATTTTTCTTCTGTTCGTTAAAGCTGTGAGGAGACATGCCAAAGTATTTTTTTTTAATTTAATGAGTAAAACATTTTGTGAAAAGCTGATATTCTCTCAATCATAATGACACCCATCAAGGGGGAGGGGGAGTAGGAATTGTGCTTTGAAGTAGGCTAGAGAGGCAGCAGAAGATTACAGGAAAAGTGGGAAATAAAGTAACTGCCAAATCAAATCTTCCAAGTCTTTGGATAAATAAAGTCTGAGTACAAAATATTAGAAATGTAACCTTTTGAAAATTATGCCTTTTCTAAAACATCTGGTATAAACTGGACCGGAAATGGCATGTGTAATTCTGCATAAGTTTTGAGAGATACAAATTCATTATATAAGATTTCATTGATGGGTTTCATATCCTTGTGCTCCTTGACCTCTCAGCGGCCTTCGATACCATCGACCATGGTATCCTTCTGCGACGGTTGCGAGAGGTGGGAGTGGGAGGCACCGTCCTTCGGTGGTTCTCCTCCTACCTCTCGGACAGGTCGCAGTCGGTGTTGGTCAGAGGGCAGAGGTCGACCCCTAGGCCCCTCAATTATGGGGTGCCGCAGGGTTCGGTCCTGTCCCCCCTCCTATTTAACATCTACATGAAGCCGCTGGGTGAGATCATACGCCGGCACGGGATTAAGTACCACCAATATGCGGACGATACGCAGTTGTATCTGTCCGCCCCGTGCCAACTCAGCGAAGCAGTAGAAGTGATGTGCCAGTGCCTGGAGGCTGTTAGGGTCTGGATGGGAGTAAACAAGTTGGCACTCAATCCAGACAAGACCGAGTGGCTACTGATGTTCCCTCCCAAAGATTGGCTAAGTATTGTATTCCATCTCTCAGGCTGGGGGGTGAAATTATACACCCCTCAGAGAGGGTTCGCAATTTGGGAGTCCTCCTGGATCCACAGCTGACTTTAGAACACCATTTGTCGGCTGTGACTAGGGGGACCTTTGCCCAGGTTCACCTGGTGCACCAATTGCGACCCTACCTGGATCGGGAGGCCCTTCAGACAGTCACTCACACCCTTGTGACCTCAAGACTGGATTACTGTAATGCGCTCTACATGGGGCTGCCCTTGAAGTGTTCGAAGACTTCAGCTAGTCCAGAATGCAGCCGCGCGAGCGATCGTGGGTGCACCCAGGTACACCCACGTTACACCTATCCTCCGCGAGCTGCACTGGCTACCCATTAGTCTCCGGACTCGCTTCAGGGTGCTAGTCGTTACTTATAAAGCCCTACATGGCATTGGACCTGGGTACCTGAGAGACCACCTCCTGCCAATTACCTCCCATAGACCGATCAGATCGCACAGACTAGGCCTCCTCCGGATCCCATCTGCCAGCCAATGGCGACTCCCCGGGGGAGAGCCTTCTCTGTTGCAGCTCCAGCCCTCTGGAACAAGCTCCCCGTGTAGATCCGGACCCTTACTACTCTCCCTGCCTTCCGCAAAGCCACTAAGATCTGGCTGCTCCAGCAGGCTGGGGGGCTGTTGAAATAGCCAGCCCCACTGTAACTATGAATGTTGTGTATTTTAAATTGTTGTTTGTCTGTCTGTCTATTTATCCCTTCCTTTGTTTATTGTAAGCCGCCCGGAGTCCTTTGGGAGTGGGCGGCATACAAAACCAATAAAATACAAAATATAAAAAATTCTTCAAAAATGCAGAACTGAATTAATCTAGTTACTGACCAATGAGTCAATGCACTTAAATGTATAAATCTTCAAAATGAACCTTTTAAGATCAATCAGGAAATAGTTTTAGCATAAGGAAAATACCTTAATAGATTGCCATACAGTCACTAGAGCAATTTTTGTTATAAAAATAAGAGTAGAACCAAGACATGCTTACTTTACAAAAAGCAGAAAGCAGTGTTATTTTATAAAGAAAGAACTGAATAGCAATTTTTATTTATGTCATCTGCATTGCTCATACGTTAAGCACCCAGCTGTTTTAATTTAATGATGAAATAAATGCTTAGATAATTTCCTTACTCTCCAGCATATATTTCTTGGTAATGGGTAATGGCAGCAACCGGATATGATGAAAAAGGGAACCCAATGGATGGTTTTTGGTGAGTGTGTTTTCAGATGGTGAAAGCGTATATGGCTGGATCATGAAGTATGCTGTTAGTAAAACCACGCCCAGGGTAACCAATCCCTGCAAGAGAAAAGAAGAATAAGATTATTAGTATTACTAATTCCATCTAACATTAGTCCCACACAATAAGCATGATAGCACAAATGACTATTGATGTAAATTTTATCCAAGAGATTCTCGAACTGTGGGGTCAGGGGTCCCTGGGGATCATTATGGAAAGAGGGTCACTTGGTTTGTTGCTTTGTTTATCTTCAAACCTGATCAGTGGGGTCAGCAAGCAAAGTGGGATCACTGCCAAAAGCTCACTTTGGCTTACCACCCAGATTTGTCCTGGCAAATTGACTGCAAGCTTCAAAGGCAGGAGCACATTGTGTATCAAAACACAACTTTGCTTTTGCTCCTCATTTTACCTATGAAACCCACTGTTGTTTTGCAACTTTTGAGATAATCTCTGATATTAACAAGCCACCAATAAAAATAAGTAATATTTTTTTATTTCTGATCCAATCCTAACACGAATGAAATCATTAGTTTTATTCACACAAAAAAGAACAATTGTACAAATTAACATCATTATACCCTAAAATCTGAGAACTATGGATCTAATCAGATCTACAGACATTTCATCCTGCGAAGATTTCAAACTGCAGTACAGGTAACTTCGTTTAGTGACTGTGCAAAGTTACGTCTCCGAAAAAAGTGGCTTGTGGCCATTTGTCATTCTTATGACCATTGTAGCATCTCCATGGTAATGTGATTTACATTTGGATGCTTGGCAACTGATTCATATTTATGACGGTTGCAGTGTCCCAGGGTCATGTGATGATCTTTTGCAATTTTCTGACAAGCAAAGTTGATGGGGAAGCCAGATTCACTTAACAAAAGTGTTATTCATTTAACAAACACCAGTAATTCATTTAACAAATATGGCAAGAAAAGTTATAAAATGGAGCAAAACTCACTTAGCAAATTTCTCACTTAGCAACATAAATTCTGGGCCCAATTGTGGTCATAAGCCAAGGACCACCTGTGCACTTTCTACAAGAACATGGAGAATCCAAAACTGTTATTACCTTATAGAGAACCATTAATAGAGGAAAGCGCGGGGGTCCCCTTTGTGGTTCATTTTTTTCTAAGAGTTGTTTGATGAATTTCTCAATGGCCTTTTCAGACATACCACACTGGTGACCTGTCTGTCTCACCAAGTCAATAGTCTCTGAAAGTTTATCATAAATGCTGAGTTCACTAGTCGAAAGCTCCATGTTCTCTGATGAAAAATCCTATTAGGGAAAATTCAACACAATTAAGAAACTATTCCAATGCCTCAAAGAAGGTGACAGAAGAAGACAGTAGGTTTTTTCCTAGTACGCCGGGGAATCTGGCTGTGCGAGATAGCAAGTCTAGGTCATTCAAACATATAATTAATGGAATCAAGGCTTCAGCATTCTTGGAATAGTCATTTTATCCAACTCAGTAAACCACAAACAGATACTATCAACCAACAATTATGTGTTGTCTTTTGTTTATACTAAACAGAATTGGCAGATCAAGTATTGTTGTAACTCTCTAAAGTTTCTGGAGAGGTACTGCAGCTATTTCATACCTATAAATAATAGTTGATAAAGAACAAAGAACAGAAATGGGATGTTGTCTTACTTTATCAAACACAATAAAGAAATAATGAAATGTAGGAGTCAGAATTTCAGAATGCAAAGCTATTTCACTATTGCAAAAGCAAAGGTTAATGTGTTTGCAACTTAACAGACACAGATATGTGCCACAGTATCTCTAGTCAATGAAAACTCAAACCATGAAAATGAAGAAAATGTCTCAATATTATACATAAAATGTTTTCAATAAAGTGCCATTTACTAAAACTCAGTCACTGTTTCTTTTACCATGAGATGCTGCTCTATTTATGGAACTCAGCAATATAATACCAAGAGCAGACCATACTTGCACAACAGAAAATCTGATAACATGTTTTCGGAGAAGAGAAAATATTTAGAACATTAAATCCTTCTTAAAGGACTCTTCAAGGTCCTGGTGTCCAATAACGCCATGCAGTCACCCACTGGAATAAAATAACACTATTTCTATGAATGGAAAAAGACCAAAAGTGTATGGCGATCAACAGGAGGGAACACTATGCTAATATATGCCACATTATAAAGAGCCAAGGTGGCGCAGTGGTTAAATGCAGCACTGCAGGCTACTGCTAGATCAGCAGGTCAGCGGTTCAAATCTCACCGGCTCAGGGTTGACTCAGCCTTCCATCCTTCCGAGGTGGGTAAAATGAGGACCCAGATTGTTGGGGGCAATATGCTGACTCTCTGTAAACCGCTTAGAGAGGCCTGAAAGGCCTATGAAGCGGTATATAAGTCTACTGCTATTGCTATTGCTATTATTATTTGAAAATAATGTTTTCATAATTGTTTTAATTTTCTAACCTTCTGTTAACCATATGATGCTGAGTAGATATCTTTCCCTAATTGCACCAAGCATTTTTACAAATAATCAGCATCAGCATAATTCCCAGCAAAAGGAAAATGCACAGAGGAGTAGAATTCCACATGCTTTCATCAAGTTCTATTTACTTTTAGGTAAATGTAAAGATTTCCTTCGCACATATGTGCTAGTTGTTCCTGACTCTAGGGGGGCAGTGCTCGTCTCTGTTTCAAAGCTGAAGAGCCAGCGCTGTCAGAAGACGTCTCCATGGTCATCTGGCCGGCATGACTAAACACCAAAGGAACAAGGAACACTGTTACCTTCCCACCAAAGGTGGTCCCTATTTTTCTACATGCATTTTTACATGCTTTCAAACTGCTAGGTTGGCAGAAGCTGGGACAGGTAATGGGAGCTCACCCTGTTATGTGGCACTAGGGATTCAAACCGCCGTACTGCTGATCTTTCTAATCGACAAGCTCAGCATCTTAGCCACTGAGCCACCGCATCCCTCTATTTACTTTTACAAAATGCATTAATACAATATTTTCTTCGTTTAAGAAATGTGCTATTTATGGGTATCAAATAACGTAGACATGACTCATGCAATTGTGATTGTTTTCTGAGGGAAAAACATCACAACAGGAGCAACATTTTATGTGGATATATATTCAAGCATCACTTACAGTACAAATGTATTGAACTCTGAAAGGTGTTTCAGATATGGCAGGGGAGTAAAAAATAAGTGTACTATACACCTCCTGGCATGATGTTAGTCCTCTAACCTCTTTTCGTATACAAATGTCTAATGAAACAAAATGGTTTTTGAAACACCGTTAACAGCAATCATTTCTGAAAAATGCACAATGAGTGGTTGTTGTGGGGATAATAGGAGAGGCTATAATGTATATCTTAAGCTCTTGAATGAAAGACGGGAGATAAATTTAATAAAATAAAATAACTAGTTGCAACCATGTTGCTAACTTAAAACACTGAAAAATGACAAAAGGAAAAAAAATGAGCTTCACTTTATTCCAGCAAGTGCTGGAATAGAAAAATGAAAAGACTATGAAGCAGGAGGAGACAATTTATTTTGGACTAGAGATACAATTGAGTTATCCTGAGTTATCATCAGGCCCCACAGAGGGCATAGGAATGCTTTGTCTCCCTGAGGATTGTGCTCCTATTTCCACACTTAAAACCCAAAGATGAATGAAAACTCCACGGCTGGATTTCAGTGTCAAGACAGTCAGGTGTCCCAGGGATGCAAACAGAGTGCTGGGGATGGCAGGCATCTCTCAGGTTGTTTGTGGGTGATTCAGCCCTGCTATAATGCATGCGGTTTTAGACTCTATCCACTATTTGTTGAATTGCTATCTTGCAATTCCAGATCACTCACATATGTCCTAAAACCAGCCAAAATCATTCACATACATGTCTACTGCTCCTGAAATTCAGCAGTGAGAACTGAAATGCTTTTAGATAACAACTCCCTCTGACAGATATAGATCTTAGAAGACATACTTAGAGCATTTAATATTACATTGTCTGCTTATTTCACAATAAAACTCAGGCACTTGACTGCTCCTTGTGGAAAATAGTAGAGAATACACACATACACACACTGCTGGACTACACTGACCCCTTGTCAAAATTAGGCAAAAGGGTTCTCACTGCCAGATTTTTTTTTAATGTCAGCTGCTATTGATGCTCATAAGAGTTTTTGATTGTGTTAAATATGTTCAAAATGTCAACAAGCTATTCAGTGTTATTTCATATATTACAAGCCACTGTCAAAAAGTCCAACAGTAATGCAAAACTTTATAGAGCAGAATTATACTGAGGTATAATCCATAGATTACAATAAATCCATGTTACCATAATGTTCTTTGCTGGAGTCCTGGAACATACAGTCACACTGTACTATCTGAATGCACTAACTTAAATAAGTTAACATCAGGATCAAGAATTTAATTTTGGTACATATTAAAGTACTTTATTTTAAAAAAAATATCTATGCACCTGTCTGTCAATCCATCCATGCTAGTGCTAAGAAACATCACATAAAAGGGAAAGCCTTGTAAAATTCAACTGCATAATTTCCACTAGCTACCTAATGGTTTAGGACTTTCTCCAATTGCATGACACTGTTCAAAAACAAAATCATCCTCATCTTTCAAAGCACGTTTCGAATTTCTAGCATGGAATACACCATGTCAGAAGCCTCTCACATGAATTTACGGCCATCCTTTCTGAGAACTTACACAGTCACCCTACCAGTCAATGATAAAAAAAGGGCTTGTGTTTCTCCATCCCACCTGGCCCCCTTTTGCTTTCTATCGTAACAAAGAGCAATCTTGAAGCGTGTCTGCTGGGAAGTCAACCCCTATAACCTCAAATGGGGCTCATTCCCAGTAAGCGCGTATGCGGGGCTTGCAGGCTACCCTATCATTCATTTGGCCACAAGGCAAGCAGCCAGGAGTCCCCCAAAAGCCACTCGAGTTGCCCTTTCAAACACGCCCACCGCCACCCTCCTGGCCTCGCGCTGGTCCGGCGACTTGATTCTCGCCCCCCCCCCCTCGGCGCGGACCACCCACCTATTCCCTCCAGCAGGATCCCCCCCCCTCCCAAGAGACGCAATCTGCAAGTATCACTCCCCACCCCAGCGACACCCTCAGTCCAAGCCTGGCGGTGTCTCTTCCGCTCGTCGACAGCGCAAACGCCTCCTCACCCCATGAACCGCCCGGGCGGGTCGTGTCGCCTGGATTCAACATGGACCCGAGAGGCCCCTCCGAGCGAGTGCAGCCGCGGCACTCCGGGCTTCCTGCTTCCGGAGTCGGGATGAGCGTGGCTTCGAATTCGCAGCGGCACATTCGCCGCAGTAGCTCGCCGTTTCTGCCCTGTCCTCAAAGCGCGACTGATTAAAAAGTAAAAAGACTTTTCCTTTCCTAACTGACAAAGTTACAGCACTCTCGAGATACCCGAGATACTTCGGCAGGGTTTCCTGCCAAGCAGGGGGTTAGACTAGAAGACCTCCAAAGTCCCTTCCAATTCTGTTATTCTAGTCTATTCTACCCATCCTTGCAATAATGAGCCCTTAAGCTGGCAGCTATTTTCTGCCCCCCATGCACTGAACCACAAACGGCATTGTAGCTTCCTGTCTCCAGAAAATGAGGTTTAGGCAAACTATTAAGTCGGTGCGTCCTGTGCACACAATTTGTATCGGTGTCCAAGCGCTTAACTGAGCGTAAGTTGCTAGTACCCAACCAGGCTGATAGGATGGAAGGCAAGTGGAAGAAACAAAGGCAAAGTAACTTCAAGAAGTAAATGCTTTTTCAGATGAGTGGCAAAACTCAAAAATATCCAGAACTTCACTGCATCCCAATGCACACAGAAAAGCTAAGAAAGCCATGTTCATTTAAGATCATGTGCAAAACGGAAGACAAAAAAATATTTATCATTTATTTGTACCCATTTCCTGTGTTCTTATTTGTGTTTATTCTTATTCCTGTTATCTTGTATGAGTGACAAATTAAATAAATGGCTTTGCTCTCTCAACATTTTGGAAGCAACCAAAATATGAGTCAGAGGTAGCTTCTAGCTGCTTTTAGAAATGAAAAGCTTTTGATCAATCCCAAATCCTTCCCTCTTCTACCATATAGGATTAAATAAAATATAAAAATGCACAATGTTCTTCCCATGCTTTGGAACCCTCTACAAATAATTTTAACACTCCCCAGCACATTTTTTTTAAATCAAATAAACTAATAGACAATATGACAATGCCACCAGCTGCTTTATCCTAAATTCTAATTCTGTACACTGCTTCATTGATAATAAATTTCCATTTAGCCACTTTCTTTAAAGTCTTGATCTTTCATTTGCTTTCTTTATAGTTTGGGGATCTTGAATTTTTTCATTGTAACCTTCCATTTAAAGCCTTAGCAGCCTAGAATAGCAAATCAGTATGGCACACGGATTAAAGTGGATAACAATTGAATGTTCAACTGTTGCGTCCTTCCAACACAGCCGGCAGGTGTGGCCAGAGTCTCAGGCTCCTGATTAGCTCTGGCCCGCCGGCCGGCCGGCGGGAAAAATGCCAGCCACCAATTGGCTACCCGCCTGACAGCTGTCAAATATAAATAACTGTCAGGCGGGCTTCTTTTCGTTCGTGTTCTGAGTTCTCTGTTGCCTGTTCTACGTTAAATAAAGCTGTTCCGTTTACCTCAGCGCCTCATTCTTAAAACTGGTGACGAAGATGAGTGACACGGACCCCATTATCGTCCCAGCCTTGGCTCCTTCTTTGGTTTTCACTGCTTTTCGGCCAGACGCTGAATCCTGGGACGCATTTCTCTAGAGGTTCGAGATTTTCCTCCAGGCTCATGACCTCTCCAATCTCCCTGAGGGGAGACGATGGGGCACCTTCCTACATTACTGCGGCCCAGAAATGTTTGCCACCCCCAGGGCTCTTTCCGCACCAACCCAGGTGCACACGATGCCAACCTCCTCATGGCTAGACTCAAGATCCACTATGAGCCGACGCCAACTAAGTATTCGCGCCGGCAGTTCTTCAGGCGCTGCATTCAACGTGACGGACAAATGTTCAGCCAGTACATGGCTGAGCTGAGGGCTGCCGCAATAAATTGCAAGTTCGCTGACCTTGAAGATTCCTCTTGGAGCAATTCATTTACGGGCTGCTTGACATTAATTTACATCGCCGCATTTTGTCCCGCGGTGAACTGTCCATGAAAATCACGGTGGACGAAGCCCATGCGTATGAGATGGCTGGCCAGTCCACCCCTGATGTCCGGCGATTCCATCCGGCGGCAATGACAGCACTGCCTCACTCTGCTGTCCATTGCCAAATGATGGTCAACAACCCCTATGCCGACGCTGCTTCCCCCGTTGACCGCCTCTGGTCTCTGCTCTCTCGGGATGGCGGTGTGTGCCTCAGCTGTGGCGGCCGCCATTCCAGGGCTTCCTGCCGTTTCAGAACGGCTCTCTGCCGCAAGTGCGGTAAGAAGGGCCACATCGCAGCCGTTTGCCGCTCTGCTCCGGGGGACGCTTGCAACCCGAGGCCCCTGCCGTCTGCTTCCTCTGCTCCTCATGCTGCTTTCAGATGTCAGCCTCCCAGGCCTTCTGCCACCCGCCTTGGGTGCTATGCGGTCTCTGATCCCGAGGCTCCTGTGCCCAACTGGCTGCCCGACTCCGCTGCCTCCTCCTATGGCGGCCGGGGTAAGATGCACCTTCGCGTCTTACTCGCCGGCCGCCCCTACCAGATGAAACTGGACGTGGGCTCAACCCACACGATTATGTCCTGGGACACTTTGCAAGCATTGCTTCCAGACATCATGCCTAGTCAGCCCCTGCGGGACTACCAGGGCAACCCTATCCCCATCCTGGGTTGCGGGAATTTCCCTGTCTGGTTTGGGAGGTTCCAGGGTTCCTTGCCCCTTGTTGTCATTCAAAGCCCCCTGGCTTCCCTCCTGGGGCTAGATTGGTTCGGGGCTTTTGGCCTTAGCATTGCCGGCATCAATTCTCTCCACCTAGCCTCTTCCCTTGATTCCCTCCTGTCAGAGTTCAATGACGTCTTCTCTGATGCCCTAGGTTGCTACAAAGGCAACCCCATCTCCCTTAATTTGGATCCTATGGTGGCGCCCATCCGCCTGAAGGCTCGGTGGGTTCCTTTTGCCCTGTGGGCTCGTGTGGACGCAGAGATCGATAAACTGATCTCCCAGGGCATCCTGGAACCCGTTGATCACGCCCCTTGGGAGACCCCCATAGTGTTGCCTTTGAAGTCCGACGGGTCCCTGAGGATCTGCGCGGACTATAAGGCAACCCTCAACAAGGCTCTGCAGGCACATCCCTATCCTGTGCCAGTTGTGCAGCACGTTCTGCACTCCTTGGGCCAGGGCAAGATTTTTGCAAAATTGGACCTGGCCCAAGCATACCAACAGTTGCTGGTTGACGAAGCCTCCGCCACAACCCAAACTATTGTGACCCACCACGGGGCTTTCAAATGCCGCCGCTTGCAATTCGGGGTCAGCATGGCTCCCGAGATCTTTCAGGGGCTCATGGAGCGGGTGCTCCATGGCATCCCGGGTGTAGTGCCCTATTTTGACGATGTCCTAATTGCCTCTCCGGACCAATCAGGACTCATCAGGACCCTTAGGGCGGTTCTTTCTCGTTTCCGAGATGCCGGCTTGCACTTGAAACGATCTAAGTGCCAGCTGGGCATGCCATCTGTCGAGTTCCTGGGGTTTCTTGTGGATTCCACAGGAATCCACCCCACCCCTTCCAAGATTGAGGCCATTACCTCTGCCCCCACTACCTCCTCCAAGGCGGAGCTTCAGGCATTCCTGGGCTCCTCAACTTCTATGCCTCCTTCATCCCTCACAAGGCGTCCGTTGCAGAGCCTCTCCACCGCCTCCTCGATGCCTTCACCCCTTGGGTTTGGACAGACCGTGAGGCGCATGCGCTCACGGCTGTCAAATCCCTTTTAACTTCTGCCCCCGTGCTCGTCCAATATGACGAGCACCTCCCACTCATCCTTGCCTGTGATGCCTCCCTCTTCGGTGTCGGGGCCGTCCTGAGCCACGCCTACCCCGATGGTTCTGACGCCCCGATCGCCTTTTATTCCCGCACCTTGTCCAAAGCTGAGCAAAATTACAGCCAGTTTGACAAGGAGGCCCTCGCAGCCGTGGCGGGGGTAAAACGTTTTCACCCCTACCTGTACGGTCGCACCTTCACTTCACAAACCGACCACAAGCCCCTCTTGGGCATCCTTTTTGGTGACCGTCCCACCCCCCCTATCCTCTCTCCCCGCATGGGTCGCTGGTCAGAGTTCCTTGCTTCCTACTCCTATTCCCTCCTTTACCGCCCAGGCAAACACATGGGCCATGCCGATGCCCTCAGCCGCTACCCGCTGCCCATCCCTGTCTCGAACCCGGCACCTGCAGTCTCAGTTGTCGCCTTGACTGACAACCTCGCATGTCCCCTCTCTGCCTCTGACATATCACAGGCCTCCCACTCTGACCCCCTCCTCCAGAGAGCCCTGGTGTCCAGCGGTGTCCTCCCTGTCAAGCCGTTCACCCTGCTCCAGCCTCCGCCCCTACCCATCCCTGGGAGACCCCCACCTCCCCGTGGAGTTGCCTCCACCGCAACTTCTTCGGCCCTCTAGACAGCCACACTTTCCTCCTCGTGGTGGACGCCCTGTCCAAATGGGTGGACATCTTTCCCATGACGTCCACCATGACTGGCACCACCATCCAAATTCTTCAGTCCCTTTTTACTACCTACAGCATCCCTGACGTCATCGTCTCTGATAATGGTCCTCAATTTTCCTCTGCCACCTTTCTCTCCTACCTAGCTTCCTGGGCATCCAGCACGCTCCTGTTGCCCCCTATCACCCGGCTGGCAATGGCATGGCTGAGCGCGCCGTGCGTTCGGCCAAGGATGGCCTTGCCCAGCTCTCACACCTGGCATGGCCAGCCCACCTCCGAACCTACCTCCTAGCGCAGCACTCCACTCCCTGCCAGGCCATCAGCAAAAGCCCTGCAGAGATCCTAATGGGTCAGCGCCTAAGGACCACCCTTGACCGATTGCACCCCTCTTTCGCCCCCACTGCGGGCCCCCTTCCCGCTCCACCTATGTCTTTTCTGGTGGGTGAGGGGGTCTTCGCGCAGAACTATGCCGGAGACCCAAAGTGGCTACCAGGGGTCATTCTAGAGCTAACTGGACCCTGCTCTTATAGGGTCCAGCTTGATGATGGACGACTATGGCGGCACCATCTGAACCAGCTACGCCTCCGGACAATCGCGGGGCCACCACAACTGGCCACATCATCTGCACAAACACCGCAGCCGGGGCCTGCTTGCCCATCGGCCGCCCGACCTGCCCAGCCACGACCACCCGTGGCTCAACCATCTCCAGCCGTTTCCCCCGCTCCGTGCCGCCACGCACCACCCACCGCTGCCAGCGAAGGACACTAACCTTCAAACTTTTCCGCTGGTCCAGGGGCCGGGCCTTCCAGTCTGGTGCGTCACAGCAGCAGACCTCCTCCTCCATCGACGACAGACACTCCCATCCCTAGGCATTCGCAGCGCATGCGCAGAAGACCAACCTACTTAAAAGACTACGCATGCTCTGTCTGGAGGGAAGGAGTGTTGTGTCCTCCCAACGCAGCCAGCAGGCATGGCCAGAGCCTCAGGCTCCTGATTGGCTCTGGTGTGCCTGCCGGCCGGTGGGAAAAATGCCAGCTGCCAATTGGCTACCCACCTGACAGCTGTCAAATATAAATAGCTGTCAGGTGGGCTTCTTTTCGTTCGTGTTCTGGGTTCTCTGTTGCCTGTTGCCTGTTCTACGTTAAATAAAGCTGTTCCGTTTACCTCGGCGCCTCGTTCTTAAAATCAACAACCTAAGTTTATCCTTAGCTACAGAAACTCAATAGGCCACTTTGAGTCAGCCACTATCCTAGTGTTGAAAGAAATGTCCTTCTGGGTTCGGCTCCAAGTGGGGAAAAAGACACTGGAGACCTAAAGGCTGCTTGGAAAGATGGTTTTAATGGTGGACAGGACCACATGGCTTGAGTCCTGAACAGAAAAGGTGATCACATGCTTCAATGTTGGTGGAGAAGAGAAGAGAAGAGAAGGGCTGAGATGCTGAGTCCCTGGTTTTATGCTCTCTCTGGCCTTTGATCTTGAGCTTGTATTCTGATTGGTTGTCAGACTCCCATGGGACCATACAGGGGCAACTCTCTAGGCTGCGTTTTGAATCCAGGTTTGGTTGAGTTCTCAGATGCCATGAGGTCAGTTGGGGAAAAGTGCCAATATTATCATGCCTTAATCCCATTCCCCTGGAGCTGAAGTGGAGAACTATTTATTATGTAAAGAGACTAGCTTGGCCTTCTTAATGGCCCATTGACAAAAGGGATGGGGAGGCAGGAAGCTGCAGGAAGTTTCTCTTTAAAACATTTCTCCTTTTCACATCCAGGGAAATATAATATTCTGCCTTTTCAATATTTCATTTTTCTGGGAGAGGGCTGGGTGATAACTTTCCACACTAGTTATAGAAAAAAATGAGGGAATGTTGTGTATGCTACCTTGATCTTCTGAAGGAAATTTACAACATATAGATATTAAAATATGTAATATTTAACATGTATATAAATCAGCAATGCAATATTTAGAGAACTGCTACTCAGCATTTTTTCTTGTGGGTTTTTTTTTTTTTTTTTTTTGCTGGGTTGCATGCAACTTTAACTTTTGGCGGTAGATTCACTTGAAATAAAATTCAAAATGCAACATATGAGATACAATTTATTGTTCCAATTATCATACTTATCTGAGTTTTGTCACTGTCATTTCACTCATTTGTAGGACAATTCATTATCAGTATACATTTTTCCTGTTTTTGATCCAATTTGCTTTTAAAAGAGTTGTTTTTATTAGGATCTCATTTTACTGTTGATTTTCAGATTACTGTAAAGATTTAAATTCTGGAAGAAATTCAAATTGGCCCAAGCTCAACACAAGGGATGAATTTTAAGTTGTGTTGCTGCCATCTAGTGGAGACATTTCAAACAAGGTTGATCATAAAAAATGTGTTTCTGTTGTAGCAATTTGACATCTGAAATAAGAAAAGTACTTTTGTACACAACTGGCAGTTTTCTTGAAATCCTTCTTTCACGCATTCAGGAATATTAACAGATAATGGAGAAAACACACAAAGAAATAAGCGAATGGATGATTCACTAAAAATTAAAACAACAGTTTAATGTTCTGCTTGTGTCTCAGTAAACATAATTCTATTCAGTTATGTCTATTGACTATTATCTAAACAATTTAATTTAAAATCCCTTTTTCTCTGGAAACTGGAGACTTGGCAATATCATCATCCTGTCTGTGCCTTGAGGTTTCCCCACAGCTACCCATGCAACAGCTAACAGCCCTCAAATTGCCTTTTAGTAATGCCTTGCACAAAGATTTGTAGCCAACTGGAGGTCAACAGATCAAATCTTGTCCAAAATAAGTGGGTCATAATGAGAGCAAGGGACTTTTTGGGTGAGGAACCATTCATTCATTGTTCCCTTATTTACTTGGGTTTATATGCCAGTGTCAGGGTTCCAAATAGCATCCTTAAACAAATAACACTCCAAGGCTAGAAGTTCCTAAAAGTTTCAATTTATTAAAAGAGCCATGTTGGCACATCTGGGAAAACCCAAATCTGAAAGCTTCCAGTTTTCCTCACCCAGTTGAAAGTTCAAGATCCTGCCCCAACACCCACAAGTTCATCACATGGTCCAATCTTCCACTGCCACGAAGACAGATTCTTCCCATCCAGATCCGGGGAGGTTCAGAGACAAAGATGACCTTGGCTTTCTAAGAATAATGTTGTTATGGCTACATATCACCCAACTCCATATAATCCCCCCTCCCATTTTCCCACATAGAAAATGTGGCAGGTCTGAAGTCCAAAAAGAAAAGCCAGTCCAATTCCACAGGTCTCACATGGCTTATATCTTTGAATGAAAAGGTTACAACAAACAAAACAGAATGTTGTAATTAAATGTCAAAATAAATCTGGACTTTAAGGGACACTCAAAAAGCTGATAACCAAACAGGTCTACAGGTAGTTCTCAACTTACAATTCATTAAGTGACTCCAAGGAATTATGTCACAGACAAAAATGACCTATGACTGCTTTTCACATTTACGACTCTTCCAGCATCCCTATGGTCACGTGATCAAAATTTGGACACTTGACAACTGGTTCACATGTATGACAGTTGTAGTATCCCGGAATCATGGGATCTCCTTTTGTGACCTTTTGACAAGCAAAGTCAATAGGGAAGACAGATTCATTAACAACCATGTTACTATCTTAACAACTGCAATGATTCACTTAACAAATGTGGCAAGAAAGGTCATAAAAAGGCAGGATTCACTTAACAACTGTTTCACATAGCAACAGAAATGTTGGGCTCAATTGTGGTCCTAAATCAAGGACTACACGTACTTCTGATATCTCTTCTGCCCCCAAAGTTTTATAACAAAGATATCAGAGGAGGGTTGCTGCCGGTTCGGCCTGGATTGGGCGAAGCAGTAGTAGCAGCGGCAGGAGGCTCCGTCCACCCACCCGGACGCTTTTGTGCATGCACAGAAGCTTCTGCGCATGCATAGGAGCGTCGCACACAGGAGCGCGCCCGAACCAGTAGTAAAAAAATTAGCAACCCATCACTGAAAGCTTTGAATCCACCATTCATGGCCACAGTGTTAACTGTTCTGGCCACATCCTAAGGACATCAATGGCAGGGAACAAATTAAAACAAATTAAAGCAAATTAAAACACAATGGCAAGAGTAGAATAAATCTGCATGTTTCTCCCCTCCCCTCTTTTCCCCCTCTGCATGTCGTTAAAATTCTATGGACAGAAGAAACTGAACTGTGTATTAGGAATAGAGTACTTTATTTCAATGAACTGCAGCTGTACAAAGATATCATATACTTAAAAATGAAACTGGTACAGTATAAAAGAAATACTATACATTAATGGCAATGCAATACCTGCATTCTTTATCATTCTTATGCCAATATTTGTCAGCACAAGAGTGTCATAAACAGAAAAATACTCACAATATGATACGATATGCAGAAAAGAATAATAAGCAACAGAGATAACTTTCCACAAATTAAAATCTTCTTTGCCATCAGTTGGACACCACAAAAGACCCACCAAATAGTATTAATAAGCAGAGGAAACTGTATTACAGAGAGAAAGCAGAGGGGGGTTACTCCCAGTTCAGCCCGGATCGGGCCAACTGGTAGTAGCGGTGGTGGGAGGCTCTGCCCACTGGCCTGGACGCTTCTGCGTCTGAACCAGTAGTAAAAAAAATTGGCAATCCACCACTGAGAGAAAGAGAGGGGGGAGAGTTTAATTAAAGACAACACATGCTGGTATTTCTCAAACTTGACAACTTTAAGATGGGTTGACTTCAATTCCCAGCATGCTGGCTGAAAATTCTGGGAGTTGAAGTCCATTCATCTTCAAGCTACCAAGCTTGAAAATATACTGCCATATGCTGAACTGAGCAAGGGATGAATATTGCTCTAGAAGCCTGGAGAACTGGAGTTGCAGGTGAGACAGTGATCTGGACTATCTTGCCACAACCATTAAAAGCTAACTGCTGCATCAGATTCAGGTAGTCAACACTTCCAGAACTCCTTGCGACGACTACAGTTCTGTAAGATGCATATGAGGCCAGCCTTTCTATTAGATAGCATAGAGTAATTTCAGGAGGCACTTTGGGATTTTCTCTAGGTTCGTGATGGCGAACCTATAGCACACCTGCCTAGAGTGACATGCGGAGCCATGTCGCCGGGCACGTGCAGTAGCGCCCATTCCTCTTCCAGGTTTCTGGTACACATCCGCACATGACAATCAGCTGGCTTTGTGCATGCAGCAGTGCCGGAAAGTGGAAGAGCTGGTCTTCCATTTCCTGGCATGAGAGTGTGCGCCAGCCAGCTGATCGTCACATGCGCATGTGTGCCAGTAACCAGAAGACTTGCTGGCCGGTGCGTATATGCGTGCTGGAAACTGGAAGTTAATTTTCCAGCATGAGAATGCCCCCTGGACAGCTCCTCTTCCTGGTCGTGTCCCAGACGAGTGCACATGAAGTGCTCCCTTTTCAGCACTCAGTGCCGAAGAGGTTCACCATCACTGCTCTAGGTGAACAGAAACAGATAAATATAAATGGAGATGGGTGAGATACAACACAGCAAAAAAAATGTGAAATATTGTGGCTATGTGAAGAATTATAGGTGGTTCCCTCATCCAATCTCAAAGTGCAATACTTCTTCCATTATTTTTTTCAAAAACCAGTAATTGTTGTTGTTCTTGTTCCACAATCCAAAACATTTGCATAACTCATATGAAATAAACATTTCCCCCACCCCAGCACCGGCACTGTTTTCAATACAGTTTCTTTAATGAACATGTCAATTCCTACAGCAGAACACAGATAATAGTCTCTTTAACAAATATATTTTAATGAGCAATGTAAGTGACCTGTAGCATTATTATAGAAATCCCAAATCCTAAGCCAGATCTATTGAATTAGATGGTTAAATGCAGGAGAAACAGAGTTGGTTTCATAATTGTTTGGCAAATTTCCAATGGAGAACAGTTTGAGAATCTGTAGTGGAAGAATAGGTTGGGGATCCAGAGTAACTCAAAGTCTGAAATCTGTAAAGTGATGACCATCCTCAATTTTCATCTGAGTAGCAAAACATCTTAAACTATACAAGTTGGATTCAGTCCAGATTGAAGAGAGCAAACAATATAAATAATCAAGCAGTGGACACAAGGATCAATGGTTATTAGTCTTTTCCACTTTATAAACAACAACTTCTCTTATTTTCAAGTTGCACTGGCAAGTCTAGAGCCTTCTTTTTTAAATGGTCTTCCTGAGTTTTCATCAACCTATTATAAATACAGAAACAAATAGTCTGTATACTGTTTTGCATACTCCTGAAGATTTTCCAATATTTCTATTTCTGAGACTATTTGAAGTAACAGGTCTCTTTCACACAGTGAAAGCAAAAAGTATACAATATTGAAGTTCACGCACATTCTCCCCTTCAATAAAAATAGCCTAGCTTTAGTCAATCTTGACACCATGTGTACAACTGACATCATTGTATTCCCCAATGAATATTCAATAAAGTTTCAGTAGGAGATGACCAAATTGAGCCCGATGGAGGGGTCAAGCATATCATCAGCCTTGAGTTCCTTTGTGCCCACAAGAGATCAAAGTCCAGCCCACCTTGAATTCCGTTGACTCTTATCTACCACCAATTTGTTTTGAGCATTAGTAGTTCAGATTCTTGTAGAGAGTGTTAACACACAATAAACTTTTATTCATTCATTATTTTCTGATTTTTTGCCCTTGACAATTTCACTAATTCATTCACTGCTTAGGAAGAACTCTGTTGCTGTAGATTTTTGAAGGAATTTTAGATCTGGCACTAATTACTCACCTGACTAATTGTACTATGGATTCTGTGACATTGTAACCTGAAGCAGCACTGCATTCATAAAATGGAAGTCCACACACCTGGCACAAAATGTAAGAGACAATGGATGACAAGGAACAATGCTTTTTTTTTAACTGACAGATTTTACCCCAAAACTGAATTCAACTTTTAGTCTTGCTATTTTATCTGGAAGATGCAATATATCACAATGGACATTGTCAAATGTTTCTATTCTTGTTTTGGATGAAGTGAAGTAGAGAAGCTGGGTTAAAAAAAGAGGTTTTGTCATTGGCAAGTAATTTGATTGAAATGAACCCACCTGCCAATGTCAATGAAATAAAGGTACAAATCCCTATCCTCCTTTTTAGCTTTTGTAACCTGTTTTAGTGTACCATCAACATAGGCTTATATTACTCATTTTCTTCTATTTCTCCTGCAAAGAGTAAGTCTTGGACAAATGAAATTAAAAGAGTTAGGGCCATGCTGGGAATTTGAACATGTTTGTTTTAATTAATTTAACTTTTCATCAAACAAATAATTAAACATTTTATTAATATGTTATTAAATTAGTATTTAAATTAATTATATTAATGGCAAATGTTTCCAGATAGCATCAGATTATTTTTACCATCAGTGGAAAAGTAATTAAAATGATCAGAGAAAAACAGAGGAGAGTACCTTGGCCAAGTATGTTCCATTCTCTACAGATACCCTCCTTTCCACACTACAGTCCGTTTTGTTACCAAGCAGAAGGATGACAACTTCACCTCCAGCTCCTTCCTATGAGGAAGCACAGAATTCTTCAGATATTAAATGAAATCAAAATGTTTTGTTAAACTTTCTGCAATATTAAAAGGGATTATTTTTGGGATTAAGTTTCTTAACCATTAAAAAAACAGTATGCTCATTTACTCAGAGATATAAAATATGCAAAATCTACTTTTAATTACCTAATTTTTTACAACATATGGAACAATGGCTAGTTTGCAAATAGTTGTTTTGACAATGGTTTATTGCATAATTGTCAATGATTTGTTTCACAACCACACAAGTCATAGACCATGTCACACAAACAATTTCTATGGAGATTCTCAGACCTCCAAGTCGTTGTCTCAAAGGTGCTTTTTGAAAAGGAAACTGGATTTGTCTATTTCTTGAGGAAGATGTTCTGCTTCTCATCCAAGAAACTTCTTCAGTTCTGACTGAATCATTCAAATTAAGTCAGAACTGAACAAGTTTCTTGCATGAGAAGCAAAACATTTTCCTCAAGGAAAAAACAAAATCCAATTGCCTTTTCAAAAAGCACTTTTGAGATGCACAAATTTCAAAGTTCTGCTCCATGACTATTTTAATAACACAATTTCCAATATATACTGCATACTTTTAAAAGATTTTGATATGATATTATATCTATGCAGCAGCTGCTCAGTGCCATATACTTTTAGTTAAATCTCTAAACCGCATTAGAGTAACATCACAGAGATTGAGCTGTAATTCTTAATGTATTTATCAAAGCAATAAATGCTGTCAGAAGCAGACTATGTAACCATACATAGCACCAAGCAGTATTTTTCTACCTAAATTATTTCAAATTTCTAAGAATCATCAAGATCAAAATTAAAAAAACTGAGATTAAACAACAGTGGACCATAGCTGTTTATTGTTTACCTGGACACAGTTCAACCAGTACTGCACATCTGTAAAACTGTATTCTGAGGTGATGTCATACATCAAAACAACTCCATCAGCCTTTCGGAAAAACTGCTTGGTGATACTGTGATATCTGTCAGGAAACATGCATTATTTTTTCACAAATATGTGTGTGCATACTGTAGATATTGATTCATGTGCATGATTGTGTATGATTTAAAAAATCTTAAAATTTATCACACATTTTCTTTTCAATTTCTTGAAACCTAATTTACTTTAGCGATTGAAAGGTATTTTAAATAGAAGGGAAAGGTCTTTAGAGTTTATATGTTGTTTAATATATTTAATATGTTGTTATTGTTCGGAATAGAGCAACATGGTGGCCTAGTGGTAAAAATCCTTGCCTCCCATTTGGAAGATTGAGGCTTCAATCGTAGGTAAAGGGAGATATTTCTCTCTTAGGGACCAAAGAAAGAATATCTGCTGTGAACTCTGCATGGCATCAGGAAGGGCATCTATCAAGTAAATGGTTGGCTCCATCCAGTCACCCCAAGTCCACTCCAAATTAAGGGATTACAGGGTGGTAAAAAAGGAGTTTTCTTGTTAGGAATACTGTATGCGTATATGCACATACTATGATTATGATATACAATATTTTTTAAAGTACACAAAGCTACACATTTCATAAACTATACCAGAAACTATTTTAGGATGGATGGATAGATAATTTTTGAATCATAGAATGTAAGTATTCTGCTACATTGGTCAGGGCCTCATAAGTACTGTGAGTAACACTATTCTAGAGACCCCACTTTAACAAAGATTCTTAAAAGGCAGAATAAGAGTACAAGAATGACCAAGGCCCTGAAACTAAACATACAGGTAGTCCTGAACTTATGACAATAGAGATTTTGGTTGTTAAGCAAATCATCACATTACCAGATCCAATTTTGTAACCATCTTTACTTTGGTTATTAAGTAAACCAATGTGGTTGTTAAGTCAATCACCCAGTCATTAAGTGAACTGTGATTTTGCTTATCAGAAACTACTGAGACATTCACAAATCACAATCAAGTGACCACAAGACAAATGTTGTAAATGCAGGCCAGTTGCCAAGCACCCAAACTGAGATCATGTGGGCCACAAGGGTGGTGCAATGGTTGTAACTTTGAAGACGTGCTGTTAGTCACTTTATACAAGGCCATTGGCACCGTTGTTAAACAAGCAGTCCTTAATCCGAGGACTACCTGTAAAAAGGAATTGAGGAGTGGGTACATTTATCCTTGAGATAAGGGAGTTATGACTGCACTTTTCAACCACTTGAGCCTCTATCCCACAAAGAAAGACAAAGCATAATGACTTTAAATTATAAAAAGACTCATGAGATACAGTGTTGGAAAAACCTTCAAAAGGTAATCACAGTTCAACATTGGAACTAATTACCTGGAGAAACAAATACGTTTTTATGATATGTTCATATAAAGGTTAGACAGCCTTTTGTCAGAGATGCTACAATCTGGCTTCTTACACTGATTAAGCAATTGCACTGAATGGCTGAAATGACGTGGATGGTTGCATGAATGATCTGCTGATGGGAGTTTCCCTTCAATAACAGAATTTGCAGTTATAAAGCCTTGCAACAGTTCTGGGAACAAACATTATCCATCCACATTAATGACACAGGTCTTGAGCATAGTCCAAAGTCAGTTTCCTGAAATTTTTGTCCTTATTTTTGCAGCCTCTATACTACCTTTCTTGCCCAGCTGTGTCCCACAGACGTAAAGCAAAGCATTTGCTATCCAAAATCAGGTTTTTGATCCGATAGTCCATTCCTACAGAATACAATGCAATCATTTACAATAGAATTCAGATCAAGCCTCAAGCTGGCTCAAATAAAATAAAACCAAACAAAAACCCCGAGGAATGCAAGCAGGAATTTTACAGATAAGAGAAGAATATTGAAGATCAATCATTTTGCAGGTATTCATAAAAACAAGATTTTTACCTAGCATTGCTAGTTGTAGGCAGAGAATAACTCTTTCATGTTAACTATACTATTAAAAAGATAAGAAATGGAAGCTTATGCAAAATCGTCCTAGGAGAAATGAGATAAAGAAAATACACATCCTGCTTATGTTTTCCTTTTAAAGTGTGTACAGTGTGTACTTAAAGCATGGTTGTTCTGTCGTATTATAACACAAGGAAGGAACAACATTAGATATACAGAAGAAAAAAATAATGCTTTCCATTATTTATCAGAAGTCCTACTTAAGTAACAAAAGTGCCAGGACAAAAAGAATTCACTTTATTGGTGCATTATTTATATAGCACACTTAAAGGAGACACATTGGTGAAGATGCTTCTAGTATACAAAAAGCTAATTATCTCCAAAAGGGACCCTGACAATAGGAAGCGCAATAGGACAACTCGTCACAGCCAACTCGCCACGCCCAACTTGCCACAGTCAACTTGCCATGGCCAACTCTCTGTGGAACAACTCACCACAGGACAACTTGCTGCAGGACAATGCAACAATTCAATTTAATTATTTAAAATTATTTTTAAAATTATTTTAATTTTTGTCATTCACATTTCATTTTGTCCTTCTTTTGGCATCATTTCACTAATGATATTCCACTGTTTCTTCGATATTGGTGAAACACTTGTCCCTCAGCAAGTTGACTATGTCAAGTTGTCTTGCGGTGAGTCAGCCACGGCGAGTTGGGTGCAGCAAGTTGGCCATGACAAATTGGCCAAGGCGAGTTGGCCATGGTCAGATGGAAGAAGAATCAGCATTACTAGTAGATGGTATTCAGTACAAACCAAGGGCTTCTAATTCAGAAAGTTACTTCTTTGTATGCACAACATGAGTCCATCTTTTTTTAAATCCCAAAAAATCTCTTTTCCTTCAAGATAGTGAAGGAGATGTTTAACTCCATATAGCTAAAATGTTTATCTTTTCTTTTTTTAAAAAAAATCCTACTTTGTTATAGAATAGTTCCACCTAAAAATTTTTTGCATCCTCTTGGTTTATATTTGAATAACAATAAAAACAACTATTATTATTGCTGTTATTAATGCAAAATTACATTAAAATGACACTTGCTGTCATTTATTGGTCAACTGGATTTCTGTAACCCAAATCTGATAGTTCTGTTAAAAGAGGCCTAAATCAAAGTAAAATCAAAGAAACAAAAAAACCAAACCCAGACTTTTCTAAAGGAAAAACCTACACATTTTCACATGATTTTTAAGCACAATTCATACCTATAGTTGCAGTCACTTTTGCTTCAAAAGAATCATTCTGCAACTTGTTTAAAAAGGAAGTTTTGCCAACATTAGAGTCTCCTACAAATAGTACATTATAAAAGTGATCTGGATGAGAATACAGAATGGCCGTGTCTTTAGAAGTTTCTTTATTCATTTGGAAATCACAAACTTCTGTTCTAACACTGGTTTCTTCCTTAAATTCTGCACTGGCCTCTTGATTCTTCTTACATTCAGATGGACCAATCCGTGTTTCCCTTCTGCCTTCTGATGAGTTCATCTTTAGTATTTCAGCAAGTTCGGTGTATGTTCCTGGTCCAACCATATTCTGTAACTGACTGCTTGGATTATGCCCTGCAGGTAACTTGGGTAGAACCACCTTGGGCAGAAAATACTCTGATGGCACATTTTTCAGTAGAGGATGTTGATTCTGAGATACTTTTCTATCTAGAATTTTCATTTTTGCAGACTGGCTTGCCACACCTTCTTCAGTGGATAACTGTGGGACCTGAATGGTATCGTTGTGTTTTAAAACTTTCTTCTTATGTTCAGGTTGGGTTTCCCCTTCTAAAAGTAGAATCTCACTTTCATTTGGGATTTTCTTGTAGTCACTGACCTGTATTGCCAAGTTTGGATAAACAAAAGGTTTAATCATGGAAGCAAACCTTTCTCTCAGTGTAGGCTCTGTAGTTTTGACTTCCTTTCTGATTTTAGAAAAATTAGCTCTCTTCATCTCCAGATCTCTGACTTGTACACGAACTGGAACTTCTCTAAAGCAACCTCCTGCTTCTGATATAGCCACTTCAGAAATTCCATTATGTACGTTTTTGTTTGTTGAGCATCCTTTTGTTGGAGACAGAAGCATTATATTTTGTTGAGAATTTTCACGATATTTAATATGATCCAAGGGCTCTTGTTGAAAACCAAAATTATCTATTTCTTGATAATGGGATCCAGACTTTTTGTTCTGTGCTGCAATAGCCTCATTCAACTCTTTAAACAAAGAATTTGTATCTGAAGGCTCCTGTAGAAAGTATTGATCTTCATCTACAAAATGCTCTATCAAAGGGTCCTCTTCAGTGGAAATCACTCTTCCACCAGATTCTACATCAGCTTCAGTCATTGATGTCACATCATCAGATGTCCTGTCACATCATTAACAATACAAAGAAAAAGAAATGAATGCTCCTAAGGACACAGAACCTAGGACTCACTGAATTCTGGTGACACAAAAGTACCTATCAGGAATATGGAGTTCCTACATGCATTAAAATATCCTTTAGCTTGTCTATTATTGAATGAGCACAGGTTCAACTCCACCTTGCCATAATGGTACAGGTAGTCCTTGAGTTACAATAGCAATTGGGACCAGAATTTTAATCACTAAATGATGCAGCTGTTCTGTTCTGTTCAGCTGTAAAGCACAATGTCACATGGCCCCATTGCTTAGCAATGGCAATCCCTGGCACATCATTAAGAGAAGTTCAAGCAAGCACCAGCTTACAACTTTCTGCCTGTTTTCAACAACCAAACTCAGTGGGGAAGCCTATAGGAAGTTACAGGTTCCAGGCAGCTCAAAAAGAGGCCAGCAGGCAGGTAAGTGGCTGCTGTCAAATGGGAAAAGGAGCAAGGGGGCATATGAGTAGCAGGGGAGGTATAGCACAAATGGAGGGGTGTTTGGGGTGGCTGCTGATCAGCACAATGTGATCATGAGGCTCAGGGAGGATATGCGGGTGGCTTGTAAGGCTCAGGAGCCGAAGGCTGGGAGAAGGTAGGTAGGTAGGAGAGAGAGAGACTTCTCCGAGCAATTTGCAGTAATTACTTCCGGCTTCTCCATTGACTTTGTTTGTGGGAAAACAGTAGGGAAGGTCACAAGTGGCAATCACATGACTTTGAGGACCAGCCATAATCACCACTTGTTTAGCATAAACAACTTCAACTGTCATAACTTCAAATGATTATTGAACAAGTGGTTGTTAACCAAGGAATATCTGCATTTACCCTTATTAGTAGGGGGAAGGGGAGAAATGGCTTCTACTTTTTACCACCACCCGCAGTAATAGTAAGAGGTTTGCAGCCCAGTTCATCAAGTAATAATTTTCTGTCCGGAAGTAGATATCAATCTTTGCATAAGATTCTTTTGATTAAAATAAGTTTTCTTTAAGGGTTTTTGGTCTGTTATAAAGCACAGTCTGAATCGCTTTTCCTTTGTTCTCTAGCACATGAGTTAATGGATAATGGAGGCTCAGAATTCAAATTGAGTTTTAAGTTCTTGAATATACCTGTTACTTCACTCTTGCCTTAGAAGCTCCTGACCCCACATATACAGGAAATTATTCCTTTCCCTTCTATCCTATCTTTATATAAATGCTGTTATAGATGTGTTTTGACCCTTACTGTTGTATAGAGCTATCTATTTTATCCTCATTCAGAATACATTCCATGTTCACCTCCTGTTGACAGAAGATCATCTCATCTAAATTCACAGGATCCTAAAAGAAGGAAGAAAGGCAAAAAGAAAAATATTTAAGATTAATTCTGTATTTAGTTTTTTTTTGGGGGGGGGAATACTAAATACTATTCAGCATGATGTACTACTGTGACTTTCCCAATTTGTAAAGAGACAATTATGCAGCTTTTTTTATTTTTGATGTGACAGAACCAATGGGGAACAAAGGCAAAAGAGCACAGCAACAATATAATCTTCCACTGAATCAAAGTTTTCCACATGCATTCCTTTCTCCAGCAAGTGAATCAAAAGTGAATAAGCCTTATTATCTATCCCTATATAAATGTGTGTGTGTGTATGTGTGTGTGTTCCAGCATAACTCTGGAAAGCCTCGAGCAATTTCAATCAAACTTGGTACACAGATGACTTCTGTTCTGTTGTATTCTGTTAAGATACAGTCAGTTGTGTCCTAAAATGGCTTCTACTGTACTGCCATAAAATGGCTTCTACTGTACAACGCAGTGGAATTGCTATGGTAATAGCTTCACAGTACTCCACAAGGGGGCTCCCTCTGGTAAGGGGAAAAATCCAACTTTAGAAATTGGTCCGGACATTTCCCCCTTATAAATAAATATCCGGAAGATGCCATGTTATCAGCTAGTCATTTATAAGAAATAGCATAAGAAAAAAATTATTATTTTTCCAAGCTCTTCTATCAGAAGCAATTTTTATAAGGAAATGCATTCTTTGGATTTGTTGAAGATTCTTTATTAAAGCTTAAAAATCACCCATGAAACTAGAAATAAATATCATACTATCAGATTAAATTTACTTGCTGATGACTATGTATAGGAGTGAAAATCATTTTGGAAATAATAAATGAAACCGTGAAGTATCCATGTGCAGAATTTCTACAAAGTAGCACAGAAATAGGAAAAATCAAATCAAATCAATACTTTTTGAATTTATTGTAACTTTAGTCCTTAAACTTTATTGGTTACAGCTACTAAAGGTAGGCATAGCACAAGGTTAGATATGTACTTTTTTAACTACAGTTTTATTTTAAAAAATAAGCACTATAGCTAAACAACCTTCTGTATACCCGATGAATTAATTATAGTCCATGAAAGCTTATGGAAGAAATAAATGTGTTAATCTTTAAACTTTTAAGAGCTCTTAAATAGATATTGCTATGGATGCTCCACTGATTGCAGTTGTTTTATATGATTTTTTTAAAACAATGTTAGCTATTAAAAGATTTCAGAAGTCAGCAATATAGAAGTTACATTAATTAAATGTACTTGCTGATTTTTTCTTTTTCTGAGAAAAGCTGTTATCCATCCATCTCAATCACTGAATCAATCTTATATACTGTAGCTCATACAGAATAATTAACTTACATTCTGCTTCTAATCAAACAACATAAAGCAAACAGTGACTCATATAGAAACACAGGAAATGAGGCTTTGTGAAAGCAGAAATTGTGTCCTATTAAATTCAATGACCAAATAAACCTTTGATATTATCAGAAAGCTATCTCCAGTATTAATTCAGAAGAAAATGTTGGTGTTAGCCATGAGCCAATAGTACCTGCTCAGAGTGAGGATCCTTGCTGATGTCTCCCTCTATTTCTGTGTCTCTGCAAAGAGAAGAAACATAGCACCGGATTTTCCATTTCTTCCATTCACTGTTGTGAATTGCTTCAGCAAAGATATACACCTGACAGCAGGAATAGAGTCAAAGCTAATAAAATAATGTGTACAGGGAATGGAAATACAAATGATGGTGCAAAGAGAAATGGCTGTTCTCTCAAGGGGTCAAGGAAAACACAATAATCACAGTGTGTCCTTAATAAAGGTTTTCCAAAAACAGAACAGCCTTTGAATATTTATTTCAAGATGTGTTAAGAGTACTAGTACAATTAAAATGCTCTTTCTCCTGCCATAACTCTACATGTTTATCCCACCTTTTTGTGCAAAATTATTGGGGAATGCAATTGAGCTGTTCTATGCTTATCAGGTTACCATGGTGCCTGGGGAGCAAATTAATAGATATTGATGGGAATGGGCGTTTTAATGATGCAAGATGTCTTTAATGATGTACTTGTCCAGATGGGGAAAAACCAAAAGCATTTCCATTAGGTAAGAAGTGCTCCATACAGTCCTGCAAATAATCAGTTTGTTTTCTGCACACCTTAGCCTTTATTCCATGATGGAACTTAAAGAGATATGCATTTGTTTTTCACATTGTCAGGAGTAAATAGAGAAACTTCCGCTTCACTATTGCTTCAGTTCATTTCCGCCAAGAAATTTGAAAATGACCTTTGTCTTCCTTTCTACCCACTAAAAACTCCTGAGAACGTATAGCAAAAAATCATTGCCCTGTCCTGAGTTGTTAAAAATCCTGCTGTTGCAACAGCAAGAAAAAAGGCCATCTCAAATCTTCCAAACTTTTGCACACAGTTGATCTCCTGTCAAGTGGTGTAGCATGATCGGGTACAAAGCCAATCCAGGAGCAGCAACACACACACACACACACACACAAAAACCAACCCCAACTTCACAAACATCATGTGGAAGTGTCTTAAAAGAACATAAAACAAAAATTAACAGTGAATAAAATATTGTGGTGATATCAAAATGCTCAAAAAAGTTTGGAAGATCTTCAACCTGCGAGGTATCATACAGGCAATAAACTGACTTGTAGCAGTGTGCCTAAGAGACTAGATCTTAAAAAGAGACTTGGATTATCAATTTATGGTCTAGATCAGGGGTGTCAAACTCGCATCATCACGTTGTCATCACGTGACATATCACGACTTTTTTCCCTTTGCTAAAAAAGGGATGGGGGTGGCATGATGCATCCGGCCTACAGGTCGCGAGTTTGACACCCCTAGTCTAGACTCTAACTCTCAGCAACTTTAAAATTGGTGGATTGATACTCCTGGAAATCTCCTGCATGGAGTCCACCCATCTTAAGTTGCTGAGGTTCGGAAACTGGTGTAGTCCAGCCAGTGGTGGGATTCAAAATTTTTTACTACTGGTTCTGTGGGCGTGGCTTGATGGGCATGGCAAGGGAAGGATACCATAAAATCTCCATTTCTACCCCACTCCAGGGGAAGGTTACTGCAAAATCCCCATTTCCTCCCACTCAGCTGGGACTCGGGAGGCAGAGAATAGATGGGGGCAGGGCCAGTCAGAGGTGGTATTTACCAGTTCTCCCAACTACTCAAAATTTCCTCTACCAGTTCTCCAGAACTGGTCAGAACCTGCTGAATACCACCTCTGAGTTCAGCCTATTAGCCTTTTCATCCTGTAGGGACCCTCAAATCAAACCCGAGACCTTTCAAGTCTCAAAAAAGCCCTGCATAAACATTGCAAACTTACAAAAAGTTCCAACACAATTCACTTCTAACCTATACAATCCATGGTTTTACAACATTTATGAAAACAGAACCAAAGTGGCAGGTGGGAAGCTGAGTTGAGGCAAGTAAAAATTCCCACTATTGCAAACATTAGCATTATGTGGCAAAGTTTAAAACATTTTTTTAAAAAAAATCACAATCTCTCATGGAATCCCAGTTGACAAAAGCTGCTCTAAAGTTGAAAGCAAAAGTCCCTTTGTGTCATTTTGCTACAAAATAGGTGGGGATCACTATTAGAATCATGTGGAGCTTTTGAACAAAAACCATCTCAGATGTGCTGCTAGGCCTAGGCAACAAGGAGCAGGGCTCTGAATCCAATTTTTCTAGCCCAGTGAAGTGCAAAAAAAAAGGGGGGAATCATTTAACAGCAACCAAATAAAAAGCAAGGGTGGGAGATGCCTTCAAAACTGATGATGCTCCTCAACAGACATCATATAGCATGAGTGATCAGTACACTGCACATAGAATATACCGGTACAACATAGAATAATAGAGTTGGAAAGGACCTTCTAATCCAACACCTTGTTAGATATACCATTTCAGACACATGGTTGTCCAATGTCTTTTTGAAAGCATTTGGGACCAACTGAAATGTGCAGACCTTCTTCCAAAACAACCATCCATACAATTATTAGGACTCACCTGCCTTCACTGTAGAGTTGGGATATACTATCCTTCATGACATCCAAGCATCTTTCAGTCTTTTGAAGCTGGTGGAGGGTTTGCTGGAGCTGATTTTCAAGGCTTTTCTTGATTTGTTGCAGCTGCTGAGTTTGGGTGCTGGTCACCAGTTGTTTCTCCCTGAGACTGAGCAACTGAGTTTCAAGCTGAGAAATAAGAAAAATCCAGTAGAGCAGTAGAACAGTTTAGTCAGGTGGTTAAGGCACAAGATTAGAGACCAGAAAACTGAGAGTTTTAATCCCATGGATTAAGCTATGGAAACTGACTGGGTGACTTTGGGCCAGTCATTCTCTCTCAGCCTGACCACTTCACAAGGTTATTGTTGTCAGGCAAATAAAAGAAGGAAGAAGTATTATGTTTGCTGCCTTGAATTATTGAAAAAACATAATAAAGGCAGAATGTAATTCTTTAGGGACACGGTGGCTCAGTGGCTAAATTACTGAGCTTGTCGATCAGAAAGGTCGGCAGTTCGGCAGTTCAAATCCCTAGCGCTGCATAAAGGAGTGAGCTCCCGTTACTTGTCCCAGCTTCTGCCAACCTAGCAGTTCAAAAGCACATAAAAATGCAAGTAGAAAAAATAGGGACCACCTTTGGTGGAGAGAAAACAGAATTCCATTTGCCTTTGGCATTTAGTCATGCAGCCAAATGGCCACAGAGACGTCTTTGGACAGCGCTGGCTCCTCGGCTTTGAAACAGAGATGAGTACTGCCCCCTAGAGTTGGGAACGACTAGCACATATGTGCGAGGGGAACCTTTACCTTTACATTTATAATTATTTATCTGGGTCCAGAGGCAGAAATGGAAGGAAGGCCGGAGACGCTGCCACATTGGGCTGTTCTTACAAAAGAAACCTGATAGACTTCAGCTACGCGCCCTAGTTTGCTTAATGCTGAAGGCTTGCGGGAGGATGGCAAAGTTAGCAAAACAGCTGGCACCTTTCCACTCTCCCCCCAGGAGCCTCATGTCCACCATGAGCTATTGCATTGCCACCTTGACCTGCCCAACTCACAATTGCATGTGCCAGCCTGAGCTGGGAAGAGATGACAAGCGTATGGCAGAAAAATAAGAAGCGTGGGGGGAGGGGGGTGTTCGGCTACCATCCCAGCATTTGCAATTTCTGTGGCTTCTCACGCTCTTCTCCTTCTGAGCCTCTTCAATAGTTGTGGAGCAGGGGCAGGGAAGAAATGGATTGGTTACATAACCACTTGTCGGGCAGGCTCTTCTGCAACTGAATGTTTTAACTCTCCCAGATCAGAATCTGGGTTGGGAAAAAACAGATGGCACTGCACCAGAGGTTGGTTTCTGCCTGTTTGGCCCGGATTGGGCGAACCGGTAGTGGTGGCAGTGGGAAGCTCTGCCCACCGCCCAGACACTTTTGCTCATGTGCAGAAGTGTCCTGCACGCATGAGCAGACCGGTAGTAAAAAGAATTGAAACCCACCACTCCACTCCACCCATTTGAAATAACATCGACCCCTCCACACAAACATCTTTTTAATGTAAAATGTCCCGTGCAGTTAAAAACTGGGAAATGGCAAAAACCGAGCAGTTTTCATCTTTTTCCACAAAAAAAAAAAAAAAATCGAGGGTGGGGGTGGGAAGAGGAACAGACAACTGTTAGATGTTGCTGGCTGTGACACAGTTAAAGACAAGAAAAATGATAAAGCAATCTAATGTGAAAAATATTTGCTGTGTCTGAAAGCGGTTTGTTCAGCCTATTCAAAGACTGGTCTTTGTAAGCTTCCATTGAAAACAACCTTTGATATGTCTAAAACTTCTCCAGGGACTACTAGACAGGGGTGTGATTCTACTGGTTCAGTCTGGTTTGCACGAACCTGTAGCTTTGAAGATCAGCTGGGAGCGAACCAAGCAAGTGGACCCGCCCGCTCGCCCCCACACTTTATCTACCTTTATTTTCTCAGCTGAATTGCACGGCAGAGTGAATTGCCATGCCTCAGCTGTTTTCCTTCCCAAGCAGCAATCTGAAATGTAAGTATTCTGTATACCGCACAAAGCGCGCACTCAGCGAACTGGTTGTTAAACCGGTAGGAACCCACCAGTGGTGGGATTCAGCCAGTTCGCACCACTTTGGGAGAACTGGTTGTTAAGTGTCTGAGCAGTTTGGTGAACTGGTTGTTGGAAGAAATCATTAGGGCAGAGAACCGGTAGTTAAATTATTTGAATCCCACCACTGGAACCCAGCCCTGCTACTAGGGACCAAGTGGCTGGGGTTAGGCAGAGGAAGTGGTAATGTTACTAATATCTGAGAACGAATATTCTTGAACTAAGATGTACATAAGTTTATTTTCCTTTTATGTTTCCACCTAGCACAACTCTGTTCCATAGATAAACAGATCTTGTCAGTCTTGTGACCTCCCAAACGATTGCAATTTGCATAATTTCCACCAATGGGAATTCCGAGTGTGCAATTACAGAATTATGAGGGTTGCACTCCATCAGTAATTGCAGGCAGCAGATTGGGAGCTGGCAACAAAAGTTCAAAAATATCAGAATAGTTTCAAGAGATACCTCCCTATGGTATTTCAGCCTGTCCCAGGAAGATCTAGAGGGGAGGCCTCCCTCTGGATTCTCACTACAAAGGAGTGTCATCATCAAGGGCCCACCAGGGAGAGTTTTCTTGATTGCTGCCTCCAGCAATATCTCTCCAAGCTCAGGCTGTCACCAGCCCTGCTGCTTCATTAAAACTATTAAGCCCTGAATGTTCCAGAAGGCATTCAGGGTGGATGGAATTAGGCCCCTCCTACAGTAGTGTATGTTATGTACTTGGGTGTGTTTGTTGTTCTTGGTGGTTCAAAGGAAGAATATTGTTTTAACCTTGTTACCAGAAAGTAGGAATGCAATCTGCTTGCTTGGAGTCATTAATAGTTAAAGCAGGTAAGAAGCCCAAGTAAATAAATATTTCATAGCAAAAGTGATGTCACTTTCTGCTTGCGGTAAACAGCAGCCAGTGTTTCTGCATAAAATTGAAAGTAGTGAAAACAGCAACTTCAAAATGATGGTTTGAAACAAAGGAGAAACTTCCAGCAGGTGGCGCTGCTTCTTTTGCAAGAAATAAACACCTATCAATCGGGGGTTGACAACATAAAGTATATTTAATCTGAAAGTGGAAAAATGCCACAGTGCTGTGAGAGATTGAAGAAGTGTTTGCAATCCTATGCTCTTGTTTACTTCATGTCCCACTGATATTTTACCTCTTTTTGACCAATAAAGGAATGCTGAATTTCCTGTTCTCTAACATCCAATTCTTGCTGCATCTCCATGTAATGCAGCTGGCTCCTGGCTTTATTCTGCAACAGTAAATTGTAATGAGGCTATAAAGTTGCAAAAAACAAAAATCCCAACAACCAACAACTCTATTGCATTTCTACACATGAAGTTTGTAGAGTAACAATACACAAAGATTATCTAGTCATTAATTAGTAAGCACATAGAAGAACATAAATAAACCCTAGTGTGGCCAAAATGCATATGTAATATTTAATGTAGGGACACAATGGCTCAAAGACACTGATCTTATCAGCTGACTGCCTGGGTTCAAGACCAAGGCGCCAGGCAACATGGTGAGCTTCCATTATTTGCTCCAGCTCCTGTTCACTTAGCAGTTTGAAAGCATGCAAATGCAAGTAGATAAATAGGTATCACTTCTGTGTGCCTCAGCGTAAAATCATGCTGGCCACATGACCATGGAAGTGGCTCCCTCAGCTAAGAAATGGAGATGAGCACCACCCTCTAGAATCGGACATGACAGGACATGGGAAACCTTTATCTTTAATATTTAATGTGTGTTGTAATGTAATGTTTAATTTCAACATCAACGCACAGAGAATTCCACATTTTAATGTTTTAGTGTAAAGTGATAAGATAAATTCATTCGCTGGCTGGGGAATTCTGGGAGTTAAAGTCCGGACATCTTCAAGTTGCCAAGGTTGAGAAACACTGCTCTAGAACCAACACTGAAAAGTAAGGGAGATGGAAAGCCGAAATAGCAGGAGGTATACCTCAACTAGATTTTTCAGCCAGATTTCTCCCTACATTATAACTTTCAGTCCCTGCCCTCCTTGAGGTGTCATTTAAATAATGAAGTTCAAAATACCAGAAGGTACCCCATGGCAAACTCGGGATATATTCCAGAAGGGTGAGGAAAAGCTTGCAGTTTCTGCCTTCACTTGCTAATTTCTGTCAGATAATTTAGAGTACAATAGTCCTTAATTTATGACCACAACTGAGCCCAAAATGTTGTTAAGTGGGACAGTGTTGCTAAGTGAATTTTGTCTACTTTACAACTTTTCTTGTTATAGAATTTGTATTAAGTGAGTCACTGCAATTGTTAATAACAAGTGAATGTGACTCCCCCATTGACTTTGCTTGTGAAGGTGATCACATAACCCTGGGACACTGCAACTATCATAAATATGAATCAGTTGCCAAGTGTCTAAATTTTCATCACATGACTATGAAGATGTTGCAATGGTTGGAACTGTGAAAAAATGTCGTAAGTCACTTTTTTCAGTGCCGTTGTAAATTTGAACGGTCACTAAATGAACAGTCTTAAGTCAAGGACTACCTGTTTTATAGCCAGATACTTTATGTGGCCCTTTCCTTCTAATTTGGAAGGGAAAAAAATGAAAGAAACTAATACACAAATACATATTTAAAAGAACATAGAAAAAAAGGGAAAGGGAGGAACCCTATAAACAACACAATACAAGTACCTAAATAACAAATCTGTGCTCTTCCCTAGGAACATGTCTGCTTTAGCTAGAAGAAAAGAAGCTGTTTATGGCTCTACAGAGTCCTTATATTTTTAGTACTTCAGGCTAAGTGAGGGGAAATGCAAAATGTTTATTTGAGGGTGAGGGAAAAGATTTGTAATTTTGTACTGTATCTTCCTACAGTACAAGAGAAGGAATCCCTCGTCTTGAGACATTACAAATTGCAATTCCATCATCTCACTCCCTTACATGTTGAGAATTGCTACTCTCTATTCTTTTCTACCAAATGTGAAGTTATTAAACATTTATAATACAATGCATACATTCTCTATCACACAACCAGTGCTTCTGAAGTAGAGGCGATTCAATTCTGAATGCCCTTCTGGAGAAAGACACTTATTCCTCTTCCATTTTTTGAATATTGGGTGCTCTGATTTTCCTGGACCTCTCATATCATACATTTATTTACTTTTTACAGCCTGCTCCAATCAAAATACAACATAATAAAAATATATACAGTAATTGTATACAGATATAAACCAACCCACCAGCTCCAAGACAGACACTGTTAACAATGAAATAAGGTTGAAGATTTGGAGAAATAGAACTATCTTCAATCTGTTTTCAGGAGGAAGGAACTATTTGAGGAAGGAACTTTACAAACACCTCTGGAGTTTAGAAATTCCAAAATGGGGCGGAGGGGGCGGGGGAGATGACTGCCTTGGAAAAGGCCTGGTATCTCATCCATGTCCTCACTGGATGGCCAAATTAAATTTTGCTTTTGTAGAAGAGAAATATAAAACACACCCTTCCCTCCAATTATTATATAGGAAAGTAACCCCACATTACGATGTTGCAGGTAAATTCACCCCAAGTTATTGAGAAAGGGCAGATTTTTTCAATAAAGGATAAATCCTGAGAACTGGCATGGTCCAAATGGGCACCTACCTCATTCTGCAGTTTTTGTTTCTCCATCTCAATTTGCTGCTCCATTTCTTCATATAGCTTCTGCACTTTTTTATTGTGACCAGATATTTGTCTAGCAGAGTGCCAATAAAAAGATATTAAGGGATGTTTATGCACGCAAAGAGATTCTTCAAATGTTACTACACTCGTTTAGGTTCAGTCTGCTCAGCAACTAATTTTACAGGAGGACTGTTCTGTAACACTAGCCTAGTGGTGGGTTCCAGATCCTGGTGCAACCAGTACGCGCATGCATACTTACCACCCACGACGCTACGCTACACCTCCGTGATGCTCCAGCTACTCGGCAGAGTGTCGCACAGGCGCCGTATGCTCCATGCATGTGCGCGGAAGCCCCAAATATCTCAAATACAGGTAAGAAGCACGGCCGGGCAGGTGAGCCTTCCGAAGCATTGTACCAGAATGGTACCTGGTGCTGCAACAGGCACCGGTACACCTGTACCGGGGCATATTGGTCATATCCTCCACTACTGCACTAGCCCAACCTCACCAGTTACCTTAAAGTAGACAGACTAGAAGCCATTGACATGCTCACTATTTCTTTTACTGCTTTCCCTTATATTTTTCCAAAGCAGCCTTTCCCACTATAGCAATTCTCAGTTATGTTGGGATTACCACTCACAAATGTTGCAACAGTTCTGCAGAGCCCCATTTTAGAGAAAGTTATCTTAAAGAAACAAAACTGTCCATGGATTCTCTATTTAATGATGCTTGCTTTGTTAAAACTAGAGGGTCATATATAATGCCAATGTGGAAAAACAATGGACCTCTTGAAAAATCTGACCTCAAGCGTTTGCAGCTATCAATAATGACTTCTAATTCCCAATTATTAACTTCTTCTCTCCACTTCACCCAATTATAGTTTACATGAGGAAAACTTGGCGCACTAGATTGGCTACAAAACACTAATCCCTGAACTCAAAGTTCTCGAATCCCAGGTGTATGTGCTGACCTCATACAACATACTGAGCCAAATCCAAACAAACAATGCCAAGGCTTAAACCAATATGCCGGTTCAGCAATTATGCATTAACTCTGCTAACTGTGGCTTATCTGACAAACCATAGTTCGGCAAACTATGCAGGATTTGTGAACTCAGGCTTTGTTTCTTGATAAAGATTTTTGAAACTAAAATACCTGCCTTCTTTGCCCTCTTCTGATGTAAGCATGCTTCCTACATTACAGAAAAACATTGGTTTATTTTAAAAGCAACAATAGCTATAACATGCTATGCTGTATGATTTACAGATCTCGACGACTATATTTTGCATATCCCACTAATCATCAACAAATCAACTACTACAGCTTAGTATGTTATGTAATTCAGATACTGAGTTCCTCCTCCCCTTACAGTTCCATAGTTACTTTTCCTGGAATTGTGTTACTTTTCCCATTTTAAAACTCTGTTAGTGAAAACACATCCCATAGTTCCATTTCTATGCAGTGACCTACATTTTCAGTAGTAAATGTATCTTCTCTTTTTCAAGCTTAGCTTCCTTGATCAAGTGTGCCATTTTAGCCAAGAACTCCTTCAGATTTCCCAGCAGATGTGGTTCTGCTTCCAAGAGCTGCACCCAGATCTTCCAGATTTCTGACTTGCTATACAAAAGGAGAATTTATTGTTTCCGGGTCAATATTCTGGTTCAATTACTTTTATTATTTTAGCTTATCCCAGTTCTAGTTGAACATGAATAAATCAGCATGAAAATGTGTGTTAAGACTGAAACGTTTCTATTGCCAGCATTGAAATATCCATATTTCCATATAAATTGTCTTGTAAGTGATTCATTTACAGGTAAATCACAAAATATTGTGGGTAAATGAGATGTAATAATATATATGCTAACTTGGTTTCAATCACATCAATTGACAAGTGTAATACTTGCTGCTGGTACTTGGTGTTCCATACAGCTGTAGATAACAGCTGCAAAATATGCTGCATAAGGTTAAATGGAATATCTAGGGATACAGGGCAGGAGGAGTTACACAAACGAACAAAAGATTTCTAACTATGCTAAACAAAGCAGCTAAAACTAATTTTGCTGGAAAATCAAAAACAGATTTTACACCTGATTAATGGAACTTGGGAGTTCTAGTAAACAAACAAAAATAAAATGCCACAAGTCTTGTTTTTGTCTATCCTTTCTGTAGTGGGTCTTTGACTCCTGTGATGGTGCTTTATTTTTCTAGTGCTTGGGGAAATTTAATTTTGTGTCTTCTTTAGCTAAAATTGCATGGCCAAAACCCAAGGCTTTGCTATTAGATTTCAACGGCACAATAAAAGAATTTATAGACATCTTGTAAAATGGATGGAGATAAGATCTTCATCAGTCATCTTTCCTTTAAAGCTTATGTGATCACTTATATCACCTTCCACCTTTAAGGCCCTTATATTAATTTAACCCTTTTGATTTGTATCAAATCCATTTCTCTTTCACCCTTTCCCATTCTGCTTCCATTTAACTGTGAGAATTAGTATGAAACATATGTAAAACTATCATATTGTTCTTACTCTTCAAAGACATTATCAGCTCCCAGTTGATTAATGAAAGACTCAAAGTGTTTTTTCTCCTCACTATTAATTTCCTCCAGGGACAAGTTTGAAGTTGCCTTCATGAAAGCTGTCTTCCACTTCCTTTATTATCAAGGTCTGTGAGCCCCAAAAATGCCCTGCAAATAAACAAATAAAATCATGCCACATGCTCATGTGGCTTAGTAAAGTATCATGGAGCTACTATATGAAAACTCCTTAGTGCAGTGTTTCTCAACCTTAGCAAGGTTGAAGATATGTGGACTTCGACTCCTTGATCTCCATCCCCTCTAAGGCCATCTATAACAAGATAAAATGAAAAAAAGTGGGCAGGTGGAACAAAAGAACTGACTTTTGAATTTTTATCAAGGTTTGCTCATTCACTATTGAACTCCTTAATCACACTAAAACGGAGTAACTGAAAGCTTCACTTTACCTGCATATCAGATCGTGGAATATAAAACTTCTTTGTTTTCATCAATCCCAGTTCTTGTCCATGACTTCAGAATTTAAAAAAAACTCTTCTTCTGAAATAGAATATCTTTGTAGACTTTCCTCTTGCTCCCAAGGACTAATTCTAAATGTTCTGCCATTAGCCAACATTCTCTACTTGTACATGATTGACAGCTTGATTGGCTGGGGAGGATATTTATCCTTAATGTTTACATCCTCAGTAGCCATATTATTTTGACATAAGAGTCACATGTGGCACAGTATTACTATTTAACTGCACTAACATTTCACTCACAAATTTTTGTACAACAAACCAAGGCTTAGTTAAGTGAAGCATAGTTTATATAACACACTGAACCACAAATTATTTTTTTCCGATGGCTGTGAATTCAGATAATTCAGAACTTCAAGATTCTTCAGAACTTGAAGAATCCCGTGGTAATTTAGGGCAGCATTTCTTCACCCCAACAATTTCAAGAAGGGATGGGGATTTCAAATTCCAAAATTTACCAGCTAGCATGCAGGGTACGGAATTCTGGGAGATGAAATCCTCATAACTTGAAATTGCTGAGACATAGAAACACTGGTCTAGGGAAAGGGTGTCAAACTCATGGCCTATAGGCCGGATGCGTGATATGCTGGCCACGCCCACACCCGGTTTAGCAAAGGGATGATGACGTGATGACATAAGTTTGACACCCCTGGTCTAGGGCATTGTATAAATCCAAGCATGAGTAATTGATCAAAGTGTACAGTATCTCAGTGCATTTGCTTGCTAATTGAGACATTTTTAAAGTAAACTCATTCAAAGGTTATAGGAATTAGAACCAGGAATATATATTTACATACTTCAGCATCCAGCTTGGACAGTTATAGAAATTTCCTGATCTAGTAAATATTCCTGGGTTCTGAAGTTATTGGCTACCTAAGGCTTTAAATCTACCTAAGTAGATTTCCTGCACCGGGAAAGAAGAAAACATCTTTTATATGAGTGATCTGTTTTCATAAGGAACTACTTTCATAATATCTGATCTCTAATTTCTAACTTCCTGGTTCTAATTTGGCTGTTACTAAGCATCAAACTCAGACAATAGATCAACAATACTTATAGTCTGTAGACATTTTAATTTCCCACACACAAAGATTTTTGTGGCTTATGATAAAATATATATTTAAAATGTCCAGCTGGCAGGTGTGGGGAGGCTGTAGCATGTACATAGTTTGCAGACAGTTCTGTGCTCAGTACCCAGCTTTTCTAGCTGATGGATCAAGGAGAACTGCAAGAGGAAAAATATGCTCCCTCCTACCATTTTTAGGGGGGAATCATAAACACTGTAAAGCAAGCTATAAAACATGTTTAACATAGATTTTGAAAACTGAGAAATTCTCAAGAATCCATGTTTGGGTCCCAGTCCATGTAACATACTGCCAAGCTCATTCAGTTTCTGTAGCCCACCTTCCTCTCTCTCTCTCTCAAAAGTGCTGTTACCAGTTGCAGCCTAGTGAGCAACTTTCTGCCCCATATAGTGTCCACATTGACAAATAAGTTCTACATGAGTTTATTACATGCCAAAAGCAAATAACATATGTACTTTTTTCCTACATTGGCTGCTGGAGATTTTGGGCTACCTGTATTCCAAAATCAAGTCCTAGTACCTCTTTGGGAAAATCTTAAGAGCTACATATGTTATCTCCTATAGGCATTGTGTTTTATAGGCATTTTCTGCTTTTAACAACCGCTGATGAGATTTCACCTTGTGAAAAGAGGCACAATAAGGAAAAGTTAGTGCATTTTAATATGCTGCACTTGGCTTGTTTTTTTGGCAGCAACTCAGTTTCGGAGACTGGATTCACAGATGTTAAGCCATAGTTTGTTTAAGTACAGGTTCTAAAATAAGTCAAGAACTTAGCTGGGTTCACTCAGTCATAAACCAGGAATTCCAATCTACTGTAATTTAGGGGTACTTTAGGTCACATGCTAAACCAAAACCAGTCAAAAAAACATTATGTCTTAAAGTTATGTATGAACCCAGACCCAATTTCCACCATTAAAATAAAATCTAACTTCAATTAAAAAAAAAAAAAGCCTTCTCAGCCAAGTCAGAAATAAAGCATAACTTGAAATTTAACCCTGGCTGAACTCTTAAGAAAACTTACCTGTCAATAAAAAGACAGAGCATTTATGGCGCTCTATGGTGCAGGATTCATCCACTTTAAGAGATGGTTCCCTTTTTTTTTTCAAGAGGAAGTTAGTGCAATTACAGAGTGGAGGAGGGGGGAGGTTTCATCTGCTGGTTCATTTCACCAGCTGCTCTGAACCATCAATTTGTCATTTTCATTCTTGCTCAACCCACCTCTGGTTTAGTTAGAAAAGGAGTATCCCCCACTTTTTTTTAAAGATTTAGGCACCATTTGGCTTCAAAGCAGCGCTTCTCATGCTGGGCAATTCTGGGAGTTGAAGTCCACATGTCTTAAAGTTGTTAATGTTGAAAAACACAGCTTTTAAGGGCATGCTGGAGGCTACATTTCACAAAGCAGTGAGACTGAACTCAGGAGAACACCTAAAACTGACTTTGTTTCTTTTACATTTAATTCAGATTAAATAACATAAGGATTATGTCCCATTATTTTATGTATGTCTGTAATCTTATATTACATTAAATATGGCATTTGATAACTTTTAGCATTCCCTGAGGACAATCCTAAGATTCTCAGGGACCATTCATACTACTGACATATATTGTATTTCTCAACATACCTTTTGGAGAATTTGGCTTTTTTCCACATTTAATGCAAACTTAGAAATTTGTTACACAGTTACTATTTGTTGTGCTAAATGTAAGTCAGAAGCTCAAAATGAAATTATTTTTCAAATCAACTCTACACAGGACATATTTCCGAGTAAATAAAGGATGGCAACAATTTATCACAAATTCATGTCAATCTCAGTTCATACATCTGTGACTGAGGTAGAAATATACTAATACTTCAATATTGTATAATATAGAAAAAATATAGTTTACGGCATATAAAGCACATATTTATGCAAAGGTGAAGTCATGAATTTCTATGCTGGACGTTTGCCTGAATCTAAACTGGTCTGAGATGGCAGTCAAGATTTTTTTTTTTCATTTGGGTTACCGTAATTACTATTTTTCCTAACAATACCTAACTGTGTAGTAACCTACTTCCCTTTCTGCTACATTGTTGATTGTTAATGCACATTGATTAGCTGTTATTAAAAGGGACATTTTAACAAGCAATGGTGCCTTTGAATTAATGTGTGCATTGCTTATCTCATGCTAAGTTAAGACTTAGGCACCAGATGTCACAATCAAAGTTAGCCTGGATAGAAGCCATAACATCCTACAAAATTCAAAATTCAACTGTATTATGAGTTGATCATTCTAAAGGGTCAATATGATTACAGACCCAGGCTCTTGGTTTTTTAACCTAATTCATAGTTTATGTAAGAAAAGCACTTCAAATATTGCAGAGTACGATAGTAACTATGGACTTTTGTATTTTATTGGTAATCCCTAGAGTTTAGACTGTCTTATCAAGAACACATTGTATATTAACTTTTTTCAAGCAGGATTTATTAAGTGTTTCTAGATTATGCTATGAAAGATATGGAAATCTCATACAAACCTCTCTCTCTCTTCAAGACTACTTGTATAGAAACCAATCAATTGTACTCTAATTTCTTATCACTTTTTCCTAGGTTTACACAATGTCCTACGGTAATTATAACAGATTGTTTTGGCTTAGTGTATGGATCTCAGCCACTGTAATTAATGATCCAATGTCTTTCTGTAAACCCAGATAATGGTGACTTATTCGGTAAACCATAATTAAGCAAACTAATTATTAAAATACAACAACAGAAGAGGCTGTGCTTGATAGAATTGCTATTTCTATACTTCACTTATCTATGTTTAATTGAATCATGATTTACTTACTGGAATGTCAGGTTTAAAGGAGATTGGCTAGTCTGTAATTCAATAGATTGTTCCACTGAGTTTTTATCTTGATAAAATCTTTTGTAAAGTTCTTTACCCTCTAAAACTATTATTTTTAAAGGTCAATCAAATGTCATCACTGGATGGAGCATTAGTTTGCTCAATTCTAAATGATGCATGCAAGAAATTCACACCAGACAAAGTGCTGTTCCATTATGAAGTGCCTTTATTTTACTCCAAGACTTAGTTCAGCAGCATAATATTCACAACTGGATTAATGCTCAAGAATCCCAGCATCATCCTGAATGTAAAAGTGCAACTGTCAAAGTGTCTAGAGAAATTCTAACCAAAAACTTCAGACGACCCTAAGGAAATGTATTATATAAAAAGTGCCTGAAGCTGTTTTTTGATAGGTTGGCCCTTGTGCAGATGGCATGAACCAACATGAATCTCCAAACTCAAGCAAGCAAGCTTCTCTTTCATGGTTAGAACTGAATGTTTGCAAGCTGCAGATGACCTGTTAAAAGAAGCAATTTCCTACAAACACCACGTTACCCTACAGCAGTGTTTTTCAACCACTGTGCCGCGGCACACTAGTGTGCCGTGACATAGTGTAAGGTGTGCCGTGGGAAAAACACTTTATATATAGTCAATATAGGCACAGAGTTAAAAAATTTTAACATTTTCTAATGGTGGTGTGCCTCGTGATTTTTTTCATGAAAAAAGTGTGCCTTTGCACAAAAAAGGTTGAAAAACACTGCCCTACAGTGACAAAATTCTGACAAGGGACCCTTGTCCCTAATTTATTACAAAAAGACAGCAATAAAGCCATTGTGTAGGTAAGCAAATTTGCCCTTAAAATGGGTTCCAAAGTTTTGATTATAATAAGGCCTGAACTTTTGATTAGAATAGCACACTGTACCCATGATTATTTGATAGGAAAGTGCAGCAGCAAGTATTCATAATAACCCCAAATTCCAAGTAAAAGTGATCTGTAAATTAGATTATCTCATATTAATTTAAGTGATATAATTGCCAGTTTGGCAATGCCCCTTATTTAAAGTCACTTGGAAAACATAGGCAGCTGTAGGAATTAGAGAAAGCAGGTCTGGGCTGAGTCTTTATATCAGCTTCTATCACTAAGTTGCTATACCAGTGAAATAAGGCAATAGAAAGTCAAAGATTATAGTACATCAACCCTTGCTGGCACACCCTATTTTTCTTCACTAATCACTACAGTGCTACATAATTACAAAATGAATGAACTGCATTAAAGATGATTCAATAGCTAATTAAGTTGGTACAGAATATACTGTATGGAAGAAGCAAGACAGTAGTGAAGTATGCTATATTTTATGATTATACCTCCCACAAATATTATGTGTTGCATCTTCTGTTTTTTGTGTTATTGGGAGACAATTATATCGTATTCCTGTAGTTATATAATAAAAGGACATATAAATTACCCAGAAAAATAACTGGTAAAGGCTACAATATTTACATATTTACAACCCTACCCTCTTCACAGCAGTGTTACAGTTTAATGCACACTTGTTCCCACCATAACCATAAATTCTTCATCTTTTAAGAAAATCCCTTACCAGCCTGAAAAAAAACCCAATCCATTCTTCCCCCCCCCCCACAATATTTCTTTAAACACAATAGAGTAAAAAGATGTAGGAAAATCAACGTCTAAGATATTGTCCTATACTATCCTATTGATTCCTAGACCTGCACCCGCATATAGTGAGTCATCATATCAAGCTTTCCCTGAGGCCCATAAAAGGTGACAAGTGAAATGACACATAAAGCAGACCTCTGCAGCTAGCAGAACTTAGGTTGGCCCTTTCTTGTATCCATCAACACTGGCCCCCTACACACTTGCTTTAGATATGATCTCTCCTGCTTCAACAAGCATACATAAAGATTTTACAATAATTCATTGCACATAAGGCTCCAGTGCTATCAATGATTTGTTGTTTTTTTTAAATCATTCTGAAGTGTTGTACTAGTGCACTAAAACAGTTTACATAAAATAAGAGATTTCTGGCTCTTCAGAGAATGAACTGTAATGCTGATTAGCTGGTCCTTCAAAATAGCCATCCTGCATGAGTTCACTGGGTGTGATACCCAGGTAGATCATTCCAGCTGATAATAATAAAGAGAGGTCAAAATCTTCAGCCAACAGAATGACATGGATGGACTTTGCTTGCAGTGTTGTTATCATGGCTTTGGCTTATATGGGCTAGTTCGTCGCTTTGAACCATAAAAGTCTAGAAAAGAGCAGAAAAATAAATTAACTTTTTTACTAAAAGGGATAAGACCAAGTGCCCAAATAGGATTCAACCATGTCCATAACTCTACTCACAGATTTGAGTGCAAACATCAGCCAACAAAGTTTGAGTTTGAGTTTATTGGTCTTGTATGCCACCCACTCCCGAAGGACTCGGGGCGGCTTACAATAAACAAGGGAAGGGGATAAATAAACAAAACAACACTTTAAAATAACACAACAGTCACAGTTTCCGTGGGGCTGCATATTTCGAAAGTCCCCCGGCCTGCTGGAGCAGCCAGGACCTAACAGCTTTGCGGAAGTCCGGGAGGGTAGTAAGGGTCCGGATCTCCATGGGGAGGTCGTTCCAGAGGGCTGGAGCTGTGACAGAGAAGGCTCTCCCCCGGGGAGTCGCCAGCCGACATTGGCTGGCAGATAGGATCCGGAGAAGACCTAACCTGTGAGATCTAATCGGTCTATGGGAGGTAATCGGCAGGAGGCGGTCTCTCAGGTACCCAGGTCCGATGCCATGTAGGGCTTTATAGGTAATGACCAGCACCTTGAAGCGGGTCCGGAGACTAATGGGTAGCCAGTGCAGCTCGCGGAGGATAGGTGTGACGTGGGTGTACCTGGATGCACCCACAATCGCTCGCGCGGCTGCATTCTGGACCAGCTGAAGTCTTCGAACACTCTTCAAAGTCTTGCATCTCCAGAACTGCCATAGCTTTGGTAAACCTTAATATTGTAGTGTTTGCTTGTGTATTAGGGCACACACTCAGGAAATACATTTGAAATAATAATTGTATCACCAAATGCCAGTTTTTGTTTCCTTTTCTTTTCTATTGTCACAGGAGACATGCAGCCTGATGAATGTGATTAGGCAAAAGAATACTCCATCTATAATCTTACATATTTTTAAACCAAATACATAAAATGCTTCAACAGTGTCTTTATACACATATTTGCTATGTCTACAAATTAAAATGAATTTACTTGCACAATTTCCAATGATGAATGAATGCTAAGTTTGTTCAAGATTAAATTCACACACACAAGCTGACATATCACACTGTTTTTAACATCATCTGTGGAAATTAAGTACCTTCTAAAAGTCAAGACACAAATGCCCAATTTTAAATCCAGTATTAAGCTTTTGAACTCAAATTGTGATTTTTTAAAAAAATGGTATTTGGGTTTTATAAAATTTCATTTCAGTTCCCGTTTTGACTATTAACAACTCCTTAAGTTAGCACAAAGAACAAATAGACCTCCTCATTCTTACCTTTGATACTTGTCTGCTTTCTTTTCAAACATCTGGGGGAATCAGCCTTACAAGCTTCAAGGCCCACCTGCCCTGGTCTTTCTGTCTTTGTGTGCCTCTTGAAGAGTGCTGGAGGACTCCGGCTCTTTTCCCCTGTACAGCTGTTTTCCTTTGTGTGTTCCAAGAGATCTGGAGATGGCAGCATATTTAGATGAGAGACCTTTTCCCATTTGTAATTCCCTTCCAGTGGGGTTTCTGTTTCAAAGTCAAAGTTCCACTTTTGCTGGGCTTCTTCCAGCTGGACCTTCATCAAGGACTGAAAGTCCTTCTGGAGCTGTTCATGATCAACCGGTCCAAAGAGATTTCTGCATAGTTTCCTGCTGCAGGAAGGTTGAAGGATTTTACTCTCAGAAAGAGGCATGTTTCCTATTGGGAGAAAGATCAGGAGTATTTTAAAAAGGAGAGGTTACTTTTTGCCTCCAAGCCAGTAACAATAAAAAAATAATACAGTAACTAAATCTCCTTGAAAAACCTATCAGGGTAACATTAAACATTCTGCTTCAAATTACTGGAATATGACAAAAATAGCATGATTTAATGTAATTAATTAAAGAACTTCAGTATGTTTCAAAAGAGAGATAATGTATTGAGGCATCATTATATCTAGTGACGCCAGCTAAGTCTGACAGAACTGAAATTAAAATGTCATTAGAAACCTTAGTTAGAAAGCAAGTGTGGATGAGTGGGACCCTTTCATATTCTGGATACAAGCCATATCTCTAAAAAAAAACCACATAGAATTGTACTTATGAGATGCTCAGGACATATTTTACCAAGAGTTCACCCTGAGAAAGAAGCATATCAGGGAATATTTGAAGAATTAAAGTTTCTTTGGAGTAACTTTTACTAGCTTCCAAGTAGATGCTCTTTGCCCTATACATGTCAGTATTGTTCTTCCTAATGTTTAAACAGTTTTGAACACAGAAAAGAGTTGCCCAATAGTTATAAGTAATTAAATGCTTCTAATCCATGGAGAACTAAATGATTTACACAACCCAAATGTTAACTTTGTTGTCTCATGTAATCTTTTCCTTACTGGAACATTACCACTAGGCACCAGAAAAGGCAGGTACGATGCAAAAAAAAAAAAATCCTACATTTAAGATACAGCATTTTGCACTGTGCAGATATTGTATATGTTAAGATGGCCTATGAAAGTGGAAATTTCCATTGTCAAATATCTACTGTTTATACATCACCATTCAGATAGGCCTAATGTTTTATTTCAGAATTTCTGCTTATTTTCTGCATTTATTCACTCCAAAATATACTTCATACAGGACTCAAATATTTCACCTACTTATATTCTGAAGTACTGTTAAAATAGAGATTAGAACAACATCAAACTCTGTGTGTATGTGTATGTGTGTGTGTACAGACACATATACATACATACATATGTGTATATTAGCAATAGTACCTAGACTTATATACTGCTTCACAGTGTTTTACAAATGTCACCATATTGCCCACAACAAGATGGGCACTCATTTTACCAACCTCGGAAGGATAGAAAACTGAGTTAACCTTGAGCCGGTCAGGATCGAACTGCCGAACTACTGTGCAGCGGTCAATCAGCAGAAGTAGCCTGCAGTGCTGCATTCTAACCACTACGTGACAACGGCTCTAATGGAGTTTGCATTAACTACTTCAATGTATTTGATATCTTTAACCAATAAAGAGCTACACTTTGGTGTCTGTTCATTACCTCTCCTTCATTACAAAGGATCATCACAAGGCAAGTAGCTAAGGCTTATATTCTGTATCCATCCAATGAGGCCATCCTGCATTAATGCCATTTTTCAGTTATGAATCCCATTAATGAAGAGCAGACTACTAGAGAGCCTCCAAGCATAATTTCTGACTAGTGTATAAACTAAAGTCCCATTTCATTCTTTGGTAAGTCACCTTTATTTGAATATATATGCATGTTTCCATGCAGAAGCTCTGGATCAAAAACACAATTGAATTGCAATACCCATGTCTCTGTTTTATTTGGTTGATTCTTTCCCAAACAGTTTTGACATCTGCATTGCCCAGCATACTGATATTGCTAAAGAAGAGGCAAAGAGATTAAAAATAGTAGCAGCCTTCACATGCCCATTACACGCAGCTATGCCAGATGACATCAGACATCAGAGCATTAGTCACATCAGAACAAGTCCAGGCAGGTTCGTAACTGCCAAGGACAGGCCACAGCTTCATGAGTTTTTAATTCACCACTTCAAGTCACCAAAACAGGATGCTTATCAGATATTTGCAGTTCTCAGCTATTTACTCCACAAATATTAATCCTGGATTGCGTTTCTTTATTCTTGTTCTTTCATTGGGAACCAGTTTCCAATGAAATGGCAGGCATGTAGGTCTGTGGAATTCTGAAAGTTGAAGTTTATACATTTTAAAATTGTTGAAGTTGAGAAACATTGGCCTAGCATGCAAACAGACAACAAGCTAGTGGACTTTTGACATGCTTCAAAAGGAGTGAAGGAACAACCAACTGTAACAACATCTGTCTGACAACAGTGCTTGCATCTCAATTGAGTTAAGGCAATCCACATAGCACCAAATGGATCCCAGATCACAAATACTTGTAGATCGATGTTTGGAGGGAGGTATCATTAAAATATACCATATTGTATACTGTATGCTTTCAATATATGACCAAAACAACTCTGGGCAAGATTTTAGATGGCTTCTCCTAACGCTCCAAAACCCCTAATCACTAGAATTCTGCACCAAAAAGAGACCAAGCTAGCTCTATTTTTTTATGACCTTCTACCAGCAGGCAAAGTTTCTCAAGACTACACATTTCTGGTTTCCAAACCAACTTTAGTGAAATATATTTTAAGTGTTCATTTCTCAAAATATATCGTTTTAAGTGTTATTCAGAACTTTGTTGCCTTCCACTTGACCAAATATGACAAAATATAAATTTAATAAAGCAGTTGAATACACACATATACTGGTTCAGTTATCAATGAATTTAAGCAATAAGTTTTTAAGTATTTTTTTATGTCATCCACATTCCCCCAAAATGTACAATTAATTTTAAAAAGTAGTCTTGGTTAATTCTAAGTAACTGAGTTCCATTGTGGACACTTGTATACTAATACACTTTGTGGACACTTGTATACTAATAGGTGCTCTGTAGTGCATTAGTGCATCTGACTTGAGAAGAGAGACTTATTTGTGGCTTCATATCCCCAACCACAATGGGTTATAGCGTAGCGTGTTCCTTGAACTTATCTATTTACTGATTCAGTAAGCATAACTATGTTATGCAATTGTTTTGGGGATTTGTTCTCACATCAAAATTCACTATGAATTTTCACAAGTGGTTCCACTACAATGACTTGGTTCCCAACACAGAATAGAATAGAACACCTCAAGTTACTAACCGTGGTTACAAACCATAATGGTGGAATCCTCCTAAATGCTAAAGCACAAAGAAGGAAACCGCATTACAACTTACACCATGAATCCAGCCTTGTTGCCTGTCACACAACTGCCAAAACTAATGTTTTAGTTTGGCTAGTAGTCCAGCTTCTCAGTACCTATCAAAACCAATTGCTCTGGGATCGTTACCACTAACTTCCCCATAACTTCCCCATCGTTTTCCAGAAATGTTGGTCTACAACAGGGATCCCCAAACTTAGCAACTTTAAGACTTGTGGACTTCAAGTTGCCAACTTTAAAGACCTCTGGTCTACAACAACTCCCATACTCCCCTTAACTTCGGCTGCTGTGAGTTGTCATAAAATTATTTGCCACCTCTTGTTATCAGGAGACGGATCTCCGTAGATAACAACGCTTGCTGATGGAAGGAAGTAGACGTAGCCATCTGAAATCGCAGCACAAATTTAGCCTCCGCTTACCCTGCGAACTTGAATTTACCGTAGTTGCTCTCTGCCAGCGCCAGCCAATCAAAATTTAGGTCACCATTGTTGAAACAGTAGCTATCCTCCCTCTCTCGCCGCCAGCCCCCCTCCCCCCCGCCCTTCCAGCAGTTCAGCGACCCGTCTCGCGGCTGCAAAAAAAAAAGTTTGTGTCGCGCGATTGCCCGCTTTATTTCAACGCTGGAAACCGCTCTGTCTCTCTCTCGCGCGCTTCTCCCACTCGACCCCCGGCGCAAAGCCAAACAGGGGGACTTCCTTATCACCCCAGGAGGAGCCGAGGAGATATGCGAGACGCTCACGAAGCTCGCCCGGGCGGGAGGGGGTGGTGGTGTTGGGTTGGGTTACGTCATCTGGTACCACAGCAGCCGCGTCACGTGCCGGGTTGGAAGTTGCGAAATCGCACTTGCCACACAGGCCGACAGGATTAGCTGCCAGGAAATGGGAAACGTGCGCCGAATTTACTACGGCTCCGCCTCTTTTTGTTTTCCTTCCCACACAATATTGGCCCTTTAGGGGCTTTAGGATTGGAGCTCTTTGGAGGTGCGTTCTTGACTTCACCCTACCCAGCCGCCTTTGTGCAAAGGAATGAGAAAACTCCAGGCTCAACCCACGCCCGCCAAGTGGCATCTTTGGGATTTAACCTAGGTGCTTCTTCCTTAAACCAGCTTTACGGTCTCTACCCCACTCCCTATCCATCTCTCTCTCCCTCCCCCTTGTTAATAAGGGAGGGGGGAAGGATGGACGAGAATTCCACAGCTGCTGAAAGTTCATAACTCGGACCAGTAAACAAAACCAGCCTCCGTCTAGCCGCTTTCCTGCCACCGCCTCCAGCGCGTGCCCGAGTTTGCGCGCCACTCTTTAAAAAAAAGGGGGCGGGGGGTGGGGCAACAGCATAGCCGGGCTGAATTATCTAAACAGAGCAAGAACAAAAATAAAACTCCGTTTGGGAACAAGGAGTTCCCAACCGAGACAAGAACATCGGCGGGGCGGGGCTGGGCGGGGAATCGGAAGAACTCGTGCGTCTAATGGCCCAGCCCTCCCAGTGACACGGGCTATTTCTGCTCACAGAAGCCGAGGGAGACCTTAGGGGAAAGACGCCTCTTTCGCCAGGAAGGTGGCATACCTTCCCTAATCAAAACGAAGGCGTTTCCAAACGTCCCCAAACTGGCAGGGCTGGGCCTACTCTCTTACATCAGCCCCAGAGAGTGACTGTCACTGAATCACTCCCGACGGCCGCCGCCTGACTTCCCCACCCTCTCACAAGCGGCAGCCGCAGCCGCCTCCTCCACGCCAGGGCATGCCCTGACAGAACCCTTTCCTAGGCAAAAAGTATAGCGCAGCTGCTGACCCAAGAGCACCCCTTTTGGTGAGGCTGGAAAAGGCTCCCATAGCTCCTCTTACAGGGACTCGGCTCTGGCCGTGGGCATCACCACTACCCTATTAGACACGCACGCACCCGGTTCTAGAAAGAGCGCACAAATCAGTTTCGCCTCCGGGAAAGAGAAGTCCTCCTGACAGAAGTCTTCTTGTCCTGCTTTCTTTTCTTTTTCGATTTTATCTCCCCCCCCCCTCCCCAAGAATGTCTCTCCGATTATCAGCCCAAACTTGCTACTTCTCCTTTTGCTGCGACGTTTAATTTTGGTGTTTAAAAGAGAGCGAGCGAGAGAGAACGAATAAATTGTACTCAAAGGCAGGAACATCGCAACCCGTCTCTGTCCTCCGTACCGCGGTCTCAAAAACTAGATTTTCGGGAATAGGCGGGCAAATCGACCGCAATTCAAAGTTCGCCCATCGAAGAGATTTGGAGAACTTGGGGAAAGAAGCGTCCCAGCTGACGCTCTCACTTCCAAAAACGAGTCTAAATCTCATTTGGCGAGTTATCTTCCTCCTGGGAGCAAGGAGGGAAAGCGGGAAAAACAACCCCACCATCACCTAATGGGCAGCGAGAGGAGGTGGGAAGAACAGGTGGAAGGACGAGGACGTCTCTAGGGGAATGCAGAATCTGCTAAAACCGGGATCCAAAGGGCGGGGAAGGCAGAGAATCACTAGGGCTACTCGGTTCAGGTTCCATCGGTCCGCTGATCTTTCCTTTTCCTCGCCAGACAACCTTCCATTTCATAGTCACAAACTGTATACAGGGAATTAGTTAATTAGCCCATCGTAAGAGGCCGTGATGCTCCATCCAGAGCCTCTTAATCCAGAAAAGGGGGGAATAGCAAATTCCAAAAGAAAGGAACATAATCCCAGCCCCGAAGCACACAAACACACACACACACAAACCCAAAAAACACAACCTGACACTACCTGCGCGCGTCTGGAATTGCCAAAACAGCTCTCCCAGTCCAGGTAAGGAGATAAATAGAACTCTGATATTCCTATAAAACGGGACCATATATTCATAAACGCATCCGAACAACACGCCCATACAGCACTGATGCCATCATAGTCCAGCACCCTCCCTACAAACAGACGGGAGAGGGGGGAGGTGTAGGTTAGATGCAACGCTCACCTCTCTCAGCCGCACAAGGAAAAGCGCCCTCTGGTCCGCAATTCTGAGCTCCGCCGCTCCTGCAAGACTACATAAAGCCTGCAGAAGCCCGCCTCGCGAAGAGGCGGGGTTTTGCTGCTTCTCTCCCTCCTAGGAATTTCCGAAGGTCCGCCTTGCTAGTGAGGCAGCTTGCTTCGGATCGTTCGTGCTCTCACGCACTGACCCTGGGAAGGAATCGGACGCGTCCACACCGAGACGTGAGAGGTAGCTTAATTAACTTGCCCGGGGTTAATTTAAGAGTCTCTCTCTCTCTCAAAAAAAGTACAGCCTCGACTAAATTTAAATTCAAGCAGCCTAAAACCTTTTTAGGTTTTCTGTTCTGTATTAACAATATTCACAGCTGATTCAAACAGCCTGAGAGAGGAAATTATGACCATTTTTTTTCATGGATGAATAAATAGAATAGCCTTTCACAGTCCAGTGGCTTCCTCTTCTACTGGACTGTGGTACAATTCCCAGTGAGTATCACCCAGAAGTGCAGTTTAATTCAGACTATCTTTGTGTGTAAGAACAGATAGAAATACAAGCAGACTGATTATTATTACCTATATGAACGGCAGGGAAGACAGTAAACAGTAACAGAGTGGGAAGGGACCTTGGAGTCATCTAGTCTAGTGATGGCGAACCTATGGCACGCGTGCCACAGGCAGCACATGGAGCCATTTCTGAGGGCACATGAGGCATTGCCCTGTCAGCTCCAGTGCACATGGGCATGCTGACCAGCTGGTTTTCGGCTGTTTTTCACCCTCCAGAAGCTTAAGGGAAGCCTCCTGAAGCCTCTGTAGGGAGAAAAACAGCTCAACGGGCAACCCGGAAGCCCGTTCCCAAACTTCCGGTTTGCGCATTGGGCTGTTTTTCACCCCTACCCCCACCACCCCCGTAGGGAGAAAAAAGGCCCAACGGCAACCCGGAAGTCGGGAAATGGGCCCTTTCTGGGCCTCATGGGTGGGGAAGGCCATTTTAGCCTTCCCCAAGCTCCTAGAAAGCCTCTGGAGCCTGGGGAGGGCCAAAAACGGACCTACAGGGCCCACCAGAAGTCAGAGAATGGGCCATTTCCTCCGGAGGACCATCACTGATCTAGTCTAATCCCTTGCTCACTAGGGAGACCTATACTAGGGAGTCAAACCACTGACCTTTCTGATCGATAAGCTCAGTGTCTTAGCCACTGAGCCACCTAACCAAGCCTGACAAATTTCTGCTAGATATAATACCATATTCAGAAAAGTAATCCCCATTCAAAAACTTACCCTCCTCAAAATGCCGGGCACAACAGACAGTGAGGATAGCTTAGTCTTGAAGGCAGTGCTGGATTTAGGAATAAACCAAAGAAGCTGCATTTTACGGCTTCACAATCCACAGCGCCTCACAAAATTTCAGAACATCAGTTTGTTGATTTTGCAAACAAATTTGTTATTCATTATTAATAAAGGTGATGCTAATTGTCAGCATTTTGTATATATATATATTAATGTGTCAAAATTGTTTAAAATGTATTTAATATTTAAGTACTAAAATTGTATTTATGTATGTATTTAAGCTGGCCGTAACATTCTGGAAGTTGGAAGTCCAGAAGTTTTAAAGTTGTGAAGATTGGACATCCCTGCGCTAGTATCTCTCCCTTCCCTCTAATACGGAAATAAAGACAAATTTGTGGCCTTCTTCCGGTCATCTGAAGTCAACAGCCTGATGTCTTTTTATAGTTTCTACAAGTATATTTAATAAACTATTATGGTTTCCAATATACTCCTCTGAACTGATTGTTGAGTCTGTGCACTGAAAAATATATTACCTACATTCACAATCTGTATCAGGAAAATCAAAATTACCTGAACCTGTTTTTTTATCCATTCTTTTTTTCCCGTCTCTTTAAGCTCAGATCCTAGGAAGTGGTGTTGTCTGATAAGGCCTTGGTATGTGAATAGAGCCATTTAAAGCAAAATATGGAGCCTAAAATATTTACATTTGTTTAAATTAAAATAATATTTTGATAAAATAATCACAAAATTAGGATCCTTATTCTCATATTTTATTTGCCTGAGGATTAACTTCAGCTCTTTACTGTACTTGTAAATGCAGACCTTGGTGTGTACATGTGTCACCTCTTCTGTGGGAGCTACATTGGTTGCCAATTTTCTTCCAGCAATTTAAGGTGCTGGTTGTCACCTTTGAAGCCCTTCATGGTTTGGGACCCAACCCACTAGCGTGAGGAGGCAAGGAATATTGTGGTCCCATTCCCTATGGAGACACATATGGTGGGACCCAGAAAAAGGGCCTTTTCTGTGGTGCTCCCTCCCTCTGGAGCATCATTCCCCTGGAAATTAGACCCTGACACACTCTTTCCTGAAACCTCTGAAGACATGGTTCTGCCAGTGGACCTGGGGAAGCCAGAGCGGGAAGAGACCATTAAATGGCTGGAATGGGTGTGTGTAGTCACCGGGATAGCGGGCTGAGGGGTCATTTTATTTTTATTTATTATTATTATTTCTTTTATAATGTGTTTTTATTTCCTGTAAGTGAGTCACCTGTGAGCTAGCCAATATACATTTTACAAATAAATTCATAAAATGAATAGCAATAGCACTTAGACTTGTATATCACTTCATAGTGGTTTATATCCCTCTCTAAGCAGTTTATAGAGTCTGCATATTGCCCCTAACAATCTGGCTCCTCATTTTATTTCATTTTTTTATATTGGAAGGATGGAAGGCTGAGTCAACCTTGACCCTTGTCATGATTGAACTCAGAGGTGGTATTCTACCGGTTCGGACTGGATCGCCTCAACCGGTAGACCAAATTGCAGGTGGCTCTGCCCACCCATGCCCAGCTCTATGCCATCCCATTTAGGCCCTTTTTCCACCAAAAGTGCATGTGCGGAAGGATCTGCACATGTGCGCATGCTCACATTTGTGAAACAGTAGGGAAGGTAAGTGTATACCATCCCTGACTGAACTTCTGGCATTGGGCAGAGTCAGACCACAATATTACATGCTAACCAATGCATCACCACTGTGCCATCAGGGCTCTAAATGAAGGATCAGAATAAGCCTTCCCCATTCTCTGGTGGCCTCCAAATGTATTGCATTTCAGTTCCCATAATAGCCATTAAACCAATATTAAATTAATTAAATTAAGTTAAATGCCACCCAGACTCACTTGATAGTAAGATGGATGGCATATAAATTAAATAAACATAATCAAAGGCTGGCTGCGAGAGAGAATTAAAACCCAATAATCTGGATCAACATCATATATCTGTTATACGACAAGATTTTAAATACCTTGTCTCTGGCCAATTTCTTTTTAGAAAAGACAAGATTTCCTCATTGCAACTATATAGGAGAAAAAAGTTTATAACTCTGGAATATTTTTTTTATGTAGAAAATCCAGACTCCATAAATAGCAGAGTCACTTGGTTGAGTTCAGCGGGTATAGAAATTGAATACATGAATAAAAATTAATATGTGTTGTTTCCCCTACAAATATGAGTTGTTGTCCTCTGAGTATTGCTGAATGTCAGTTGCCAAGATGGTTTATCTCTGGCAATGATAGTTCAGGTTGTTGAGAGTTGTCACTCAGCAACTTTTAGAGAGTCGTTCCTCCATTTGAATATAGTAATAAATGTCTACTGTTGGGACAGCATAAAATCTCTTGGGGTTGGAATCTGCAAGGGAAGAGGGAGTAGCAGCAAAATTTACCAGTCTCATAGAAAATCAGTGCACGTGTAAAAGATACAGGCTCCATGAACTCATAGTATTTCAATATAATACAAAAGTGAAGTAAACAGCCAGTAGCTTTGAAAATTCACTTGTACATACAAACAGTAAATATCCTCTTCCAGCATTCACTGAATAAGCTGATTTCAAATTTTAGCAAAGAACATGTTTGGGCATGAAAGACTGAAGAGACTGCATCCTGGCTACATTTATTATTTCTGAACTAATAAACATATTTTCAAAGGAAAAGGACTTTTTCAAAAAAATAGTTTATTCAAAAAAGATTAAAATATAAAACACCAAAATATTTGTAATAAAAAAATACAACAAAAAATACATTAACAAAAAAATGTATTAAAAAATAACTAAAACTAACACATATACACCTCCTTAGTATAAAACAATATTACGGTAGTTTCCCACCCCTAGCGAAACAGACCCAACAAATTTCAAGCTGCTAAACTACTAAATCTACTTGCAAATTGTTAGCCTGTCATCTATAATTTTGAAAAGAAGAAGAATACTATATAGTACAGTTCTATGTTGTGGTCACAATTATTGTACACGAGCTGTATTTATTGTGCTGTGCTTTCATGTACCCTTCGCAATTGAAAAAGAACTAGATTTGATTCAAAGCTGATTGCTACCTTTATTTCTGGAATAAAGAAGCCTGCATATTTACCAGCTGTTCAACTGATGCAATATCTTCTTCCCATCATTTCCTTTTTATTTCACTATATCCCATTCCTTCCTGTTATGTTGCGGGTTTTTTTTTTTTTTTTGGAGACATTTTAAGTTTTGCTAGGAAAACAGAATTAGCAAAGATCCTGTATGTCATTCTTGTTCATGCCAGTCACTGGCTTTGTTTTTTGTTTGTTTTTCTCGTTAGCTCAGACCCAGTTTGGTGACCAACCTCTCCACTTCGGCTGGTGTAAGACCTCCCCCTGGCAAAGGGCCGCATGTGAAAGATTCCCTTGTTGTACCCAGTCTCTCTCACTCAGCTAAACAGAGCAGAGAAATTATGTTTACAAAAAAATAGAGTAGAGGGCCTGGGAAGGCATTAATTTCGTGCCAGAAACAGTTATGGCTGGTGGCTGGAGTTAACAACTCAATGTGAATTTTTAAAAAAACAAAAAACAGCACCTCTTCTCCATATGTTTTCAAATGCTGCCAAAACAGTGGGAAACTCCTATAAGTGGAACAATAGCAGAAGCTGTTTTCTTTTTTAAATAGGATCACATGCCTTGTTCCATTGATAGCTGTGAGCTAACAACAGAATGTTCCAAAATGTGGAATTTATGCTACACTGAAAACTAGGCCATATGATAAGAACCAGATCAATGTTGCTCATATTTCTTCTACGTGCCCTGCATTTTCTCTGCAGCTTTTATCATTACAGCAATGATTCCTAAACCTTGCCACTTTTCCTTCCCATCACCCTCCTCTCTCTGTATTGCACAGGACAAAAAGGAAGAAGGCCTAAATGCAAGGGGAGAGAGGATCTTATACGAACCTGTCACTATGATAAGCATGGAATCGGCAGGCACTCCCCTTTAATATATACTTGTCAGAAGAACACAAAATAGTGCTTAGAAATAATTCTGCCAATTTTGGTTTATTCTCATGTGAACTTTACTTGATAGTTTAGCTTGAGAAATAGTGGCTATATTTGCCTTAATCAGCTCCCTGTGATGGCAAGAGATATATTAAAAAGGAGAAGTATGTTCCATACACCTTCCTTGGATCACGCTTCCTGATCTACTTGGCATTTTAAAAACTTGTTAAATTTAAATCTATAGAGCCAAATATGCCACAAAGAACAATACAGAGTAACAGAGTTGGAAGGGATCTTAGAGGTCTTCTATACAATTCCAGACAAAAGGCTGTCTAATCTTTTCTTTAAAATCTCCAGTGATGGAACAGCCACAACATCTGGAGGCAAACCATTCCATTGATTAATTCTCAGTGCCAAGAAATTTTTCCTTAGATCTAGATTGGATCCAAATACCAACCATATAGCATTATGCTTATTTGCAAAAACACCTTTCAACTTCGCAAAGGTCTCACTGGCAAGGTGAAAAACATTGAGAAAAGATAGTTTGCTTTCTAGTGCATAACTATTTTGGGACTGACCATGCACATGTGGCAGCCATTATGTGTGAGGGCATCCACCACAGCCTCAGTCTAACTGCTAGGAAGGTATTAGTTTTGCATAGCACATAAAAACTTAAGCTAACCAGACAGGCTGTTTGCAATTGGATGATTCAGTGAGTCATGTGAACGTAGCCAGGGACTAGTCCAAGAGAACAGAGTGAGTGACAAACCTGAACCCAGAACTCACTTCTGCATGCTTTCTTCTTTTAAGAAAGCAGGTTGGCTTTAGGAGGTCTCTCAGAAATGTCTGAAGGGGGTTCTGTTATGCTAATATTGCATTAGTCTCCCAGTTTGTAAATATGTGAATTAGAGCAAGTTATGTAAGCATCTGTTTCTGAATATGCTCTGAGACTGCCAGCCAAAGAAATAATTGTCAGGTGGTTATAGATGTAAAGATTTAAAATAAAAAATTAATGGTCTGAAAAACTGCTCCAGATTAAAAGTGTGTGAAATAGTTCTTGGAAGAGCAGAGAGAGAGCACAGAAGGACCCAGTATCAGTATTTCTCTCCCTTACAAGAGGGGCAGGCAACCTTTGACTGGATGTTGGCTCAACACTGTTAGGAGTGAGTGAAACTGAGGCCACAGGCAAAGTGTGTGGTGGTTTGTTTTGTTTTGTTGAGGCATAAGTGTATGGGACTTAGATCATTCAACTTGGTAATGCTTCTTGTGGGAGCTCCACTAAGATGTTCCCTGCCTTAAAATAATAAGAATAATTATTATTATTTTTCTCTTATTTTTCAGCAATAGAGATCTGAGGAAGCTCTGAGGCAGGGATGTCCAGAGGGTACAGTCAAACGTGTGAAGGTGGGAATTGTGAAACACATAAAAAATAGGCAGAGCTTCAATTGCATTGTTGTGGCTGTTGTCTTGACATGTTTGACTGTAGACACTTCTGCTTCAGAGCCTTCAGAGAAGAAATTCAGGGACCACAGGCAGTCCTGAGATCATAATTTGGCCAACAGGACAAAAAATAGGCTTTAGCTCCACAAGTGAAATTGACAAAAAAAAATGCTACCATTCAGGTTTCCAGCCACTTCCTATCGATTTCTCTTTCATTTTGGTTTTCATTCCCCACCACAAAAGGCATAAGGACACATGTCAAGTTTACTAAGCAGGTTTAATCTCATTGAGACACTTTGAATTCTCCTCTCCCTTTTTGTGGGTATTAGTTCTTCTGCTAACTTTGAGTTTCTCCAGCATAGACCTTTCATTTGACTATATTGGATTGGCTCCAGCACTGATTATAAAGTTAAGACTTCTATAACCATAATTGAAGCCATACATGTCATTTCCGTACCCACCCCATTCAGTTTATAGGTGAAAACAGCAGTTGCTCTTTATTATTATTATTCATTGATCTCTGGTGTTCACTAACCAATTATTGACTGGGTTACAAAAGAGTTCATAAGCAAAGAATATCTGTGTATTCCCTCTACGTTTTCCTCCCTGCTGTGAACTCAATCTGAATATAAAAGAACTGTTGTTATCTGTAAAACAGCTAGCAGCCAGCCAGATTTGGGGTTTTGTTCTTATGACCTAGAACAAAGAAGTTAGAGTATATTGTCACACTCTTATTGTTGCCATGTGTTGAGAGGTCATTGCCCAATCATAAAAGGCTTTGTTTATTTCAAGCAGTACCAAATCCCTTTTTATTCATGTCAACTGAATGAGAGCAATATAGCTTATGCATAGCATTACTTTTGGTCAGCTGAAATTCCATATGTCTAGCCTCCAAAGTAATCTGGACCGCAGTAATCTAGATGACTGCATCTTGGTATAGTAGCAATAGCATTTAGACTTATATATCGCTTTACAGTGCTTTACAGCCCTCTCTAAGCAGTTTATAGAGTCAGCATATGGCCCCCAACAATTTGGGTCCTCATTTTACCCACCTCGGAAGGATGGAAGGCTGAGTCAACCTTGAGCCTGTTGATCTGCCAAATTGCAGGTGGCTGACAGTCAGCAGAAGTAGTCTGCAGTACTGCACTCTAACCACTGTACCATTACGGCTCATAGTGATATAGAAAGCTCTCTTTGCTGTAGTCTAATGGACATTCAGATATTCGCAATCTGGTCTGGTAGTTCTTCCTTAATCTGATTACTCCTCAAAAAAGTTATTGTTGGGTATTGTGGGAATTTTCAGGAAACGTGACAGCCTTGATTGTCTTTGAATGTGAGAGATTTAATGTTTTTGTTAGGATTTTCTTTATTACATGCCTATATATTGGAAGCAAACAACAATCTACATAAAGCAACAATTCCTCAAAAAGCAATCCATGTAGCTTCCACAAAGTCAATTCAATTCAAATTAAAAACTTTTGTCTTCTTTAGCACCTTGTGTCTTTTAACTTCAAGCTGCAATTTCTCACATAATGTATCTATTTCTACAAATGAATTGACAATTCAGAGGACAGCGCAGTCAATAATATTTATGTTTTTTCATGATTCTAATATAAATGAGCCAAGATAAGTGTATCTGGAATGAGAATATATTCTTCTCTTGTTTACCTCTAGTTCTATTTCTCTGCCCTTCTATTGTTTCCATATTATTTATTTTTAGACTGAAAGATCCCTGGGGGGAGGAGCCTGTCAAACCTGTATTTTGTAAAACACTACACACGAGTGGTACTACGTGAATAATAATTATTCTTTTATACTTTATACAGTTAAAAGGTTTAACTGGCCCTTTTATACTATCCTATACTGTACTGAATCTTTAATTAAATATGAAACTTTGCAGTAAGTTAAACAAGCGTTCTTTTTCGGGGGAAAACAAAAACAATATTATATGAAGATTTTAAAAAGTCTTCCTGAAAAGTAGAACTGATTTCACCATCAATAATTATGTCATTCATTATCTAGCAAAAATTTATTTGATTGCCCTATGATCAATCCATCAAAAACTATTTGAAGCTCAAGATCTCTGCCCTTACAAGATTTAGCTGGTAAACTGTTTAGTAATTTCAATCTTCCACTGACAATGCAATCGTGTCTTTCAGTTAAACCAGAGTTAATCTATATTGGGATTACAATTCACAGAAGTTAAATTCATGCCGAATTCTGGAAATATATTTAAATACAACTGAAGGATACCAGAATGGAATGATTGATTTATGTGACCTAGAAGACAGTAGGAGCTTAAGTATCCAGAGTTGTGTGATATTGAACATATGTTGGGATAGAGAATTATCAAAGTATGTTGCCAGGGTTACAGATAGTTTGCCTTAAATTGTGTCAGTTCCCCATAAAAAACATTAATTTGAGTTGCCCCTGAATCATAACCTTGTTTATTTATCCATGACACAGCATTCTGTGTGAATCAAGGTAACTATAGTTTGTTCAATAAAGCATGGAACGTCAGGATATATAAAGCAGATCATAGACCACCAGCTCATACATCACCAGGTAAATAATCTCTTCAGTGGGATGTGATTGTGGTGATTGCTTCTGTAAATGCTAGATCCTATCTTACTCTCTCCATTTCCTATACCGGACACTCCCCAAACTGTGAACAAAAGGATGCTCTCCTCATGCTGATTATTCATATCTGCTCATGATTTTTGCACTCTTAGAGCTTCATTTATTGCATTAATATTTTTTCTCATCTGTGAATAATGGTAACTCTCTGGTAATTTACACTTACTTTGTTGAAGAAATATCTACTACAAAGACGACCATAATGAAAGGTGAAATGATGTGCAAAATCTGTTTGAAACAGAAGAAAATATCTTGGCTGTTGATATAATACACTGAGAAGAAAGCTACCCTGCATCTAATTGCTGTGCTATCTTCATCAAAAAGCATGCTATGATTTCATCCATGCTGCCCACAGCACTAGTTCCTAATGTTAAAACTGAGAGTTGCCTTCATTTAACATTAGTTATCTATTTCACATTGTAGATTAATGAGACCAGTTGGGATATGTTTGGACATGTCCAGATTTCTCTGCTTAGCTCTGTGGTGTGATTGCTTTCCCATGTGGCTCACTGAGATTCTTCTTGACGATTGCTTCCAGATTTCTAGCAGCCTTCCACCGGTATCACATGCAGCTCTTTTTAAAAAAAACAACTCTGTATTTTTATTGTTTAGACCTCTTTAACAGGCAAAAATAAAATAAACAGACAGGAGTCTTATGAGAAATGCAATTACTTGAGGCATTTCCCACAATTTCAATTATATAATATAGATCAGGAAATTGAAGCCAGGAGATAAGGTATACAAGCCTTTGGTTCCCATTCAGGATCCCTGGAGACGCTGCCAGTTTGATTTCTGAATTTTTCCCCATGCACCAAGCATTTGTATACACAACTGTTGCAGGCACTCACACTTTCAAGTCTATCATTATTCTCATATAGTTACATCTCTAATTCATTTAAAACTGATTTATGAAAGCCCTCTGTTTTGTAAGAAAGAAAACAAGATGTTTCACTAGTGGTAAATGTTCAGTTTTCTCTGCTTGACAGAACTGAAAAGATAGTATATAAACATTTCCCTACTGCACCTCACACAATCATTAGTGTGTTGTAGGAGACTTGGTATATACCTTAGAACATTGTTTGGATTTGTTTATTGATGACCTATGGAATAAATCACAATTTGCTATATTCAAAGAGTATGTTAAGCTATAGGCCATGGTATATAAGCCATAAAGACTGATTTCACATAATTTACAGCAAAACCGCACAAAATAATTACATTAAACCACACAAAATAATTACATTTAACATATTGCATGAAGCAGACAATTGCCTGAACTCATAAATTGCACTAAACAATGGCTTGATAGATCCTGGCTCCAATAAACTGGAAAAATGGCAGCTTAAAAGCCATTGAACATCCTAGATCCCAGAGACACCAGAAGGATGAATGGTGAATAAAGGGAAAATGTTGAACACTCAAAAAATAAATAGTAACCATTTGTGTTATTCAATCCATGTAACAGGCTCTCTAATCTCAAAATAACATAGAATTGAGCTGGAAACTATTGATTGGCCACTGAAGATGACTACAGTTGTCTAATAATAGACTGAAGAAAAAGTAGCAACTGGAATGTTACTGCTGTCAAAAATTTGGAACTGCTGAAGGACAGTCTGTTTAGTTGGTGGAATCACAAAATTTTAGAGGAGACAAAGATAGTGGAATAGATTGAACAGAATCAGTATAGATAAGATAGAAAGATGAGAAGATGAGGATTGGTGGAACTAGAAAGAAAAATATAAGTGAGAAGATGACAGAAATAAGAAGGTTAATTGCTAAACCATTATGGCACAGAAACGTATGGCTATTGGTGCTCACAATCCAGGTAGAAAAATGATTGGAGGAAGACGACATCAGACATTTCTTCCCCATCTTAGTAGCCTCAGCCTGGGCAAATGCCATGGGAAAAGTAAGTGATTAGGTGGTTGAAAGGCTAGGCTACCAAACAGCCAGTAATAAATAAGAGCAGATAGCAGGGCAAGAGGGATCAAGAACAGTTTTAGGTTCTGATTCAAGAACCAGGAACACCAATCAGTTTGCCACCGGACCAGGCAGGCTAAGAATAGATTGGAAAAGAGGCCACCTGGAGTAAGAAAGTACCAACTGTGGTGGAGATAATTTTGCTTTTGCCAATCTATGACAAGGGTTAGGGGTGCGGACGGGTGAACCAAAGGATTTTAAGTTAAGGAATAGAAGAGGTAGATGTGAACATGTGAAGTGTAGTGTGAATGCCTAGATTGATAAGCTAGTAGTCAGAGGACCAGCTCATCTGGATTTGTGCAAGATGATGTTCTAGTAGAAAAGCAGAAGGAAAGATTTAAATTGAGCATGAGGAAAATATAGGAACAGACAAATTCAGAAGATCTGATGGAGTCATGAAAAAAACGATAGGCATAACCAAGTATTGATGTGGGGGGAAGATATGATCAGAGGTTCTGGATAGTCAGAATGGTTAGGTATACTATTGTGTATTTGAATTTAGTCATGGTTGTTGTTTTTGTTATTTCTATTGTCCCCTGGTAATAAACAGTTTCAGGGTACAGGGAGGCCATTTTCTTCTTCCAGTTTTGGAAAATCAATTTTCTTGTTTATGGCTTAGTGTTCTGGGTGAATCCAGCCAACTGTGATTTATTCAGTTAAGCAAACCATGGATTCAGGATGCAGCGTGGACATAGTTTTGGCCACTACCCAACTTCCAGATTAATGGATCTTTGGGATTGTTCTTACATGGGTTAGTCAAATGTATGTAGTCTGGATATTGACACGAGACCCTGAGGTTATATTTTCCCATTAGTTTAGAAAGGTGGGAGCATGCCACTGTCAGTCTCCACAATAGCCAGCAGAAACAAGATAAACTATTCTAAGTAAATGTTGAAGCTCAATCTATTTAAACAAACAACTAGGAACAGATGTCAAATGGTCATTTGAATAGGAGGCTGGTTCTGTACATTAATGACCTCACTGGATTGTTCAATCATTCTGTAATCAGGGTGGAGGCAAGTTGGCAAACCAGTCAACCTGGAACCCTGAGGGAAATGCCAGTTTCATTCCTCTCCTTTTTTTATTGCAGGGTGACTATTTATGATATGAATAATCCATTACCCAGTAATAAAATGTCTCAGAGGTAGTTCTGCAATAGAGGAAAGAAGATTCATTTGAAAAGGAAAATTCTGTGTGATATGCCTGGACATGTTGTTTTTTCTTTCAATGCATATACTGTATAATTAGACCGTAATTATATATACAGCATATCATTAGACCCCTACATATAAATTGGCCAACAGATTTCAGTGGAAGATGATACAATAAAGGAAATTGAACAGCATGTTAAATGTGATTGGCAGGTATTCTGCAAGATAAGTGTAGTTTTCAAGAGCAACTTCCCCCTATGGTTCAAAATAAAAATTATCGATCAGAGTGTGCTACCTGTTCAAACATATGCCGATGATGCATGGACACTAATCTCACAATCAATTGTGTGTGATTGTAAGATTTTATATATATACATGCACACACACACACACACACACACACACACACACACATATATATATATCAGGGGTGGGTTCCTGCCAGTTCTAACTTCGTCTATAGAAGACATTCCACAAATCTACCATGCCGTTTAGAACCAGTTCCAACTCCCTCCCTCCGCCCATCCGCACCACGCTTGTCCCACCTGCCGCTCACTGATTGGCTGCCACACCAATCGCCCCGCCTCCCTCTAAGAGTCCTATCTAAACCTTAAAATCTTAAAGCTGTCAAGTTTGAACATCCCAGGTTTTTTTTTCTAAAGGGTTAGGAGTGCAAGGGTTTTGTAACTTGACAGCTTTAAGACTTGCGAGCTTCAATGTCAGAGTTCCTGAGCCACCATGACTGGAGGAGGAATTCTGGGAGTTGAAGTCCACAAGTCTTAAAGCTGTCAAGTTTGAACATCCCTGGGGGTTTTTTTCTCTAAAGGGTTAAGAGTGCAAGGGTCTTGTAACTTGATAGCTTTAAGACTTGCCTGCTTCAAATGCCAGAGTTTCTGAGCCAACATTTTGGTTGCTAAGCAAGAGCGTTGTTAAGTGAGTTTCACCACATTTTACAAGTTGGCCATGCCCACCCAGTCACATGATAGCCAAGCCATTCCCACTCAGTCACATGGCTGGCAAGACACTCCCACCCAATCACATGGCTGGCAAGACACTCCCACAAAGCAGGCCACATCTACCAAAGAGGTTCTAAAAATTTTTGAAATCCATCACTGATAAATATTTAAGTATATCTTTTCATGTGACAACACTGAAGTAATGACACTTGGCTAAAATGTAAAAGTGTGTGTGTGTGTGTGTGTGTGTGCATATGGGTAGGTGGGTGGGTGTAATATAAAGACAATTGAGCCCAAAGTTTCTGTTGCTAAGTGAGACATTTGTTAAGAGAGTTTTGCTCCATGTTACACCCTTTATTGAAACAGTTGTTAAGTGAATCACTGCAGTTGCTAAGTTAGTAAGATGTTTGTAACATGGATCTGGATTGCCCATTGACTTTGCTTATCAGAAGGTGTCAAAAGGTGATCACATGGCCCCGGGACATTGCAACCATCATATATACATGCCAGTTTCCAAGGGACTGAATTTTGAACATGTGACCCTGGGGATGTTGCAATGGTCATAAATGTGAAAAACAGTTATAAGTCACTTTTTCAGTACTGTTTTTTTAAGTTGAACAATCACTGAATGAATGATTGTAATTCAAGGACTATCTGCAATATTCTGAGTCTAATGTGTAGCTATGTGCATCTTGTTGCGAACTGCATCCCATTGAGCTAGCTGCAGTCTAATACCTCTGGAAAGCACCAGCTGCAAAAGTCTGATTGGATGATGTAAGTTTTCTTGTGTAAATAATCCTTCAATAGTTCAAATGAATGTTGAAAGCATAGTGTGAAAGAGACTGGGCTGCCCTGATTATGTCCACATGGTAATAAACATGTGATAAAGCAAATAATGAAGTAGAGTCCTCTCACTCTCAAGCAACCACTTATTTTTAGTGCCAAAGCTTACATATGGAAATAAAGTTATTCTTATTGTTCTTTGCATTTAAATAAAAATTTTCATGCCAGTACCCTCACATGGTAGTCCTCTGAGCCATAAATTAATCCCTAGAGAGGGGAGAGGAAGAGGGAGAGAGGGAGGGGGAAAGAGAGGGGGGAGGGAGGGAGGGAAGAGAATGATATCTTCATCTGAAATGTCTAAGAATGAACTGAAGAAAAAGTAGCAATTGGAATGTTACTGCTGTCTAAAATTTGGGGACGGTTGAAGGACAATTTAGTTGGTGGAATCACAAGATTTTAGAGGAGACAAAAAGATAATTGCATAGATTGAACAGAATCAGTTGAAGAGCATGTTTGCCCCCAGACCTCTGGGAGAGAAACTGGTCTTGCAAACAGGTAGCAATCTCTTCTTTTAGAAATTAGTAACTGAGAACAATGTTTTATTCCATATCCAGTACTTTCAGATGTTTTCTAAAGAGGTGGAACTAAATACTTCAATTATTCTTTCAACTCCAAATAAATGGGGCGGGAGGGTGTTTTATGATAGATGATTTAAGAGGCAGAAAATAAAATGCATTTAGGGTCAAAGCAACTAGAAACAATTATTCACCATTATTTTATGCAATGGATAGACACATTTATTTATTATGCAATTCAGTTCATTATGTTGATAATGAACTGGTGACTCAGAAATGCATTAATACGTCTACAAAATTGATATGCTAATCATAAATATTTTTGATGGAATCTAATGCAGCTAGTCCTCACTTAACAACCACTCCTTCAGCAACAGTTCAAAATTACAATAGCACTGAACAAGGAAACTAACACCCGGTCCTCAAAGTTGCAACCATTGCAGCATCCCCACAGTCACATGATCAAAACGCAAACACTTGACAATCAGCATGCAATTATGACAGTCAAGCATCCCATGAATACATGATCATCATTTTGTGACCTTCATTGCTGGCTTCTGACCAAGTCAATGGGAAAGATGGCAGCAAGTTGCAAGTCACAGACATGTGACACGACAAATAACAACCATAGATAATTTGCTTTATAACTGCAATTGAAAGTGCTATCCTAAGTCAACATGGTCCCATGAGTTTTTGCTTTATAACCGTGTTGCTTAGCAATTGAATTGCCAGTCCCAATTAATTGTTAACTGAGGATTCCTTACATAAGCAGAAGACCCATCAACAGATTTGAGTAAATCCCTACATTGGTAAGCTTTTTTCCAGGGCCGAGGAGAGGAAGCAATAATTATTTAACATGAAATGTCACCTTCTATATATAAAACTAGGCATTGGAGTGGGGATAATACAGAACAGAACACCTTAAGAAAACACTCAATAGCTGAAACTATGAAGATATATGCTTCATGTACATTTCTTTACTGCAAATCCCATTGAGTCCTTCAAATACTAACTTAATTCCCGGGACTTATATATATTTGCTTATCTGAAAGCTATTCATTGCCACCCTAATATCTTTCTCATGCAAATACAGAAAAATGGCACTTCCAGATGTCCAGAGAAGAAAGCCGGCAGAATGCTGCCTTGTACAATGTTCTAGATTTGATCGGGGCACTATTCAGCTCTTATGTCTCTTGCCTAATATAAACCCACACCAAAGTTGAATGTGCAACTCTGTGGCTTGCTAGCAGCAGCATCTATCTGCAGGAAGCCAACAACTATTTATTGAGTCCCAACTTGCTATATGGGTATTTTATTACCTGAGCCCTCTCTTTATTTCAGTAGGTTTCAGTATTCTGATTTAAAATGCCCATGAGGGTGTCTTATGTCCTTTTCCAAAGAGAGAGAGAGAGAGAGACAAAGGCTTCCCACTAGAAAAGTTACTGTTTCACACCTATTGTGCCAAATGCATCTATAAAGAGATGTTGTAGTCCGTGGAAATTGGTCTCTTAAGGTTGCAATTGTATACATATATATATATGTATTTGTATTCAGGCCTCATTGTGCTCAGCAGGGCTTACTCCCAAGTAAACATGCCCTGGATTGTGCCATAATTCTTTGATGGATTTTGTTATCTCTACTGACAAGCATCTTTTTTTGAAAGCAGAGAAACGTGAACTCCCTTAATGGAGCTCATGCTTCAGTCAGAGCCTAAATGAAACCTGTGTTTGGCTGAATGGTGCTCACATCTGAGAGAGAGAGAGAGAGAGATGTTTCCCCACCAGTGCTTTGAAGTGCCTCTATTAAGTGTTTTTATACTAATAGGATTTTCCCAGGAAAGAAAAACAAAGCACAGAATGCTTCATTAACACTGCCCCTCTACTAATTTGGATCGTTTAATTGCCTCCCTCCCTGCTATGCCATATTCAGACATTGTTTACGCCATTTAGAAAGCATCTTGATGGGATCCAAAATGCAGCAGTATGTAAACACAATCTTGCCAAACACTACGTGGAAGAAACATATTCTGAAACAAATTCTCTTGGCTGAGGGTGGCATTGCTGGTCCAGGCGGTCTGCTTGATTCATTCCCTGAATTTCATTCTTTCTCCCCATTCATTTCCAGTCAGATTTATTTTGGAGTTCATTCCCTAGCATTAACATAATTGCTCCGGGGATATTTTCTTGTATCTGGCAAGATTTAGGCTGATGGAAAGAAATGTCATTGTTTGAAGGCACTGCATTGAAAAGACAGCAGGGGCCATCTAAGTTTTTCTTCCAACAATTTTTTTTTAAATTATTCACTTGTTCCAGTTGCATTGTAACTAAGCATCCATTCTATTAAACAGGTGAGAAAGGCAAAGAACCAGAAGCAGCCCTGAACAGAGATAGAGGAAGTGGGAATGGTTTACAAGGATGGGAATCTATAGAAAGGTACGGCATTTTGGTTATGATTTTGTTTCCTTCTCTCATGCCTTTAATTACTACTTCTTTTACAGTTTGTACTTTAGCATAAATGTTGCTTATCCTGGAAGGGAAAATAAGGCAATGGCTATACAGTAATAATACAATAAAAATAATCTGTGATCTTTGACCTTTCCCCAGGTATATTCTTACCAAACTGATTGTGGTTTTTACCTGATTATCATACACAGTCCAAATCCATGGATAGTTCATAAAATTGCTGACATTCATTAAAATCTTAATTTTTTCTACTTAATTATATAATACATCTACATATAAACTGCTGTAGTGTAGTGTAGTAGCCTTGAAATATTTTAAACTGTGAATTTTAGGTTTCCCTCTGAATACAAGGAACCTAATTCTTGCAGGCATGATCTGTATATTCCTTGCCATTGCCCCATTTGCCTGCTGGACTGTGCACATTTTTTTCCACAAAATATTCAATTAAAACAATGGGATTTACTTAGAAGTTAAGTGAACAGCAATTATGTTTTAAGAAGTCTTACCCTTAATGTAGTTCCATTTTTATTTATGTGGGAGTAAATTAAACCCAAAGATGTTTATTTCTACTTGAAATAAATGTATTGCATTGATCAGTTCCCAAAAAAGAAGGATGTAATTATTAGCAAGAGGTAAGCACAGCACTTTTATAACTGAATTGCTGGCTTAATGTTTTAATATATGAGAATAAAGGAAAATCTGCCTATCCAGGGTAAGTGCTGAGAATATGAAGTATTGAACTTAGTAAAGTCCAGTTCAAATCAGCGCAGTTCCTGATGACTATACAATTATGTCCAAATAGTTTATTGAAAACAGAAAATTAATGGTTTACCACTACTTCTTCGAAGATTTTTTTCAAGTTCCCAGTCCCAATGATCCAGAGATTTCCTGGTAGTCTCCCATCCAAGAACTAGTACTGCTTGCCACTAGTTAACATTTCAAAATCAGCTAAGATTGTCTTTATGTTGCTATCTAAATGGGTTTAACATTGAAGGCCGCAGCAGTTGAATTATTAATATTATAATTTATATTATATCTACTAATTCCAAGATTTTCAAAATCCAATTCAATTCATAGATCTTACTAGTTCTAAAGTATCTTAGTTTTGGCTCCCTTTGCGTGCTAACCAGCTGTTCTCAGTTTTGTGTTATGCCAGAATGCAGCTGGCACTTTTAACATTCTGCAACTTTTGTCTTCAAATAAGATTTTCTTTAGCACTCAGCCTAATGCTAACTACAAGGCAAATTCAGAATGACAAACTATATTTCAATAAATTAAAATACCAAAAATAATAGCCTTGAATTTTCCTTATTTGGGAAAGGTACTAGAAAACTATCCACCATCCCATAATGCCTCCTGCCCCCAGAAAGCTAAGTGGTTTAACAATTACAGGGCACTTGAAAAAGCAGAAACATCTTTCACTTTTTTCCACTCATCCAAATATTGAAAGGATTTGTGGGGGCAGAGGGAGGAAGTTGGCTGTTCTTAAGTACCAAGATCGCTTTAATTAAATGAGTGGAGGAAAAAGCTACATATATTGATCTGCTAGTCAGTCAGCATCATGTTCAAATCAGGTGCATGCAGTACTCAGATTTCTTATATCTTGGCCTTAGATTATGTCTGGGCCAATATACAGAAGGTAGCAAGACAATTCACATGTTACTGGCTATGTCAACACCAATGTGGATACTTAATATACACATCCAAGATTACTTCTAAATTAGTCTTTTCGTAAAAGAATTATTTTTTAAAAAAAGTGTTAATCCTTTATCAAAAGCAAGCCCAGAGAGTATACAAAAAGGCCTTTCTCATAATGTCTCAATTCTGTAATATTCTTGACTGTGAAAACTCTCAAACATGTTAACAGATTAATTAAGTAAAAATTAATTAAGCATTAATTAAGTAAAAAGATTAAAACTAAGCTTACTTCCATATTATCTTTGTATTTTAAAGGCTTCCAATTTATTGTCAGTGTTATCAACCAGATCAGACATTAATACTAAATAAACTTAGCATATAACCAAAATTGTATGAGCTAAGTATAAATGTTTCTGCAATATATCCTAATAATTGGCAATTTATACACTGCAAATAACCAGTAATTCATAATAAAAAGTGTTACTGGTAGATATGGTGCTGGTGCAGTGTGCATTCTAGATTTAAAAATGGAGACAAAATCTTTTTCTTGAAAAGTAATGTATCTAATTATCATTCTTACAAATTCTTACTTGTAATAAAGTACTGTGGATTATTGTGTTGAATCAGTTATTTGCTTCTAGGATGTTGCTGGAAAAGCATAATTAAAATGCATGCCCTTGAATAGATTACATATGCATGCATGCACACATGAATGTTAATCATCATGCTAAATTTCGCACCAGCCCACAGAACAGTGTAAAACATTTGTACAATGAGTTTGAATCCTTCCTTCCCGCTCTGCTTGATTTTCAGACTTCAAGAAGGGGTATTCTGAACTAAATTAAGTTTCAAAAAGCAATATTCTATAGAGCTATGATTGGGGAGGGATCTATCTATGGTTTACAACAGTCTTAAATTATAAATTAAGTGAATTAAATGCTATTGTACTTTACCCAGAAACTCCATCTCCATCTCATAATTGGGAGTTTCTTTCTCTTTTTCATCAACATCAAATGCAGAAATCAAAATGCATCCACTGCTTTAATTAGCCCTCATAAACATACAATAGCCCTGTTTTTATTGGATCATCATGGCCGCTACCTATTAAAAAATATCAGAAATATAGTACTTGTATTAGGAATCTGTGGCTGCCATGGCCAAAGTTGCTGTTGTTACTAACGGATCAACCACACACAGCTCTTCTTTACTCTTGGCTGTCATTACTTAATCTCTGACACTTGGAAATAATTACAGATGTGTATAACTTGGCAAAGATACGCCTGATACACAATATTATTCTATCTTCTAGGTTCATGTTATGCCTTAGGCTACAGTAGCAGCCAAGTTTACCCATCAGATGATATGGGGATGTTTGAAACTGTCTATACAGGGGGGGAAATAGACTCTGCCGTGCAAGAAAATTTCTGAGTGTCTGCCCAGGTGTTAGAGAGAAAAGGGGCTTCCTAATTTAGTTATTGCAGTTCAAGAGAGTTCTGTAACCAAGTGAACAGCAACATCAACACACATTTTCCTTTAGCAAACAGGGTAATTTTCCTGATCACCAGACTTCATTACAATACTGGTGCTGTTGAGATAGGGAAGTGGAAGAGGTCTTCCAACAGCCACTTTGACCCCTGCTTGTATTGCTGTTGCAGGGGAAAAAATGATAGTCAATAATGATGCACTGGAACGTTTGTGAAAATTAGGATTAAAATTGCCAGGGTTTAACAATGTGGGGGTGGAGATTGTTTTAACCTTAAGCCAAGGTAGAGTAGTGGTTAATATTAGATTGGGGCCAGGTTCAAGTTTCCATTTCATTATGGAGCTTTTCATCAGTCACTTTCTCTCAGGTTAATTGGACACACGAGTGATTCGTGCATGATATCTTAAGGATTAGAAGGAAGGTAGGAAATACAGTGAACATAGTAAACCTATACACTCCTGTTAAAGTGCCAGGTTTTTGAGATGTTAAAAAAATCAGACCAAGATAAAACACTTCAGAATTTTCCCCACCTTTAATATAACATATAAGCTGTGCAATTCAATTGAAAAACATTGGAGGGGAAGGGGATAACAAAAAATACTGTAAATTTGCACATCCTTAAACTAATACTTTGTTGGAGCATCTTTTAATTTCATGACAGCATTCAGTCTTTTTGATAGGAGACTTTCAGAATGGCATGTCTTGCCTTGGGAATCTTTGGCCACTCTTCCTTGCCAAATTGCTCCAAATCTGCCAAATTGCAACAGAGACTCCTATGTATGGTCCTCTTCAAGTCAGTCCCAGATTTTCGACTGGATTTAGATCCCATCTCTGGCTGGGCTATTCCAAACTTTTGATCTTCTTCTGGCGAAGCCATTCTTTCCTTGATTTGGAGGTATACATTGGATTGTGATGTTGAAAGGTAAAATTCCTTTTCATCTTCAGCATTTTAGCAGAGGCCTAAAGGTTTTGTCCCAGAATTGACTAATACTTGGAACTGTTCATAATTCCCTATACCGTGACCAAAGCCTCCGTTCCAGCTGAAGAAAAGCAGCCCCAAAGCATAATGCTGCCATCACCACTGATCTTCAGTGAGGGTACAGTGTACTTTTGATGATGCACTGTGCTATTTTTGCACCGAACATGCTTTTTGGAATTATGGCTAAAAAATTCAACCTTGGTTTCATCAGACCAAACACTTTTCCCCACATGCTTTCGTCAGACTACATGTAGGATTGTTTGTTTGTTTGTTTTTGCAAAAAGTAGCCAAGCTTGGATGTTTTTCTTTGTGAGAAAAGGCTTCTGTCTTGCCACCCTAGCCCACAGCCCAGATGTATGAAGAATACAGGAGACTGTTATCACATGTGCTTGCCAGAAATTCCTGCAGTCCTTTGATGTTGCTGTAGCCTCTTGGCAGACTTTCGGACCAGTTTTCTTTTTGTTTTTCATCAATGAAAATTGAAATCCTTGTTATCATACTATATTTTCTCCATCCATGGAATATTATCATCCTATGTTCCATGGAAATTTTTGTGCCCTTTTTCTGACTGATACCTTCCACCGATAAGATCCCTTTGATGCTTTTCAGGCTCTTGGCAGACCATGAATTTTGCAGTAAGAGCAACTGAATAAATGTCAGAAAAATCCTACAACAGCTGAACTTTTACTATGCAAAATACTTTATATTGGCTTGCTCAGAGTCACTTTAATTGGTGGCAGGTGTATACTAACTTCTATTTAACATCAGTTTGAATGCTTATTGGTTAACTCTGAATGCAGCCACATCCCTACTTATAAAAGGACATGCACACTTGTGCAACCATGTTATTGTAAGTTTCTGTTATTTTTTCCCCTCTAAAATTGTTATTTTATAGCTGTAAAGCAAAAAAATAATGTAGAATCAGCCTGATTCACACTTTAATATAGTTGGTTCTGGTTGTTTTATTGCATCTTTACTTGGTTATGTTAAATAATTAAGCTCATCCATTTTGAATAATAAGTGTGGACAGATGTTGAGAGCTTCAGTTTTTTAAAAATAAAAATTACCCAAAATAATACTGTACTGGCATCTAAAAAAAATTGTCAAATGACTAAAGCATGGAGCTTTCTGGACTACTGTACAACTCTCAAGATTGCCAACCAATCTGGTTGCCAGCTAATAGGCACAGATCTCTTGTGTACTTATGGTTTTAGTTCTTATTTTTCCTTGGAATCACCATCCATCAAAACTAGCAGACCTGAAATTCTATCTTTCTGTGAAATGACATACAAATGCAATAGAGAATGTTTGAATCGAATCTTGGCCAGTTCTATTAGGCCTTTCTAATATCTTTAAATCTCTTTTTTTAAAAAACCTTCTTAGAACTGAAAAGAAAGAAAAATTCTGGCACTTGTAGCTTCTCAATGAGTATTGCAGCGCTATGACATGGCAATTTTGAAGCAGGGAAAGTTAAATGACAGAAAAGGCTTTATTTATTTCACCAGCTGTTGTAAATTGACAGTAAGTTACAATAAAAACAAGAAAGAGGAAGTGTATTCCAGCCAGCAGGACCATATAAAGCAGGCTTCATCCTGCTTCATCACCAGTTGAGTTTCAGCAATTGCAGCCAAATTCTCACCATTGACCTCAATGCCCGCAGTAGATTCCACAGCAACATAATTATTTCAGCTAACAGGGACCCAAACTGTGTAGGATTTTAGAGAACCGGTACACTGTACATTTTCCCTGGAAAAGGATTGGTAGCAAATGCAAGCTTTTAGCACTGTTGGCCTTTTGAGTTTGCCAGAGAACAACCCTGGTGGCTGAATTATTTGCTGATTGATATTTCTGGATTAGAGATAAGGCAACTCAGTACAGAGTACATTACAACATGAGTAAATGAATCAGGATAGAGTTGATGTTTATAAAAAGGGGGGGGAATAATCTACACATTGGTATCAGGATCTGATGGGAGCACATTTGGATTGGAAGGATAGAAAAACAGGAAGAAGTAAAGTGAACAGAGTGAACTAGATTTATATTTCTTTTTCTTAATATCCTGCCTCTCAATTATTTTGCTCATCAGTTTTTCTTTTTTGGATTTTGCATGATGTCACTTATTCCAAAAAGAGAATCTGCTAATGAATATGCATGGATGTGTATAATCTTTGCTAATAAACTTTCAGTAAGTCAAAGCTATAGTTGTAATAGATACCAGAATGGGGAAATATAAATTGTATCAGCTACTGTACACTCACAGAGTTCAGTATCTTTCAATAAACATAGCTTGAACAATCCTGTATAATGGAATAATCTTTAGGTTTTGTGAAAAAGATGTTAAATGAAGAAACGTGTAAATGCTTACTTTAGTCATCTGCTTCAATTTTATCAGCATCCAATGAAAACGGGAGATGTTAAGATTTCAGTGTCAATATGCTCTGCATTTTTTTCCTTTACTTGAGTAGAAGGTATCAATTGAGAACATACATTATTTAGAAACCTACAGCTCTCATCTGCTAGTGATTGTGATTCCTGTGAGAGTCAAAAAGATAATGTAATTTGGTTGGCACTTCTCCTGCTGTATCTTTCCTAACCAGACACAGTATATTGGATAAGACTGCCGTTTCCATTTTTGCGTGCTTGCTAGAACTCTCATGGACCTCACAACAGAGAGAAATGCAGTGCAATTGATACCCAACCAGCTATAGATGCTGACAGTCTGTCAGTTTTGCTCTCTCCAATACCACATGCAGCCAGAACAGGTTCTTTCTCATCTGAAATTCAATTACAAAAGCTTAATCCTATGCTTCACAGCTTCTAGCAACTAAAAGTCTGCCACCCACTGGACTTATGGTTTGGAGATTGTAAGGAAATCATGATTTGTGTCAATACACTGCTATGCTCTCATTAAATTGTATTACTAATTAAATGTGCCTGTTGGAAAACATAGACCAGGATTACACACTGCGCAGAGCCAGGGGCAAAAAGTATAGTGGTAGGTGGGCCTGTGGTCTGCCAGTATTCTTTTTCTAACCCTCAGATTTCATCTTTTTTGCAGGAAAGGAGGCAAGGTGCACAGTCTTAAGTTAAGAGAGGGCTTTATATGTCCATTTCATACTGTAGGACCCCCCAAACCCTCCTGAAATGGATTTTGGATTCACGTATTCTTGGCGTACAGCCCTTGGTATACCAGACAAAGCCAGAAGTGCCCATAACCCACCAGAGGTTGTTTCAAAGCAACTGACCCTTGCAATGCAGGTCACAGTTGCATAATCAATGTTCCCAAACTACAGAAGAAATGCTAAACTTTAAGCAGCAGCTGATGCTTTTTATCAGGCTTGCCAGATATTCAGAATATTTTATTTCTGCCTTACCACACTGGAACTGACTGAGCTACAGCCAGGTTGGAGAAACTGAAATTAAAACAATTGGAAGACGGAAGAAATATGCACAATGTTCTGTGTCTGAACTTTTCTAGGCAGGGAACATCTGATTTGGGTTGGTCTGCACCTGAACTGAAACATGTGTATTTTAGATGTTTTGTTCTAGACACAGACCAAAGGGAGACTGTTTCCAGTATGGATTGAAAAACAGATTCTATGCTGGATACTGTGTTGATCGTTGCAATTGAAATTCCTTTTTTGCATTCTCCTTCTGGACTAGTGGAACAGGATTGGGTTCATACTGCTGTTTAAACTGGATAGCAGATGACTTTGGTGACATTTCCATTGTAGCCCTTGACTAATAGAATACTCTGCCCCTTGAGATCCGACAAGCCATCTTTTTAACTGACCTGAAGGCAGGGAAGAGCTGGCTCCCACCCCCACCTCCTCCAAGAAGTGGGATGGAATGAGCTCAGAGTGGGAGAGAACATGTGGTTTGTATTAGGGAAGTGTGGTTGTGTCCAGTGTCCAGTTTTTCTAATTATTGGTTTTATTATTTTCGGTTTTTATTGTGTATATTTGTGGTTTTATTTTTAGTTGTAATCCACCCAGTTTGGTTTAAGATTGGCAGCAATACAAATGTTTTTTAAAAAGAAATAAATAAAACTGCAGTCATTTAAAAAACACCAGGCACAGAGGAAGCCATACTGGGCCTGGGAAAAAACTGCCAAGGGAATTTGTTGCATGGCCGCTGGGCTCAGAGCAGGACTGGTGTTGTTCCTGGTCTTGTAGTGACTAGTGATAACTACCTGGGTAACTGACTGCAACCTCCACAGCCCCAATTCCATTTTAACTGCTGTTCTTATCATTTCAGTTTTGATTCAAAGTGGTGGAATGTGTGTTGGTTAAAAGGATTTTCTGTTTCCCATTTTTGAGATCAGCCAGTTTGAATTTAAAAGAACATTTGTCACCCCCCAAAACATTTAATCCAAATAAGGCTGCTCTTATATGAGCAGGAACTAATTTTTCCAACCTGATGGATGATCGCATTACAGTACTGCTTTCTAAATACATGAAGATTCCTTTCTTTTTCTATACAGAAACTTGCTTTAAAAAAATTTTTAACTCCACCATCATGCCAATTTTAGACTAGTCAGGGGCCTTTTTCAATCTATCTTCACCCACCCCAAGCCCACTATAGTACCCACTGCTCAGAGAAATTAGGGCAAAGGTAAAGTCAGGGCCAATGTTTGCTTGCCTACAGAGAAAGACACTGTTAAGGAGGCTTCAGCTGAACCCAATGCCAAGAGTTCTTTGGTGGTGTTCAGGAAGAACCCATTGCTGAAGCAATTCTATACACTGCACAAGCACAGATGGCAATCGTAGATATGCCCCCACTTTCTCAGCAGCCCAAGTTCTGAGAAGGTCTGAATTCCCAGCATGGGATGATGATGCTTCAAACCACAATGGGACAACTCACCATGGCCAACATGCTGTGGAACAATTCAATGTAGTCATTTAAAATAAATTTAAAAATATTTTAATTTTGTAACTCTTGTCCTGTGATGAGTTGTCCCATGCTGAGTTTGCCATGGTTCTACAGTGAGTTGGCTGTGTCGAATTGGCCATAGCCAATCTACTACCAAATGGATATGCTGAGTGGCGAAAGGCAGAATCTGATGGAAGCACCTGTCCTTGAAGATTCATGTCTTTGGTCTGCAACTCCTACAGATAGGAAGGATATGGGCATCTTTCGATCTCTGATACTTCATTTCCTGTTTAGACATAATTGGGGTCTCCTTCCCACCTCTAGCAGTACTAGATACCTGTGTTGTTGATTAATACTGTGGCTGTGTGGCTGTTGGCTATTTTAAATGCTTGTATTGTACTTTTGTGTTCCCTTTCCCTCCTTGAGTTGTTCGCCGCCCTGGGAATAGGGCGGCATATAAATAAAACAAATCTCAATTTCAATACTAAGTTTTCTGTTAAGGCAAAGCATCAAATATGAAATATATGGTATCCTTCAGATGATAGATTTTGAATGTTCAGCCATTCAAGTGACACTTCATCTAATTTTCTATGACTACCACATCCCCATACCTTTTTCAGCAACTTGAATTGTGCCTTTCTCTCTGAATCACTAGGACAGGGCAATAGGCCCAAATACTGATTTCCATTCCACCTCAGACATTTGATTCCATTGAGATGGAGGTTACTTTTTACTTCTCCTTCACCATCTACCAGTGGGAGGTGAGCTGTTTGCTGCTGTAGACCCAGTACTTCCCAGGTGAAAGTTGTTTCATGCAGGTGCTAGATGGAAGATTTATATGGAAAATGAGAAGTGCATAGCCATTAACAATGTTGAGCTGGTTATTGGGTCACCAGCACTGAGTCATGTGCTGCCAAATCTTAGCTGTGGCTTTATAGTTGCAGTAGAGCCAATCTATGAAAAGAAACTTGGCAACTTACATTGAGTTGAGTCCAGCAGTAGAGTCCAGCCCATCACACAGCTTTAATGGACAAATATTGTAAGATTACTGTTTATTTTTACCTGGGTATGAAGAAGAGATACATGATCCCATTCGGTGAAAATCCCAATTACTTTTTAAAGAGGCTGTTGAACAGGTATCCACCTCATGACACTGACTGCTAGTTTCTTAGAATGGGGATTCGGGGCATGTGTGCGTTTCAGTGTTTCTCTGCAATGAACCTCAAGTGCAGAAATAGCCAGACTGGCAGTTTATGCATTTTCTTCTTCAAAATATGCTTGAAGAACCTTGATTCTGAGGATGACATGGCATTTGGAACCCAATCACTGCTGTCCTGCAATGGCCAAAAATAAGAATTTTTGGCCATTGCAGTACAGGAGTGATTGTGTCAGTTTGTGACCCAAGGGTGAAGGAAGCAATCTCTGCCTGCTCCTGAGAACTTTTGGTTGCTCAACCTAGCTGAAGATCAGATTCTGTGCAGCTAAGACAAGGAATTTAGAGCCTAGGATTCTGCTTGGTAAGCCCAAGAACACCAATCTCAATTCCAGTTATCTATTGCCAGACAAGAGTTGCTTTCCAGAAGAAAGTTGAACCTGCTTGTTTTGAGCAATGTAAAGGTCTCGCCAGATCCAGTAATAGTTGTCCAGCTATACACTTCTTTCTCACCAACTAGGAGATCCTGAGCAAGACAAAGTTCTCTCGGCTAAGTGGTATGGCAATATCACAATTCACACCTGAAAATGATTTGATTACATGTCCTCAAGGTGACCATCCCTTTGCTGGACCAGTGAAGGTCTATGTCCTTATCTCAAATGTCCAGACTATTCTATCAACTCACCTTGTCAAGGTCTTAATCTGTTATTAAATTGCCAGAACAGGCAAGAGATCAATGGGTCTCCGACTCATATCACCTGAAATGCACATCGGGTGAGATTCATGATTCACTGATGTTAATTCAGAATGCCTTTTTGTGCAGTTTCTTCAACTTCAAAGACATCTTGAAAACTCCCAATTAACAAGATGAGTGTGTACGCATAACTAAATTCAGCAAGATATTACCATGTTCTCTCTCCCCCACCCCAAACCTCAAATTTCTGCAATGGCTTTTTTGGTTCGGTCAGTTTTCAGCTGAGTTTCTGACAATGCATTTGAAAGCAAAAAATATGGTAAATGGGTTGATTGGCTTAAGTTTGCCCATGGATGTTGCTCACTCTTTCTCCTTATGCCTTTCATTTTATAGAAACTTTAGAAGGTTTTTAAAAATGCAAAGACTATTCTGTATGGATTGTGTACAATACTCTTGTGCACCGTTGATGCAATTGATTGTGCAATTACTAAACAAGCATGCTTGACCTATTGGTGCAGTTCTGTCCCTGTAGCATTTAGATGTGCAAAAAAAGTTATATGCAGAAGTCAAGTAAGTATTGGATTTGGTGTTTTGACAACAAATGTAATTCATTCTGTATATACATAAATATAATCCGACTGGAATATAGTATTTTCTGCTCTAGACGACAGGATTGATTGGAAGTGTTCTCTTATGCACAAGATAAGGTAGCCTAGCTCTTCTTGCATTTCACTAGAATGCCTATACCTCCAGTGAAAATATCTGCTCTTATGTATGCAAAAGCTAAGATTTTGTGAATTTGGGCTGAATAAATGTAGATGGTCACTAAATGGCAGCAAAGAAATTACCCTTTTCCTGATCAGAATACATCTGGCCATAACATTTGAAAACTGAGGTGACCGTTCAATACCTAGAGGGTCTAGGTGTTTCATATCCTCTACATAAAACGTATCATTTTCCAAGATTTTGTCAGTAACTATTTTTTACTGAATCTTCAATTATTTATACAGGATTTCCACAAAATGTTTGTTTGGATTCAGTCCAAATATAAAATGTTTTGTTGTAGACCTCATTTATTGGTTTTCTTCCCTTTTCTTTAACCTTTTATTTTTAACTTAAATGTAAGGTATTTTTAAATGAACAAAAATTACAAAGTATAAATTGACCTGAACAATATTGAATATATTGACCTAAACAAATATATTGACTTGTTGATCCAATTAATTTAATGAAGTATATATTTAATAATTTCACTGGAAGAGTTGATTATTTTCTATAGACTTACTGACAAACTCCAAGCTGATTTAACTTCTCAAAAGCAAAAATACAACTATGCTTATGTTGCTGTTCCTCATCAAGTACTGAAGAGTAGCATCTCCTACTTCCTAGCTGAAACTGACAACTACAAAGTCACCAACTGATTCTGCTCAATGGTTACTGAGGTTACTATCAGTATCTCAACCTGTGATGAGCACAATTTTAAATTTATTTACATTTGATACAAGTACAACCTGAAGAAAATTACAAGTCTTGATTATAGTAACACAGGTTAGATGTAATTTTTCTGAGTCAGTATTCAAAATTAACTATAGTGCATTTGAGAGTATTAAAGTATAGTGACCACCTACACTATCATAGTCTATTTTAACTGAAGAAACTTTTATAACTGTACCACATACCTTATCCAAATACTGTATGATGACCATTTAGTATAATATAAGAGCCAAGGTGGCGCAGTGGTTAGGGTGCAGTACTGCAGGCCACTTCAGCTGACTGTTATCTGCAGTTCAGCAGTTCTAATCTCACTGGCTCAAGGTTGACTCAGCCTTCCATCCTTCCGAGGTGGGTGAAATGAGGACCCAGACTGTGGGGGCGATATGCTGACTCTGTAAACCGCTTAGAGAGGGCTGAAAGCCCTATGAAGCGGTATATAAGTCTAACTGCTATTGCTAATCTCCAAGTGCACACATTTTAAGATTAATTACTTTATATTATTTTTCCTATTAAAGGAAACTTAATTTAGCAATTAAAACTCCACCAGTTTTTGCTATCACATATTATACAGAGGATTCACAGAAGAAAGTTCCAGTAATCTAAAGGAGAAGATCCTTTCATAGATCTCAATGCTAATTGGGACAAGAACAACCAAGTAAACAATTGTTACTACTCTGCTTAGGCCAAATAACAAAATTATATACAGCTATTCCAAGAATATACCCATTTTTTTCTTGGATCTATTAAACATGTACCTGAATTACCAGAATTTATTGCACAATTCTTTCAGTGAGGCTCTGCAGTATATCCCCTACACAAGTTTCAGAACTTTATGTTTAGGGGAGATTTGCAAACTTAGATCAAATTTAACTAAGATATTCAAAAGAATAGAATATAAGAAGTTGCTTAGTTATTACATACTATTCCTTTAATAATTATAAAAATGACGAACTGGAATTCAGCATTTAGTTTCTTTTTTAAAAATGCAGCTTTGAGTTTGGGCTACTTCATCAAATGAATTTAACTATGTTAGGTGAGTTGACTTCCAACTCTTTCTACTAAGATTGCATTACTATACAATCGTGTGTGTGTGTGTGTGTGTGTGTGTAAATACTACCCCATCCTTGAGTCCCATAGTTTTACATATCCGGACACAGTAAAAATCACCCAATCCTTAGCAGTTCTTAAAAGCAGGTAATTTCAACTTCAGATGAACAACATGACATATTTACACCATGTCATTTATTATACAAAAAGAAAGCCAAAGGTGTACCTTCTTTTCACATAACTGTAAGGACCGACCATATTGTTCTTGGTAACCACAAAAAGGTGGCTGCCAGTATCTAACCTGAAACCCTAGAATTACCAGCTGGTCTCCCATCCAAGTACTAATCAGGTTCCCTAGATCCCCCCCCCCCAAAAAAAATCAGTCATCAGCTAGGTAGCAGCCAGTTACTTTTAAATGAATAATCTCATTACCTACTTTCAACTAGACATTCATTGTCTATAAGCTTAAAGTAGACCTATATGCAAAATAAGCAAAATCACATTTATTCTTCTCAGCTGTTCTTAAATGACATTTGAATTTATTAGCTGTGAACTAATAGTTTAAAGAGCTATTTCCACAATGGGTTACTAAAAGATGAGCTGTGCATGGAATGTTTTATGTCTGATATAACTTGACAGGGTATATTAAATCTTATGAAGTTCCTATTTGATATCCTTTGAAGACCATTAAACATTTAAGATCTTTACATTATTTTTAAAAAACATAAGAAGAAATTAAAACAGATTTATTTCCACTGGCATGGATTTAATTTAAATGCATGAGACCAATAAATATCTGGGTACAAAATCAATGTATATTTTGGCATTCAAATCACAAACCATCAAAGGCTTATGTGGATAAATATTGCATGCAATATTTAGGGGGAATTTTAAAGCTCTGTAAATGTAAGAAAAATATTTTTTTTATTAATTTTTACTTGCCGGGTTGCAAGCTAACTTTTGTTGTTAAACCTTGAATTTTTAATTACTCAAATATAAGAGTAATGGAAGACAGCATGCTAAGCCAAACAGCACTAGCGTTTGCTTGGAAGTTTGAATGTGCCTTCAAACTATTAAACATATTTTAATTACGTTATACCTAAGTCAACTTACATGTTTTATTTTGCACGAATGGTTGTCAAGATACAAGAGTTAAATCCTTAGAACGATTTGTAACAAAAACTTTAATCTCCAAGAGTTTACAGTGACAAGACAATGTATGCACAATGAGGAAAATTTCTATCTACAATGTACCCTTATACATATGTACTTATCCAAATTAACAGTTAATCTGCATTACAAATGTTTTAGCAGTAGTGCTCTACATAAAAAGATGTAATAATTAATTTGAATTTTGCACAATAATGGCAATTCTGGCATAAATCAGAACTCAAGACAGATTTAGAAAAAGGCTGGCTACAAGTTTTCAGTCTTCTTGTTTGCCATTAGTTTATTCTGGTCAATTAAGCCTCCACATTTCATACTGCAGAGATTGTCCATTCACAATTATAACAAATATTCATGATTTACATGTCTATGTGTTAATTTATTTTTTAGTTTACTTTTTGCAGATTCTAGAAAATGACTCAGCAGACTATGAACATTTGCTGCTGTAGGTTTATTGAAGATTTGTTTACCTCTGCAAGGTAACTGGCTAACATTAAAATAGTTTATGTTTAAGGGTACAATGTAGAACAGGTTTATTACACTTTGAATGATCTGCTCAAAACCATATACATTTTCACAACTATTACATGTCACCTGTTACAAAAAAAGAAATTGACAGCTAAAACATTTTTAAAATGCACCAAGCTTTATGAAGTCTTAAACAAAACAATGTTCTGTACATACTGTCTTCAGACCAAAATGTGACTTCCTGTACACCATTCTTCCTGAAGTTCTATTTCCTGTCATTTGACCTGGAACGGCTGGAGTATACACAAATGATTTAGATAAACAATGATAAATGGATATATTTTGATGTAATGTAAATATTATACAAGTTTAATTTACATTTGAATATTCAACTTGCCCTCTATATAGTCAAGCAATTTTTAAGGACAATACATTGTATTTTAACATATTTTTAAACACTCCAGTATTTGACAGTGTCCATATATTCTTACCTACGAGATCTGGAAAATGAACGGGAAGGCTTATGATTTCTCTCCCTCGAGAGTGATCTCTCTCTCCTTCTATCTCTAGAAAGGGACCTGTAAAGGAAATAGTATCATAAAGTTAGTTGCATCAAAAATCAGGTTCCAAAACAGCGTTCCCCACCCCACTTTTTGAGCACCAGGGACCAATTCTGTGGAGAGGTTTTTCCATGGATCAGAGGGGGCGTGGTTTTGCATGTCGCCTGCATCCCGCAAAAGGGGCTTTGCTTGTTTGCACAGCCAATTTCTGGCATGCCGTGGCCCGGTGTCGGTCCAAAGACCAGGGATTGGGACTTGTTCTAGAAGATAAGTATTTATCAGTCTCAAATAGAAAGAGTGCGCTAAATACTTTCAATTAACACTTGTGGCTGATGTATACATATACTGTTCTAGTGATTTAGAGCTGTGATATATTAAACTCTATCAATGCTTTAGAGTCATGCTTGGCAATCCCTAATAGATTCCATATGAATATTTAGTACCAGAAAGTCAAGGATGACTTCAGAATAAACTGTGAATAAAGTATTCAGCAAAAAATTAACAATTCAATTTAGATCTTTGGCAAGATATCTTATTCTGAAGCCTCCCAATTCAAAATTAAGTTTTCCCTCTTAACAAATTAAAAAATAGAAAAGATCAGTTTAAAAGGTTGTTTTAAAACTATTATATTATGTTCAGCTATGTCCTTCCATTCTGTACAGTCTTTCTCAACTTTGGCCACTTCAAAGGATGTGGATTTCAACTCCCAGAATTCCAGAGTCAGCAAGCTGCCTGGGTAGTTCTGAGATGTCAAGTCCACGTATCTTGAGATTGTTGTGCTTGAGAAACACTGATCTAAATGTACGGACCATTAGTGCTTTACAGTCCCCATTCCCAGATCTATAAAAGTAAGTCTGTTTGCATGACTTACTGAATTTGTGAAACATTTTCATGACACAGGGAATGTTTATTTGCATCTACGTACGAAATACTTTGGCAAGGCATAATCAGCCTCAACAATTTACCTGCTACGACTACGGGAAAAACTCCTCCTCCGTGGAGATCTGCAATCAAAAAAGAAAGGTGAGTATTTTCATCAATTCAACACAACTGAGGTGAGGTAATTCCCAACTTGTCAAGTCACTGTTGGGCCCAGTGAATGTGCCAAGATAAATGGCACCCATCGTCCAGCAAAATGGAAAGATTCAGGCATTAAAAAGACTCAGCGTGATCAGCATGTTTCCAGCCATGAGTTTGTTTTAACTAATACCATGTCATAGCAAACCTGTCTCCAATGCAGCACTTCCATCTCAACTAAATCCTCTGCCTAAAAGACTACACCAAAGTCCCACAAGTAGTTCCAAATTGGTATAACTAGTGTTTTGGAACCCATGCAAGGCAGAGTACCAAGTGAAAGACTAACGCACACAGTGACAATGACTAATTAGAGCTGCATCTGTGAATGTAATTTTTAACATGTCATAGTGTGTTTAGTCTAAAGAACCTTAGCTTGCCCAGTTTATCCCATAAAGTAATTGTTCTGAAATAGTTAGTAAAACAATTTAAAGGTGAAAGGAGGTGGCAGTTTTTTTGCAAGGAAAACCAAAGTTAGCAATTAAGTTTGCCCAACTCACATGCAAATATACTGCAGCTTAGTTATTTATATTAGATTCCTTAACACCCTTAAAAGTTTTATTCAAGCAACATATGTATGTTACCACGAAATTATGCACAGCCAGCCTTTGATTGAGAAAAAATAATTACTTATAAGCCGCTTACTCCTTATTTTAACCAGCAGTAAACTGTATAAGCAGGAAAAACTTACTAGTTTTTGGTTTCAACAAGCTAGAAATGGTGAGGTGAGGCTGCCGGACTGACTGCCAAGAAGAATTTGCTGAAAAGGTTTTGCCAGATGTTGCGTTGTATTTAGTTGGTTGGCGAAGGGGGTGTTGTGGATTTTTCCTGCTTTTTTGTTAGCCGAAGGCTGCTGCTGTAGTTGTTGTGAAGACATTTGGTAAATAAACAGCTGAGCTGATTGGCCGGGAATGTGTGGGCGGTCGAGGTGGCTGCTGCCGATTTGGTTAAGGTTGGAGAGAAGGCTGAGAGAAACAGCATGCTCGGGAACCAAAGGGCGGTGCAACCTGACGACTGGCCATGCCTGGGTCATGTGAAACGACACCAGCCAAGCTGAATGGGGCGCGCTGGTCACATGACGCTGAAAGGGCTAGTTGACTGGCTAATGCAGACTCAGAGGGTGGTGAGAAGAGACATGATGGTGACTCTGTAACGGGTTCATTTTTATTAATAAATGGACCAAAAAGCATAAAAAAATGAAAAACAAGCCATCAGTACAACCATCTAGCAGCTAACAAATACTCCTATTGTGTTCTACAGTGAAAGGGAACAGGTTTCATTATTTTGTACGGACTTTATTCATCTGCAATAGGTTGAGATCAGCCCTTGCAGAAATCAGGTTTTAAGTACTGAAGTGAGTATTTAACACTTCATCAATTATCCAGGTCAGAGATGCATTACCAAGCAATCTGCTTTTGTTTGGGGGAATTCATAACTGCAGAATTCAAATGAGGCAATAATATTTCAACAGACTTAATACAGTCGAAATTTAGCTGAGTAACTATTCATTGCTTCAAAATCCATAAAACAGTTGCCTGCTTAGCATCACTTGTGCTAAAGGAAAAGCAAACTGAGTGAAAAAATCCAAGCTGTTGTATGTTATGTTTATCAACAATGAAGCAAAAAAAAAAAAGGCTGAAGTACTGGGACAAAAAAGGGAAGTGACTAGATGAATATACCTCAGAAGAAAAGATGATAATCCACGTTAGAGGATACTATCAACTGGTACAGGTACCCAAGGACAGAAGCCAGTGCTCAATAAAGTGTATCCCTCTAACATCTGCTTAATGCTTTAGAATTTGGTGATTTGATAGACAGTGCAGGTTTTGAAGTCTATTTTGCCAAAATGGTAATACTGCCAACATCATTAATAAAGTTATTTCATCCTGGATACCTGCGGCGAGGTGGAGGGCTTCTCCTACGATAGTCATCTCGAGGTCGTCTACCCCATGAGGGAGGTGGGCCACGGTTCCGACTGCGTTTTTCACCATTGGAGAGCTCCACCCTGACACGACAGCCACACAATGTTCTGGGAAAGATCATGATTGATATTAATAGATTCAAGTCAAACAATTTAAGGACATGTGCTCTTACAGTTTCCTACACTAGGAGACAGGGAAGTTTTTCAACGTTTTAGACAATTCCTATCCTTACAGCCAGTGGTCAGAATAATCTGAACACTGAAACTTGCGAGCCAATCTATTCCCTTTGTTCCATTGCTCACATACAAGCTATTTAATTATTGCAGAATGCCAACAGCACAAATACAAAAATCCAAAATGTTATTTTTATTCACCTGTTTTCAGAATAAAGACTAATATTTAAAAAAATATATATGCAAATATAATTGCCAATAATATGGTTGGATTGAGTCATTATTCTGTAGCATTAAGAATGCTTAAAATTTTAAATGCTAAATCAAAATACCAAATGATAGAACATTTCAGTATTTCTAAAATCTGGTAACCATGAAAAAAAAAGCATCTTTTGACTTGCTTTCAAATTAAAATCTTCCCAAGCTAACAATTCATACATTGATCAGTACTTAGAACTACCTGCAAAAATTCCTTTACTTCAAATCCTTTTAAAGGAACATTTTAACATGTTGGTTTTTTCATTATTCATTCCATTCTTAAAAATCAGAATGCTCACTTGGGAGGTTTTCCAAGAAAATCATGAAGTTTACCTCCCATCTAGTTCTCTCACTGCATCTGCAGCATCCCGTGGATCTTCAAATTCAACAAAAGCAAAACCAGGGGGATTTCGAGCAACCCAGACGCTCCTCAGTGGTCCATAGTAGCCAAAAGCTCGTTCCAATTCAGTCTTGTTGCCATTGTTCCCAAGGTTTCCTACATAAACCTTGCAGTCCAGCGGGCACGAATCGCGATGCATCTCTGAAATTCATGCAAAAATGGTAATCAATATGGGCAAAAACGACAATCATAGCGGAAGGTAATCCACCTACCGTTTATCAAACAAGACAATCTTATAAATCGCACACGGCTTTATTAAAGATAACGCTGTGTTTTTTTTAAAAACTGTTGTGAACAATCAGCTTCCTAGCTGACAAAGGTTCAGGTTTATCGAAAATGTTCTGATGTCAGAAACCGATTCTGATGCAAGTTGAAATCCGAAAATGATCTGAAGGCGATTAACTAACTCAATATAAAATCAGTAATGTAAACCAGCAGCGACGTTTCCCCCTTTTGTTACATTTCTTCCCCAAATGCTGCTGTGCAAAGTACATATACCACCACATACTCTGGGAATGCCTTTCCTCAGGTAGGCAGGCAAGCACACCAGTTAAATAAACCTCGTGTTCGTCCACAAGGGAAACATTACACGTAGAAAATGGCGCGCCCTTTTTTAACCGCTTTTACCGTAATAGATTACGCTACGAGAGTCCCTCACAATCTCCGTCTCCCTTTGACAATCAACCCCGTTCACCTCGGGTGCGAGTACAGTTAAAAAAAAAAAAAAAACAGCCCATCAGTTCATCTCCTCTCTCCCACGTACGCGATCAATCCCTGGATCGCAGTATCTTTGACGCTATCCCGATCACACAAAATGGCGGCGGCTCTTTGTCCGCTAATACAACCGCGAGGCCTTCTACGCCGATCCAACCCCCCTTTCCCTCACCGGTTTCCTGGCAAAGAGTGTAAAAGACTCCCGGGAGCGGCTGCCAGTCTTTCCCTTCTTCGCCTCCCCTACGTCGTCCGGCAGCCCCGTGCCCCGTAAGCGCGGTCGGAGTCGCTTGTTTTCCCGCCAAGACTCGATTCCGCTGTCCCTTTTACTTCTCCCCCACTGGACAAAATGGCGGATGGCGCCTCCACACCCTGAGTTTATATACCGACTGCTCAACTGGCACGTGACGATAACATTCGCCAATAGCAAGACGCCTCCCTGATGATTGACTTTCTCCAGCGCCCTGCCCATTTCCCGGTGCACAATTCAGACTGAGAGTGCTGGTCGGAGGGCACAGCCGGTTCGCCATAGCAACCGTTATTGTAACCGCAAGGAAGTTGCGAGGGAGGGAAAGGAAGGAATAGGTGGTCCCGACAGTGTAGCCATGGAGGCCTAGGATGGAGCGACGATTAGATCGGTCGTGTTTTGCGCTAAGCGCTTTCTTGCGATGCATGAAGGCTCAAGGAGAGGGTTGGGTTGTTTTTTTCCAGGTACTCCATTCTTTCTGGGGAATAGTTATGTCCCAGTTGATGAGTGTTTTTGAATATCACGACTATGTAACGCTATCTTCACTACAAACAACATTGTGTTGCGGAAAAAGAGGTTGGGGGGTTGGGGAGTTATGTTTATCCAGACCTGACTTTCCAAACCTTGTAATGTTACAGCTTTGTTCGAATACTGTTGATTCAGCGCTGAATGAAAGTCACTTCGTTCTACATACTTTTTAAAAATTATACCTTGCAACGGAAAACTTTTTTTAAATAAGGAAAACAATGATTAATACATAATTTCTCGTTTCCAGGCTATATTGCTAACTGGCCAAGCATCTTGCTCCTATGTATATTTAATTTGGTTTTTATTGGTTTTACTGTTTTTATTACTTTAAAATGTTTAATATATTTTTTTGAATTGTAAGCTGCTCAGAATCATTGATAATAGCAACTACAGAAATTGAACAAAAAAATAAAAATAAATATTTTGTGCTAATGATTTAATGTATTTGAACTCTAATCAGAATATGAAAACAATTTCAAGGATCAAAACACCCAATTAAAGCGAAGCGTTCATACAATTTTCAGTGGAACCACCTTGCTCTGGTTATCTTTGGACTAAGATGACATGAAAAGAAGCTAAAAAAAATTAAGTTTTTTAATAATTTACTTTTGTGCCAACCGACTCCTAGCAGAAAAGAAGCAACAAATGTTCACTTCAACAAATCATCAAATGGAAGCTTTGATGATTTGTAAGGAAAGGGGCCTCTGAGGTAATGAAGGAGTCACACATGCTGGGAGAAGTGGCAAAGTGGGAAAACTCCAATTTATGAGGAAGAGTTGTGACAGTTGAGGGTTTGGACTATTGCATCAATAGGGTTTCTCTACCTTTTCCATGATGAACTCTGCCTTGGATTCTGTAAAACAAAACTATTTCACCCGACAACAGTTTTTCCTGCAGTACACAACTTAATGTTGAAGTTTTTCCTGTAGTACACAAATTAATGTTGACGTTTTTCCTGCAGTTCACAACTTAATGTTGAAGTTTTTCCTGCAGTACATAACTTAAATGTTGAAATTTTTCCTGCAGTACACAACTTAATGTTGATATTTTTTGTGCAGTATACAACTTAATGTTGAAGGCTAATGCCCAGGTATTTCTACATCTGAATAGTTGATATGCAGATTTAAAACCCCACCCCAGTCCTTTCTCTTTTTGCCTGATGCATTTGTTAAAGGCCAAACATGCAGCAAGTCAGTGGGGTACCTGCTTTGTTCTTTTGGCAAGATACAAACTCCTGTCTCCAGTTCCAATATACCACAGCAGGCCTCTGGAAGACATTACAGTAGTCCTTCACTTACAATAATTCATTTAGTGACTGTTCGAAGTTACTCCACCACTGAAAATAATGACTTATGACCATTCTTCACACTTATGACCATTGTGCATCCTCATGGTCACATGATCAAAATTCAGAAACTTGGGAACTGACCTCTATAACAGTTGCAATGTGTCAGGATCATGTGATCATCTCTTGCGACTTGACAAGCAAAATCAATGGGGAAGCCAGAGTCATTTAACAACCATATTATTAACTGCAGTGATTAACAACTGTGGCAAGATAGATTGTAAAATGAGGCAAAATTCACTTAACAAATGTTTAGCTCAGCAATAAATTTTGGGCTCAATTGTGCTCGTAAGTTGAGGACTACCTGTATTGTCATTACCTACATTTATGCAACTTGCTAAATTGTGACTCACAGTTTAAAATTAGTGAGCTGATTTTATAATTTATTACATTATAAAATGTTTTTGAACTATAATACATCCTGTAGTTTCCTTTGGATATGTGAATGCAACAACTGAGAATTGTTATTATGATTTAGAATAACACAAATAAATCATAACTTTTAGCTTCTATAGTTTGAGCTCTAGACCATACCTTTGCTGTTCGAAAAACATTTCTTTTGGTTAATTTTAACTATTGTTCCAAAAAAGGTTGTGTAACTTGTAAATATCCTTTCAAGGAACCTATGTGGCTGATGTCTTATATATTTTGCTCTAAAATGATAGTTTGCAGCAATGTGTCTTAACTATTCCTCTGAAGGAATATTAAAAAAAAACCAATGATATAAATGTGCTACTGGAATTCAAAGAGGAGATAGTATAAATGGGTGGTTGTTTTCGGAGAAGTATCCTGGTACTTCTTTTGAGGTTAACTGGTTTACACAATATAAGTAGGACTTGGTTGACCTTAGCATACCCAAATTGGTGGGTTCTTCCATGAGGATGTGTTTTTCATTTTTTATGTCTTTTTTGGAATTTTAAGCTTGTCTGGGGTTTCCCCCCCCCCCCCTTCCTGGTCTAGGCACATACTGTAGCTAGTGCACTGGTGTAGTATCACGAATATCTCCATCTTTCTCCAAGTGCTGATTTTCTCATACCAGATTTTGGAGAGGTCTTCCCATCCACGCTAGCATTGATAATATTTTTTATCAATGTGCAAAGTGAAATGATGGAAAAAATCTGGATAATCAGTAGATGGAAGTAAATAGTCTTTTGCATCCTTCTCTATGATTACAGTCCAACCTAATAATGGATATTCTTGCCCCTGGTCTTTAGTATACAGTGGAATACCATATGCAAGTGAGTAGCTCAAGTATAGAATATAGTACGGTATATACTTTGGCATAGTGTCATATACATGTGAACTTGTTGCACTTTGCCATCTAGCGGTGAGTTAAATAAATCTGTTTGCCTTTCTGATGATGATAATAGTTTCATTTTTTTGCTTTCATTGTTTCCCGTGTTCAACAATTTGGATATAGGTGCCCTACTTCGGATATAGCTGCCCTATTATATTTCATCATCTCCATCACAGTAGTTTCCTAGTATTTTTTATGATGCAGAGAATTTGAAGTAATGTCTAATTATCAGGAAGATATACAAATTGTTTTAGCAATGGGACATTCTCAAATCACATTGTATTCAACACAATGTCATTTAATAATCCCATTTTCTTTCTTGCTTACTTGGTCAATTGGGACTGTAAATAATTTATTTTTTTATATAAAATTCTTCTGCAGTTTTTTGGGAGGGATGTATTTTTTCAGTTTCACTCCCTCTAGTACCAGTTGTCAAAATAATTTACAATTATTGTTATAGGTAGTTCTTGTCTTACAATCATTCAATTAGTGACCATCCAACGTTACAATGGCAATGATTAAAAAAGTGACTTATGAATGGTCCTCACAGTCAAATGATCAAAATTTGGATATTTGGCAACCGAAATGTATTTACAATATTTGCAATGTCCCAGGGTCATGTGATCTCCATTTGCAATGTTCCCACCCAGCTTTTGACAAGCAAAGTCAATGGGAGAAACTGGATTCACTTAACAACTATGTGATTCACTTAAACACTGCAGTGAGTTGCTTAACAATTGTGGCGAAAAAGGTGGTAAAATTGCCCATGGCTCACTTAACAGCCAGCTTGGCTAGTAACAGAAATTCTCGTCCTATTTGTAATTGCAAATTGAGAACTGTAATCATATTATGCTACCTTTCTTCTTCTTTTTTCTATTCTGGAGCATTATCCCTATTTTTATCATAGCCTTCTTTGCTTGTGCACTCACATCTTGATGCCTCTCTGGCAGTAATCTTTGCTCTTCTGGATTCATTTCTTTTAATAGCTAAAGGTTCACTATGTAATTATTGTCCTTTACCACTGTAACTATATTTAGATATCTGTAATTAAAGTAATTGACTTCTTCCTTACATTATTTTTGCTTTCATTTCTCCTGATGTCTGAGATGCTTTTGTCTGCTCAACCACCGCAGTACTTTTATAAATAAGCATGACAGCCTTTTTCTGAGAATACTCAAGACACAATTTTAAAAATCCAAACATATTTATCAGCCCCAAAAGATTACTTTCTCTTTCTGACATGTATAACACATCAAAAACATGGGTAACTTCACTGGAAAAGGTTTGCCTAATTTAAGAAGTATATTATTAAACTGAAACATATTAAGGAGAGCATGAAAAAAGATAATGAAAGCTCTAAAAGTTAATAGCTATGGAGAGGTCTAAAGAATTGCACAATGTTAGCCAAGAAAAAATATTTAAAAAATAGCAGTTACTGTATCTTCAGAGTGTGAAGGATTTTCACATTAAAGATGAAGCAAATTTGGATTTTCAGATCAGAAAAATAGGATTTGAACTAATAGGTATATAGTATTCAAAAATAAATTTTATTTAAACTATAACCTCTTTGCCAATAAAAGAGATTGCCTCAAATAGTGGACACCCTGTCAGGGATAGTGGAGCTGTTGGTTTTCTGTTTCATTGAGAAAATGGATTTTATGGTTTTGAGGTCACAATCTAGAACTCTTATTATTGCTGACTCTACTTAATTGCAGAAGTTGGTGATAGTTTTCTAATTCAAATTTCCATATTACAAAATAATATATATATATATATATATATATGTTTTTATTTGTGCTGATAAATAAATAAAGGAAGACTAGTATAGATCTATTTCAAGCTATTTAGCTCTCATCAGCTAGCCATATCCTTACTGGGATTCGAACCTGTGCTCTATTGCCTCCCAGGCAGGGAGTTAACCATTTGAGCTACAGAGAACGACTCCTTTTATCAGCCAGCAAGGGTGGGAGGTATATACTTAAAGTCACAACCCCTGGTATGCCCAAGTGTGGGAGGAAGGTCACACTTCCACTCTCTGTCATTAGGCTCGTCACAAGAGTCCATCCAGACAGAAACCCAATATTTTTACTGTTGCCTTTGTTATATTTGTGTTTTTATTTGTGCTGATAAATAAATAAAGGAAGACTAGTATAGATCTATTTCAAGCTATTTAGCTCTCATCAGCTAGCCATATCCTTACTGGGATTCGAACCTGTGCTCTATTGCCTCCCAGGCAGGGAGTTAACCATTTGAGCTACAGAGAATATATACACACATACATACATACATACATACATACATACATATACACACACACATATACATATACATACATATACATACACATACACACACACACACATATATATATACACACACACACACACATATATACACACACACACACACACACACACATATATATGTGTGTGTGTGTGTGTGTGTGTGTGTGTGTGTGTGTGTGTGTGTGTATGTATAAATAGAAGGCATATATAACAGTAAACTTTGCCTCCATAATGTTTTCCTCCATGCTAACTAGCTTTCCTTAGTGCAATCTTGTGTAGATGGAGTTTACATTTATTTTTGGTGAATCCAGCCTAAACAAAGGCCCATCAAAAGTTGTTAGCAAACAGCACACACTCCAAATCACATATACATTTGTAATGTTTTGCCACTAATATTTCATGACACATATTTCTAGTCACTCTGGAGAAGTTTTAAGAGTCACAGGTTGCCTTCTCCTTACCCTAAAATTTGCAATCACATTAAAGCTGAGAAATTAGTTTTTGAAATCCAGAATGGAGATTTTGGGGTGGATTATGACAGTTAATGCTAGCTTTAAAGAAATCTAGTCTGTGTGGTTGTCAATTCTAACAGAAGGGTTACATATGAACTGTTTTACAGTACTACCAGTTACTACAACCAACTGAACCTCTGGTATACAATTTGGACTAACCTAATAGGGTTTAGAAATCCTATTATATTAAATTGTATATTTGAAAAATCAAATTTTAAAACCATTTTATTGTCTATCCATTTAATACTTTTTCTGATGGTAATCTTCTATATTTTCATTTGAGCCACTACAAAGTACCGAAATGAACAGCAAATACTTTTCAGCGAAGCAAGACATTTTTTTGCCCAGCATAGGAAGCCAAAACTGGGAATCATTAGGCTTTCATTTTTGCCTGGCTGATTTTGGTCTAATAGGAATATCACCAGTGGTGGGTTTCAATTTTGTTTACTACCGGTTTGCTCGTGTGTGCGTGCAATACTTCTGCGCATGCGCAGAAGTGTCCGCGTGGATGAGTGGAGTATCCCAGCACCGCCACTACCTGTTGTCCGATCTGGGCCGAACCAGGAGCAACCCACCCTGAGTATTACCACATTGTGAAGCATCCATAATTTCTTTAGTGCAGAAATTAAAAATGCTGGACAGACCCAGTCTCTGAATCTGGAACTATTTTGATCTTTCCTTGAATGCACTTTCTCAAATATAACAAAAGAGTAGCCATGGCAGTGCATTTGGCCCATGACAGAATGCATGACGTGGTCAGTATCTTCCAGTTTCTCCACTTGACATGCAGTTGCTCAGATGAATGGAAACATAATTCTTAAAATAATTGCTGTTTCCTTTCAATTCATCTCCATTAAACGAAGGCAATCATAAAGTTGAACAGCAAATTAGATCAGATGTTTTTGACTTGACTTTGTCTAGTGTTGATTAGTCTGTGAACATGTAACTAGGTAGTTCTTCTTTCACAAAGAAAGAATTTATCTTTATGGGTACCCTGGAAACTAAAGAGAAATAATAAAATTAACCAACTTTTTGCAAGTACCAATTTAGCCATTTTTATTTAAAAGTTTTAATTGGGTCCAGTTTTTAACTTTTTCAATAAATGGCTTTTATGCCAACAGCTGACAATTAGGCTACAATATTAGAACCCTTAAGTGAAGTTAAGAAGCATGATGTCAAGAAATATAAAAAATCCTAGACTATGCTACCAGGCCTGGGTTGCAAAATTAAGTTTATCACAAGATATCAAGAAGTTATGTATCCTGTATCCCTTTGCTGTCATCTATAGATTGTCTGGGGTTTGGCAGCCCAGATCTGATAGCCCTATCTAGACCAAGGGAAGAAGATGAAGTTGTATACATATTAATATTTATTTATTTTGTTTCTTTTTTGCCTCTTTCATTAAATAATCTGAATTTAAAATTTCATCATAATGTGTACTTATTTACTGTGTGAAGTTTGTTTGCTTAAACATGATTTACTATGTAAACAATAAATGTCTATAAATTACGCTATAAACTATGGTTTACAAAGTGTAATAACTCTCATTTTTCTTTTGCTGTCTCACACTTATTTATTGGTACCTTTAAAAAGAACCCACTCAATTGATCAATATGCAGTGGGAAACCTTTGGTGGCTGGAGTCTACATGTTATAGAAGGCTGAGAGGAAGGGGGACTTCTGTGTTGTAGATTTAGATTTAGATTTAGATTTAGATTTAGTTTATTTGTATGCCGCCCTTCTCCGGGAGGGACTCAGGGCGGCGAACAACTCGGAGGGGGAAAGGAAACATAAAACACACTACACATGGTTAAAATAAACAAGAATCATACAGCCATACAGGTCGAGAGGGGAGGAGAACTCATCAACCCCAGGCCTGCCGGCACAGCCAGGTTTTGACGGCTTTCCGGAAGGCCTGGAGAGAGGTGAGGGTCCGAATCTCCGCGGGGAGTTCATTCCAAAGGGCCGGAGCTGCCACAGAGAAGGCCCTCCCACGGGTGGTAGCCAGGTGGCATTGGCTGGTGGACGGAACCCGTAGGAGGCCAACCCTGTGTGATCTAACGGGTCTTTGGGAGGTAATTGGCAGCAGGCGGTCTCACAAGTTGTAATGAGATGGAGAGTGGCTTCTCCTTGTCTCTTGGTCTAGGAAGGATAGGGCATTGCTGTTTGTTTAAGTAATTTAAGTCTCATTGTGGGGCTTACACTATAATCACTCTATTTGCTCATCTCAAAATCATACTACTGATTTTCAACTATTATGACAGGGGTCCATAACCCCCAGGCTGCAGCCCACTATCAGACCGTGGCCTATTCAAAACCAGGCCCCATGAGTAGAGGGCTGGCATGCACTTGTACAGCCTGGTTCTTCTCTGTCTCCCACCAGGACACCAAGCCACAAAAGGCTGGGGACGAGGGGTGAAATTCAGCAGGTCCTGACAGGTTCTGGAGAGCCGTTAGTGGAAATTTTGAGTAGTACTGAGAACCGGCAAATACCACCTCTGGCTGGTCCCAGAGTGGGGAGGGAATGGGGATTTTGCACTATCCTTCTCCTGACACGCCCACCAAGCCACACCCACAGAACCGGTAGTAAAATATTTGAATTTCACCACTGCTGGGGACCACTGTATTATGACACACCAAAATCTAGTAGCACAAATAATGAGAATGCAAGGGGTTTGAAACTCTGAAGATATGAACTGCCTTCCCTTACTCTTAACACATGTCTGTTAGCATTCATTGATACTGATTTTGAAATACATGTCAAAAGGTGTCCAACATTTTTTCCCAGTTTATTTATTTATTTATTAAATTTTTATTCTCCCTTTCACCCTCACAAGGTGAGCCTGGGTAGTTTACAAGTTATAAGAATAACAAGAAGAATAAAATAGAACAAGAATAATTAAAATATAAAAATATTAAAAATTACTCAGATTAACTCATTGTTAAAAACTGTACTAAAAGTACAGTTCTAAACTATTCTAAGTGAGCTAAGAGATGGATGAGATGGGGGTGAGGTCCTTCTTATTCCCGTTTGACTGAATTGTGCACTCCATGATTAAAACAAAAAAATCACCCATGACTTGTTATTGACTCAGTTATTGTACTATTTTATGATCCTATAAAGAAACAATATTGCAGTATCAAATATTTGGTAATATTTCAAACTAATGATATCCTAATGTCTCAATCACTAATAAGGGTATATAAGTAAAAAAAATTCCTTCCGGATTAATTGACTTCAGACAGAACACGTATTTCATTTATAAAAGGGCAGGGGGGAAGGTCTTATGGAATATGATGCACAGCACAGCTCATACCTATTGTTCATGAGGCACAGAATAAGTATAAAAACAGCTCTGAAGAATTATTCTGCAGTGTGGAGCAAGTTCACCGGAGTCCAAGTAGCATCAATAGACTCCAGCAGGTCAGCCTGATATACTTCAGTAGAAGATATACAATAGTGAGTATTGCGTATAAATCATTTACAAAATTCATCAATAAGTGATTAGTATTCTTTAAAATTTGAACTATTATCTTGTATTGTTCATCAAGCCTTTTTTGGGGGGGGCAAATCATTGCATTTGCTTTATGGTTTCTGAAGTATAGTGTTTTATAGGCATCTGTACTTGGTTTTCCTCTATGATATGATCCTTCCCTAACTTGACTATGCCGGCTGGCAATGGGTGCTGAATTTGAAATAAATCTGGGCAGTATTTACATGAGGAAGTCTGTAACCAATTAAATATATACATTTTTTAATGAAAGGAATAATAGGAATGTATTTAATAACTGCTTTATTTTGTCTTAAATACAAATAACATGTAAATCAAATGTGATGGTTTTGTAATATTGAACTGATACTGTCATTCTTATGGTACTAGTATTACTTGATTGATATACATTAAAGCAATGTGAAAGATCAATTACCTTTACCTCTTTTTGATTGATATATATTTATTCTTATTAGCAGTTATTTAAAGATGGCATGTTATAATTGTACTTCAAAGATTATAATTTCATCTCATTGAAAAGTTTGCAGGACCGAAAAAAGATTTCCTTATCACAAAAACATCTACAAATGGCAAAAATTTTATCCATCTTTTTTCTTGCTTGCTTTGCAACATGTCAAGAAACAGAAAAGTAAGAATTTCATATAGTATTACATAATGTATTTTCTCTTGTTTTGCCTCTTGCATGTGAAATTAACCGTTAAAATGTAATGATACCAGTATTTTACTAGTTAAAATTGAAGAAAAAAATTAAAGCAGGAATTTAATGTTATCTTTTTCAAAGTTATTTTTCATTTAAAAATTGGTGACATTTTCTTTTGAAGGCAAAGTTATCCTGTAGCAAGAAAGTAGCAAAAATACAGTAAATGTAAGACTCTTCTGGTATTCTGTTAATTCAAGAGAGGATTTGGAGAGCATCAAAGGGAATCATAGGTACTGATGCTGAATACTTTGAGTCAGACTGAAAGCTCACATTTAACCTTCTGAATTCAGAACCAAACTAGACTTGATGCATTAAGAGGCTGAGATTTCTAATTCTTCCAGCCATTCTTTCTCAACTTAGCCCAGCTAACTTCAAAGGGTTGCCATTGTGGAGAAGATAGCAGGAGGGAGCATTATGTAGACCCCTTTGAATTAACCAGAAGCAAGGCAGAATATCAACCTAAATTAAACAATCAACAACATACAGTATTTCCATTTGAAATTTTGGAAGGCCATTAAATGCTTAAGCAAGGAGTTGGATGGAATATGACAGTGATGGTGAACCTTTTTGGCACAAAGTGCCCAAATTGAAATGTGTGGGCATGTGTCGTTGTGCCAGAGTGCCGGAAACCCGAAGACCAGCTGGCTGGCATGTGCATACCTGTTTTTTCCTGACATTTTTTTGGCCCTTTTCAGGCTGTTTTTGGCACAAACGGCCCGACAAACAGCCTGAAAACAACCCAACAAACAGCTTGTGTTTTGCCATTTTCAGGCCGTTTTAAGGGCTTTTTCAGGTCATTTTTTGGCTGTTTTTGGCCATTTTCAGGCCGTTTTCCATCCCTCTAGCACCTGCGAAGACATAATACGCCAGAAACAAGAAGAGTAGCTTGCAACGTGCATGTGCCCACAGAGAGGGCTCGGCGTGCCACCTCTTTCATGAGTGCCATAGGTTCGTCATCACGGTAATATGACAACAGAATGCAATGCTGTGTTCTTCTGTGTTCAAAGTCTTAATCTTTTCATCTTCCTTTGTTAAGTCTGTATCAGAAAGTGAAAGAGACTGGAAATGTTTTGTTTTTCCATTCTAAATATGCTTCTGCTTCTCAAGATACTGATTTTTCATATTTCAGTAAAAGATCTGTGACAGAACACCAGCTGCTGAACGACAGAGGAAGAAGCCTTCAAGGTTTAAAGCGACTCATGTGGCTCCATAATGCCATGGGGGGAGTGCATACAGCTAGTGGCCGAGACCTCTCCCAAGCACATGTCCTGCTGACCTCAAAGGAGCAAGATCTCTCAGATCTCTATGATACCATGGATAGAGAAGAAATGTCTGATATGATGGAGCCTTTATTGGTAGAGCTCCTGGGGAGGGACACACCTTTTACCAAAATACCAAAAGTAAATCTGCTGCACTATCTTAAGAATGGAAAAGGCCATCAGCTCCTGCAAGATCTTTCTGATTTATTTCAAAAGGAAAGCCAAGATGGCAAAAGAAATCTTAATGCTCAGATGTAGATTTCTAATCCCAGCTCATTGTCTGTGTCTATTACATCACCTGAATTATGTACTTATGTTCTGAGTTAGGACAGAAATAAAATAATGCTGTAATTAGACATGCATGTTTCTGCCATTTATTACTTCTTCTCAGTTTTTACAAACAGTAAGGATTAGAATACTTCACATTTCTAATTTAAGACAATGGGCCTACTATGAGAGTTTGCTTCTACTGGTTGCACTCAAGAAAAAATGAACAGATTTTAAATAAAATTACTGGAATAATCAATTGAATCAAAAATAATTGGAACTACTTCTGTATAAAGAAACCATTGAAGTATATTTGTGGAAGAATTACTTTGAATTAATTGGCTGTAATTTTCCAAATTGTTAAAAGTTAAAAAAATGATATCCAAGCGTTCTTGAGTCTTTAAAGACTAGTTCCATGAAAAAAGGCATTTACATGTTCCAATGATAGAAATACTGAATGGAATGTGAAATGACAGAAGAAACAGAACATGTGTTATCTTCACCAATCAAATAAAAATACAAGATAATATTCAGCTTTCTGGGCTTTCACTCAAATAGGAATGTAGGCTTGTTTTCTCATCTAAGACAAAAGCAACTTATCCTTAATGGGAGAGTTAATCAATTGGGTTTGATTATCAGTCAAGAATAGTGCTTTGCTAATGTTAATGCTGTAGATGCTTCATAACCATCATAACATTAATAACACAAGTAACCTAATTCTGATTAATGTATTGGACGTATATGTGACCAAACTGCTTGCTAGGTCCATTGTGCATGGCAATATTTTTCAGGAGTCTAGCTGAATGCCTATTAGATGGTGTTAAGCATAAATCTGTTTCTTACTTTTGGGACATTGCATATATTTTTGGCACCTTTTCAGAGAATCTCTTGACATACATCACAATTAGATTAAACATCTGTGTTTCTTTGTGCTAATAATAAAGGTTGGGGTTTCTCAGTTTCTAGTTTATTTGGAAATAGACTAATAATGTGCTCCATGATACTCATCAAGATTTATTTCACATAAACAGAGAAAAATTAACTCTTGGCATTTTATTTTTGAGACAAGAAAACATACAGGACCAGTTCCATACATTCTGAAGGAGTCATAAAAGACACGAGCACATAATAAGCTAATATGTCTGAGTAATGCACACTCTACAATTGCTAAAATATATGCATCAAGTAAAAATGTATTATTGGTATAGTTCAGTTTTTATGGACAAAAAAATAACACAAAATGTACCTTTGTTATAGCTCACCAAAGTGTCACAAAAAAGCATCTTCAATTTTAAAAAAATAAGAGATGATACAAAAACAGTGAAGTGGAAAATGAATTCTAGATGTAATTGCTGTGATAGTTCACACTCAGTGAGCGAGCTAGTTGAAGGTGTTACAGTTATCAGGTGATACTATTCTGGAATTTTTTAAAAAAATCAGGTGTTAACACTTCATTTTATGGCTTTTCAACTTTTTGCTGAAGATTGGGTACAATGTATGGCATGTGTGTAATCCTTCATTTCCATAAATAGAAAGGCCTGTCATATCATGAACATGAACATTTTTGGAAGATTTTGCTTGGTCCCTAATAATGGAACTGCCCCTCTATAAAGTTTGGATTTATTTTTCTTCATGGACCAAGAGATCTCTCTATTATTATGCAACCAAAAATATAAATGTTCTGTTATTATACATGTAATAGACAAACTCTAGTTAAGTCACATATTTGTCATAAGAAAATGTCGATAAAGATTCTGTGGTATTGTGAAATATGTAAACTTACTTGCTCTTTATGTAGAACATATCATAAAGACATTATTCTTTTGTAAATTGAAAAAATAAAGCAAGTTTTAAAAATGTTAATGTGGAATTCGAGATTCCTGTCAAAATGCTCTAAGAAAATGTCTTCTGACAAAAAGGATGAGAGGATGGCTACCCCAGTAATATGTGTGTTTTTTCTTACAGTTATTATAAGAATATTGAACTTTAGATAGATTTAGCCAAATGATTTTTCATCTAAGTGTTACATTCTATTCAGGGTGTCAGCAACTTTGTGGTACCATAAAGAAACAGAATTAACAGGCATACTTTTACCAGACTAGCTAATAGTAAAACATTTTAAAAGCTTTTTCAAAAAAATGACATTACAATTGGATCCTATATTTTAAATCTAGTTTAATAGTTACCTGATCGATGAATAAAGTAGCCAAACCTTATTTAAAAATTATCTAGAAGTGCTTTGGATTTCATGTGAGCACAAGTGCAGCATCTCATTACTATTAAGGAAGCCCAACATCTGTGTGAGCTAGAAAGAAAACATTCATCTTGAAATTTGCTGCATTATGCAAAGTCCAAAGTACTTCTTAATAATTTCTGAACTTCACTTTATTATTTATGTTTGCTCTGATTAAACAGTTACTTAGATACAGCCAACGTATGATAGATGATTATTCCTTATATGCTATTTATAGTTGTTATGTAGAGAAGTTATACTAATATGACCTAGCAGTTTTTCTTTTCTTGACTGATGAGATCCTTGAATTGGATCCAATCATCTACAGATTGGAGAAGTCTGCTGTTGTCCATTGAGTCATTTCATTAAATGTCTATCTTGGAAAGAAAATTACCACATGAAAAAAATGATAATTCTATGTTCTTCCAAGGATGTCAATCTGTGTTTTAATGAAGTGATATTTTTAAATTCTAAGGTAATAGTCATATTCATCCATTGCAAAAAAACAACCACAATAACAACTAAATGCTGGAGCAAGTTTAAAACTATAGCTTTTTCTATCTGGGCATAATTTTACATCAGGATTCACTGCATATGATATCCACCAATCACTCTTACTAATGTGTGGTGGTCCTAGTGGGTAATTGGAGTTTTTACAGCTTTACAGAATGAGCCATCTGTTAAAATTTAATCCACAGAATGGGTGGGAGTTTTTCACTCCTGCTTTATTGGATTTAATCGTGTTGACCAGAAACTGCAGATTATTTATTTGGTAGATAGATATTGTCTGTCAGTGATGCATAGAATTTGATTTGCCTATTAATTTGTATTGATAAAAATGTCCCAACTGACAGACTGTACAAACCATGTGAATTGAATCTTAACCCATGGATTAGATGCTGAGGCTTCTCAATGAAAAATAACAAGGTCTGTTATGTGTGGAAATCTTGAGCACATATCTATGAAAGTGCAGATGACAGCAAGTATGATGGTATATTAATTTACATGGTGCTGTTCTATTTTGTTTTGTTTTGCCTGAGGACAATTCTGCACTGCTCAACTTGTTCTTGAGGACTAGAACAAGCTGTTATGGATCAGGGCTGAAAACAATACATAGTATTAGTGTGTGTTGTGGTTCATTGATTGCTAGAAAGGAACTTTCCCTTCACCAATCAGATGAAAGCAGACTGTAATGTGAACTTTGCTGTACCTGTTGCAGCAGTGACTGGGTCTCTAGCACAACTGTACTGGAGATGATTCCCCCGGCTTAAAGCCATGGCAACAATTTTGTGTGATCCATGATACACTGATTTTAATGTACCTTCCTTCCTCTAGTGGCTACTCCTCAACCCCTGGGGATACTGTGCTCATTGGAGGCTGGTCTGTTTGTACTTTTTGAAGGCAAATCCCTGCTGGACACCAGGCACTCTCTGCACTTGAGGGGTAGTGGTAAGAGATTGAAGTACATAACTGCTGCAATGAATTGGTTATGGAAGACTTTTGATAAGATTAATTGACAACGGCATGCATCTTGACTTCCTGGGAACTGATACCTCTGCAAATTGCTTCATTGTCAGGATGTCCGGGATCCTGTCCATGGATGGCAAGACACAGAACGATCTAAGGTAGCTATTCATAAAATGGCTGGTTGCCATGCAGCAAGTGTCTGCCTGGATTACAATCCATTTCGAAGTACACCAAGCACTTTTAAGCTTAGCGGTACCATCGACACAACTCATCCATGCTTTACAAACCTACTATGACAGATCCAAAGGTCTACACCATGTATTCTGCTGAACTGTCCTCCTTTCCCCATTAGATTATAGTTAGTCTGGCTGTCCATGTTGACCTTTTTTCACTGGTGATTCATCATTTGTCTCTAAACGATAAGTTTCATGCATACTATGCTGTATGAGGAAGATACTCAGTAATACAACAATCCAAACATGAGAATTGTAACTACCCTTGCATAAGGTTGGAACTTCAACATTAGCCAGTCCCCTGTTCAGCATCCTCAACATCCACATCTTCCTTTGACAGTTGTGCTTATGCATCTACCACTTCATACAGTAGTGTGATTGGTTGTTTCCCAACATTTCCTGCAAGCTGCTGTAGGTCTCACATCAGGAGAAAGAAAAGTGTTTCAGTCATTTGACTAAACCACTTGGTAGTGTTTTCTGAAGTACATGTTTAGTCAGAGAACAGCTGGGGAACGTATCAGAATATATGAAAACAGGAAAACTCAAGTTGCATTTCTGGTCTTTCAACCATCTGCAAAAGTATGTTTGGGGAAGAGAGCTGTATAATTGTCCCAAATACTCTGTAATGGTGTGTGCCCACACACACCAGTGGTTGAAAGCAGCCCAGTAGATGGTTTCCTGTGCAAATCAGGTGTCTTCTCAGTCCAACAGTAAAAACCACAATGGCAATCTGCTAGGCAATCAGATAAGATGCAAGTCAATGAGTCTGTAGTATTTAAGAACAGCTGGCTAGATCCCACCCAATAGAGAATAGTTATAGTTATAGTTTATTGGTCTTGTATGCCGCCCACTCCCGAAGGACTCCGGGTGGCTTACAATAAAAAGGGGAAGGGGATAAATAGACAAAACAATTTAAAATACACAACATTCATAGTTACCGTGGGGCTGGATACTTCAACAGCCCCCCGGCCTGCCGGAGCAGCCAGGACTTAGTGGCTTTGCGGAAGGCTGGGAGAGTAGTAAGGGTCCGGATCTCCGCGGGGAGCTCGTTCCAGAGGGCTGGAGCTGCAACAGAGAAGGCTCTCCCCTGGGGGGTCACCAGCCGACATTGGCTGGCAGATGGAATCCGGAGAAGGCCTAGTCTGTGCGATCTGATCAGTCTTTGGGAGGTAATTGGCAGGAGGCGGTCTCTCAGGTACCCAGGTCCGATGCCATGTAGGGCTTTATAAGTAACGACTAGCACCTTGAAGCGAGTCCGGAGACTAATGGGTAGCCAGTGCAGCTCGCGGAGGATAGGTGTAACATGGGTGTACCTGGGTGCACCCACAATCGCTCGCACGGCTGCGTTCTGGACTAGCTGAAGTCTTCGAACACTCTTCAAGGGCAGCCCCATGTAGAGCGCGTTACAGTAATCCAGTCTTGAGGTCAAGAGGGCGTGAGTGACTATCTGAAGGGCCTCCCGGTCCAGGTAGGGTCGCAATTGGTGCACTGGGCAAAGGTCCCCCTGGTCACAGCCGACAAATGGTGTTCTAAAGTCAGCTGTGGATCCAGGAGGACTCCCAAATTGCGAACCCTCTCTGAGGGGCATATAATTTCACCCCCCAGCCTGAGAGATGGAATAATTGGCCAATCTTTGGGAGGGAACATCAATAGCCACTCGGTCTTGTCAGGATTGAGTGCAAGCTTGTTCATACCCATCCAGACCCTGACAGCCTCCAGGCACTGGCACATCACTTCTACCGCTTCAATGAGTTGGCACGGGGCGGACAGATACAACTGCGTATCGTCCGCGTATTGATGGTATTTAATCCCGTGCTGGCGTATGATCTCACCCAGCGGCTTCATGTAAACGTTAAATAGGAGGGGGGACAGGACCGAACCCTGCGGCATCCCATAATTGAGGGGCCTTGGGGTCGACCTCTGCCCTCCGACCAACACCGACTGCGACCTGTCTGAGAGGTAGGAGGAGAACCACCGAAGGACGGTGCCTCCCACTCCCACCTCCCACAACCGTCGCAGAAGGATACCATGGTCGATGGTATCGAAGGCCGCTGAGAGGTCAAGGAGCACAAGGATAGAGGGGTGACCCCTATCCCTGGCTCGCCAGAGATCATCGGTCAGCGCAACCAAAGCAGTTTCCATGCTGTAACCAGGCCTGAAACCTGACTGAAAGGAATCCAGATAATCGGTTTCATCCAAGGACCGTTGGAGTTGAAAGGCCACCACTTTCTCAACAACCTTTCCTACAAAGGGCCGGTTGGAGACTGGACGATAGTTACTCACAATGGCTGGGTCCAGAGAAGGTTTCTTCAGGAGGGGTCTCACCACCGCATCCTTTAGGAGGAGCGGGAAAATTCCCTCCCGGAGAGGTGTTAACTATCATCTGGATCCAGCCAGGTGTCACCTCCCTGCTGGTCAAGACCAGCCAGGAGGGGCATGGGTCCAGTATACAAGTGGAGGCACTCACCGCTCCCATGGCCTTGTCCACTTCCTCAGGAGAGACAAGTTGAAACTTGATCCATGAAATGCACTCAAGACCTTCTCCCGGTACCTCGGCTGGTACCGTGCAATTGGAGTCCAGCTGTCTGAATTCGAGTGACTTTATCTGTTAAATACTGAACAAATTCCTCAGCTCTACCTTGTAAAGGGTCATCCGCATCCCTCCCTTTCAAGAGGGAGCGGGTTATTTTAAACAAGGTGGCTGGGCGCGATTCAGCGGATGCAATAAGGGCAGCAAAATGCGCACATTTCGCCACCCGTATTGCCACGAGATAGGCTCTGATAAAGGCTCTCATCAGTGCTCGGTCTGACTCAGATTTACTGGCCCTCCAGCGGCGCTCTAGGCGTCTCTTTTGGCGCTTCATCTCCCGGAGTTCCTCAGTGAACCAAGGGGCCCTCCTGGATCCGCTACCTCGGAGAGGTCGAAAGGCGCAATCCAGTTTAGAGCCCCCGCCACCGCTGTATTCCAGGCAGCGACTAAGGACTCCACCGGACTGTGGACGAGTGTGTCAGGTATTTCTCCAAGCACCATCTGAAATCCCATAGGCTCCATCAGGCGCCTGGGGCGGAACCACCTAATCGGTTCCACCTCCCTACAGTGGGGGAATAAGGAAGATGACATTAGTGAAGATAAGCAGGTCCTTTGCCTAGGAAACAGAGCCTGCATATAGCCCCCAGGGCCATCTTCCTTACCCTCTACATACCTCCTGGCCATAACATTAACATGAAAGCCTTTGAAGTGGCAGATTAACAGTATTTATCCTAATTTGCCATTTAAGCTTCAGTTCAAAATTTAGGAAGCTGGTTGGCCTTGGCTGGGATGAAAGGAAGACTTCAGAATTAGGGAGATGCCTGAATGCATGCAAAGGTTAACATGGCTTCTTCTCTGAACACAAGTCTTTGTATTTGCTTCAAGTTTCACATTTTTACTATGGGAGTTTTCACAAAATGCATATCACTTGATGAGGCTTTCTTGTGAAATTGCTTAGCTTTCTTTTACTAGACATCATTTTATGTGTTCCCACCATTTCAGCCTGCAGCTTTCTTTTCATAAAATAAATCCTGCGGGTGGGGAGGTGGATGTCTTGAGTGAGAGTCAAAAAAGTCAAAATGGCAGCCAATCATGAAATTGAAGCCATGCTCCTTTCTTATCTGCATTACCCTTTCTGGACACTCCAGAACTTTTTAGAAAAAAAAGCCACATGAATGAAAACAATGAATAAGTACCTAACTGCCTGCTCTGCATTTCAGATTCATTAACTTGATCGGACTTTGCGGCACTTCTGAATTGATAGTGGAGGTTAGAGCCGTCTCCTTAAAATTAGCGACACACACTTTTGAATAACTTTATATACAAGAACAGACAGATGTCCTACCAGTTAACATCACCATTGAGTTTAATAATTGCTAACGCTGCAACCTGGAAACACACTCATATTTACTCGGGAGCAAGTACTGCCCTGGAAAATATATATATATATATATTAACCGTTGTATCAATTATCTCATTATATATACGTTGTTTGTATATATATATATCCGTATAATAGACGCCTAGTGGCAAAACGCACAATTCGCGTTGCACAAGAAAAAAGAAAACCGCCAAATTCTTCATACGCTCAAAAGCGGGTTTAATCACAACTTCGCAATAGCCGGAGAGGGAACTGGCGCACGCGCGCCTCTGCACTCGTCTAAACAAATTGAACGACCCCGCCTCCGCCAAGACCCCGGCCAGCCAGCCAGCCAGCCAGCCAGCCAGCCGCGCCTCCCAAAGAGGGCGGAACCTGGAGAGCTTTTGCGCATGCGGATGAGGCCAGGCTTTTGAGCTGGCTCTTGTCCCGTCGCAGGCTGCGGCTTTCTTCAGAGGGGGAGGCGGGGTTAGGCCTCCGGAGCGGCTTTCTGTCTGTCTCTTTCTCTCTCGTGTCCGGGGCCTGAGCGGGAATTCATCGCCGAGGCTTCTTCTTTCGATTCCCGGGCTGCCCCATTTGGAAGAGGGCGCTGGTAAGTTACTCTTCTCCCCGCGCCTCCTTGTCCTTCCTCCGTCTTCAGGGTCCACCTTTCTACTTCCCTGAAAAAAAGTTGTGCCCGGCGGGCGAAGACCTCTCCTCCGGTGCCCATCGTGCTGGGCTGGGCTCGTCCCTTTCTGGTGGCGTGGCCGTATTCGGCGGAAGAAGGGGGGGGGCTCTTGCTTTCTCGCCCCCTTTTTCTAGACTGGCTCTGTCGATCTTTAGCGGGTCGCGCACCTGGCGGCTTCCTCCTCTGCTTTCTTTTGTCCGCACCTGCGGTCTTTTGTTTCCTTTCCGGGGAACTTTCTTTTTTCTTTTTTTTAGGGAGGAAAGCGTACCCGACTCCTTTTATTTGTGCCCAAGTTATGGTTGGCACGCGCAAGACTTTGATTTAAGGGGGGGGGGATTTAAATGATCCAGTGATGATTTATTAGGATTCTTACCGTACATGAACAATGGCTGAGTAGCAGCTGCAAATAGTTCAGGAAACTTTTTCGGATGTCAAATCAAGAAAAAAAAACACTTGTTAGTGCTTTTTGAATATCCCTTCAAAGACTTTTTTGGGGTCGAACTAAGGAGAAATTTCAACTGCATTCTAAGCAACTGCATACCATTTCTTTTAAAGAGCACTGAAGGTGGTCCCAGATTGGCTAATTATGCTGGTGTGAAAATAGGCATAGGAACTTCATTAAAACTGTTTTTTTAAACGTTTTTAAAGTACTGGCAGCTTTGCAACCAATTTTGCTGCCTTTGCTACCTTTGAGTTCCAGTAATTTGAGTCATCTTTTACGCTTTGTTTTAAAAGAAAGAATGAGGGAGCTGAACATTATTTAGTAACATAAATACTGCATTTCTTTCTGCCTTGTTTATAACTCGGGTTAAAAAAAAAAGAGGAAGTCTAGTGTGTGAAATTATTTTGTAACAATATGGTCTTCTAATGTGCTTCCAGTTTGGATTACTATCTGTTATTGTATTGCATTTCTGTGTGTTCAGTATGAATCTTCCCTTCAATTAAGCATAAAGAATGTAAAGAACCTAGCCTCAAAATCTGTTTATTTTTCTTCCCCTCTTCTAAAGTAATTATGGCAATGACGGGTCCAGCACCTTGTTCATCTATGAGTAACCATACTAAGGAGCGAGTTACAATGACAAAAGTGACATTAGAAAACTTCTACAGTAATCTGATTGCCCAGCATGAAGAAAGAGAAATGAGGTAAAATATTGTTAGATGAATATGGGATACTTTCTTAATTTCAAGATTAAAAATTTGAATGCCTCAAGTGCACTGATCTTTTATTAGGCTGAACAGTTTTTGTAACATTTCTTTAAAATGCCCAACAGTAAATATTTCTTGACTACCCTACTAGTCTGGCTTATGAAAATGAGTGGAAATTTTTCCTAAATTAAAAGCTGTTTCTCTTCCCCTAGTTTAATGTTTTCTTTCTTTTGATTTCAGGGTGTCCAGTATAAACATAACTTGTGTTGCGAAATATGCTTGGCTTGATTGAGCATGATAATCAAAACCAGCCTTTCTAAGTACATTTTTTGTCTTTCCTGCAAATCTCACCCTTTAAATCATATATTTTTATTTAAAAAAAACTTTTCTGCTATGGAAGGTCCTTAACCGCTTTCTGTATTTTTTTAGATAGCTGTCAGAAAATACTTTTTTGTAAATGCATTCCAGTACATACACATTTTATTTCATTTGCAGTATTTAATACATATCTCAATATTCAGTTTAGAAGTTATTGCATAAACTAAAGACCATAAAACATTTTTAAAGGGCACTAAGAACAGAAGAGAAGCACAATATTAAATATAGTAGTTGGGAAAGTGAGTATAAACAATGAAAAGCTCCTTGTAGTGTCAATATGATAGCAATCCCCAACCTTTTGAGCTCCAGGGACCAGTTCCATGGAAGGCAGTTTTTGACGTGGCCTTGCACATTGCTTGTATCTTGTGCATGCATGCATGGGACTTCACTTGTTTGCATGGCCTGTTTCCTGGTGGACCACAAACCCATGCCGGTCCATAGCCTGGAGATTGGGATCCCGTGCAGTATGATATTGGATGTGATGTTGTTCATCACTTCCTTTACTTCAAAGATGGGGAGCAAGGCCAATAAAGAATACTTCCTAATGAGGGGGAAATTCTTAAGGTACATGTGTGCCAGGAGTGGTTTCTGGCTGCTGCTACTTCCGGTTCACTCAGGGATATGTTGCATGCATTTTGCGCATACATGCACTTGATGCGCACTATGCACGCATACACTACTAAAAAAAAAGTGCGCAAAAGCCAAAAACAAGACGCCGAGAGAACTGGTTCAGTGGCATGGCAGGCCAAGTTACTACCTATTTGGCTGAACCGAACTAAACTGGTAGGAACACTCATGTGTGTTGAGCTACTTAAATTCGCTCTATAAATTATTAAAATTAAATTTTATTGGAGGAATAAAAGATTAAGTTTTCAGATTGTGGGGGAGTAGAAGAGAGTAATAGTAATTAAGATGCAATGGGTGAGCCTGTTGTCTTATCTCATAAATGGTAATTAAGACCAGGTGAAAAGAAACCAGGAAGAACTATTTTGGATTATTCAGAGCGACTCTGATTTAATTAATCCTCTTGAACTGAGGCTGGAAATTTACAAATTACATTGGATTCTAGAATTCATTTGTAAGTTTGATTAACATAATCAAGAAACGTGATAGAAAGTTAAGATTCTGTGTTTAAAAAATGTAGGTAGCATGCTGTTTATAAAGGAGTTGTAATAAAATGAGATGGCAGTAGAAATACCTATGAAATCACTGAGTGTATAAAATTGTTCTAAATTCCAGGATTTTCAGCTTGTTACTGAAATACTAGACAAAATTATTTTTGCAATGTAATACAAACATTTCCACATTTTGCTCAAATTTGCTGGACTCTGTTCTTTAAAATGACAAATTCTAAACTCTGTTTTTATTATCATGTACTCCCATGTTTCTATGCCCCTCGTGACATAATGCTAGTTTCATAGTTTAAATAACTAAACTGTATTATATTACACAATACATTAACTAAATGTAGTTTAAATAACTACATTTGCTACCTTTTTTATAGTCACTTAGCAGAGCTCAGATTCACATTGGACTAATGTGAATGCTTTTGAAAGACATATTTTACACAAATACAGAGTGTGCTAGATATAATGTACAAAGTAATTGGAATACTCTTAACTGGTTGTAGGTTATATTGCTTATTCCTATATTCTTTCTAGATTATTGCTAAGTATACATGAAGACAATGTTGTATGAACAATTGCATTATAACTCTATATGTCATGTTAGCTAGAAGTTTGGGGAAAGAAGTCCCACACAAAACAAATTTTGACATCTTAAAACAACTATAACTTTCCAAATACCATCTTAGCAGCTGAATACCATGTGTATAAGGTCAATGGAAAGAAAACCATTTCCAGTACATACACATTTTAGTATGCAATAAGCAGACACTTGCACCCTCAGCCCTATTCAGTCTTCACTAGTAGCAAAGGAAGCACAAAATAATTATTTTGCCATCATACTTATTTCTGATATACTTTCTCCATTATGTGTTTTCCATTTCTTCAATTTTATTGTGAGTAAATATTTAATTATTTACCCCACCTTGTTATCCTCAATTTTAAAAGAGGCTGACAAACATTAGTTATAAAGACAATGAGTTAAAGATGTGTATTTGATGTTGAGGTAGCTATATATTAAAAAAGACTTTTTGTTATAGAATGTAGAGATGATCGTGTTCTGTCAGCCCTTTGAAGTAATCTAGACAAGAAGCGCAAACCATACTATATTTATTGTAAGGTGTTACAATGACAGAATCTTGCATGTCTGAAAGCAGTTTACTTTTATTTTCCAGAAAACTAGAGAGATACTTCCCATGCCCCTTTCTTTTGTGGACTAAGATACCTTTTGCATGATCGTTATTTACACTGCAGCTCTTCCTCTTGTCTCCCAATGTTATTCTAATACTACATTACAGGTTCTGAATTCTGGTGTATTTTCACTTAGTTCTCCTCTTGGAGGTTAAAGTGATATTGTGGTTAAGATGTTGGAGTGGAGATCTTTATTCTATTCTATTCTATTCCACATTCAGCTGAAGCTCAGAGGATAACTTTGGGCTGGCCAGTTTCTCCTAATTCCACCTCTATGGTAGAGCTGTTGGGAAAAATTATTGTGTACATTGACTTGAAATCTTGAAAGGAAGATGGAATAGAGACCTAATAAATATGTTCCCATTATGGAAACACTAAAGTTTTATAGCTGTGTCTTAAGCCACAAAACATTTAAGTTGTTTTTGTAATAACTCTTGAGTGGGTACCTTCCTACCCCCCTCCCTCTGCTTCAGTTCAAATGGGTAGGTTGACTCTTTTAAAAAGCAAGTATACCTGTAAATGATACAAATAACTTAGCATTCATCTTGCATTGCTAATAGTCTTCAGTGAATGAAACCTTTAATTTAACAGTCTTTTCTACCTCTTTCCCTCTTTTTCTATTTTGAAGCCAGTAATGAATGAATTAGCTGTTGATCAGGCAGTCTAATATTAGGTTTTTATTGATGGACTAACTTTTGTACCTGAATGCAGTATTAAAAATTTAAGATGCTCTGTTCAGTCCATTAGTATATGGAAAGTAGATAAGCTATTTTGAATAGGAGACTAAAGTAACAGCCTAAATTGAAAAGGAGGGTAGTGCATAACTAAATAATGGAAACATTTAAGCCAACGGTTACACTTATCTTTCAGTTCAGTTATTATGGAATCAGTTTTATTTTGTATGTTATTCACCCAAATAAGTATATTAATAAGATGAATAAACCAGGGTAATGGATCTTTCATTACTTTTTACTAATAATTTGACTTTTCAAGAGTCACCGGGTTGAGTTGAGTGACTGTAAAAACTAATTAAATAAATGAAAAAATGGGGAAAAAAATATCTGTGCACACATACAGGTTGTGAAGGTAGAAAGCCTGCAATTTCTTTGGCAGTTTTCAGAAGTGATTTGTCATTGTCTTCTTGATTTTCTCTCTATGGCTGAGAGAAAAATGATTCACTTGGAGCTTAAAGTGAGGTACCAAGATGCTGTTTTGCCTAAGGCAGGACTAGAATGCCCAATCTCCTGATTTCTAGCTGAATGCCTTAACCGTTATATCAATTATCTCATTATATATTCGTTGTTTTTTAAACATTTTTCTCCCATTAATCCAATTTGTTGGGTCTTCATAATTCTAAAATCAATTTTACAGCTGATTATCAATCAGTCCAATCCTAATGGTAGATGCCAGAGTAATATCCATCCAATTAATTTTGACTGTGATACGATGCAGACAACAGTGGAGGCTATGCTGTTACACACTTTTTCCTTCCATTACATATCTGCTCTCATGGGGCACACTACAGTACATAGTATACATCTGATGCAAAAGGTAAAGTCTTTGGAAACCTATTTCCATGCTCTCATTTTTTCCCCTTAGATACACTGTAGGGAGTGGGCATTAATATGTGAAATAGTTTTCAGTATATACAAGTACAAAATGGTCTTTCTTTGCAAAGAAGATCCCAATGTTTCATGAATGCTGAGGTGTTCTTCGTCACCAGTAAAGAAGCAAGAAAAAGATTTTGGGATTCTGAAGAATAGCTTAATGAAACACAGTGTAGTGTTTTTTTGCTGTGAAGGACATAAAACTGTACAAAGACAATTAGAAGTTCGCGGCTTCTTTTTAATAAATTTTGGAATGGAAAATAACTCATTTCTGAGGGAGATGCTATATTTATATAAAGCTATTTAGTTCATTCATTCTAGTCAGAAATTGAAAATGATAATATCAGTTTTCCCTTTAACCACAGTTGTCTATTTACCCACCCTTTCCTTCCTTTTGCTACTTATTGCTGTAATGGAAGTATTTCCTTGTTAAGAAATTTCATTGGAGCACATAATGGAACAGAATACAAAGCTGTGTTTCTACTAAAGGCCTATTTCCACAGGAGAAGTAAATGTGAGGCTCCTCTACTGGTTTTACTAGGTTTAAAGGACCATGTTAGATCATATTAGTTTTGCATACTGAATAGGCTTTTGGAAGTATTGGTTTGAGTTGGCTGTTCCTTGTCTTTGCAGTTAAACATGATAGATGTAATTGTGATGGCCTCTGATCACTTAAAGAGGAGGGGGGAGTCAGTAATCTTTTCAGTTAAGAAGATCAGTTATGGGGGGAAAGATTTCTTAAAAAGTGGTGGACAATCGTCTTCTGCAGTATATAGTCATGCCATTTGTAAGTTGTGAATTAAAGACCTGTAAAAATTGTATGCAAGAAATAGCACTTAGACTTATATATCGCTTTACAATGCTTTATAGCCCTCTCTAAGCGGTTTTGCAGCAATATGCTTATTTTAATGGGTTTTTTAATACTTTGAATCTATACTGAGATCATTTTTATGATAAGGATAGAACTACCCTGCTTTTTATAGAAAGAAAGGTAATAATATAATACAGGTAGTCCTCAATTTACAACAGTTCATTTACTGACCGGTTGAAGTTACAACACTGAAAAAAGTGACCTATGATAGTTTTTCACACATGACCGTTGTAGCATCCCCATGGTCACGAGATTTACATTCGCATGCTTGACAACTTGACTCACTTTTATGATGGTTGCAGTGTCCTGGAGTCATGCCTTTTGAGACCTGACAAGCAAAATCAATGAGGAAACCAGATTCAATTAACAAGTGTGTTAATAATTTAACAGCTGCAGTGATTCTCTTAATAAATGTGGCAAGAAAAGTCATAAAATGGGACAAAACTCACTTAACAAATTTCTCACTTAACAACATAAAGTTTTGGACTCAATTGTGATTGTAAGTTGAGGACTGCCTGTATGAGAAGTTTGAATACTCTTTCAAATTATACTGCAATTTCTCTTTTGTTTTGTCATACTTACTTTTACTTTTAAAAATTGAGAATTAATGTGGAAGTATATGACATGTGCTTTTCACATTTACTCTGTAGTATGGTGAAATTATTTCGTGCATTGAGGATCAAATATTAGATGGGGTTTGATATGAAGCTTCTACATTTTTCCCTGTTACCTCAACTATTTGTTTTTTTAAATCACAAACCTATATTGATCAAAGTAGTACGATGTTTTATAATTGACTTATATTGGGTTGCATAATATCTAAAACTTGTTTTGCCTGTAATCACATCATTTTTCATACTTTGGTGTGCTATTCTTTAATAAATAAAAAGATAATAATTTAGTTATATATACCAAGCAGAATATTGACAAATTACATATTCTGAATTTAATTTTTTAATTTAATTCTGAAATTACATCAGTTTTAGTCCTAATGAAGGAATGTAGTGAAAGTACAAACTCTACAATAATACATTGTTTCTTGTTTCTTCAAATGACTTTGTTCAATATAGAAATTGTATGCATCTAGACAAAGATAGGGATTTCCTAATCCATGGTATTTTTAATTTTTTTTAGACAAAAGAAGCTGGAAAAAGTGATGGAAGAAGAAGGCTTAAAAGATGAAGAGGTATTATTGCATGTGCTAAAACTTGTTGGTGATTATGTACCAAAGCTATCACTGTGAATGACTATACTCTAATTGTTGTTGTTTCATCCTTTAAAAATATATTAGAAAAGACTAAGAAGATCAGCACATGCCCGAAAGGAGACAGAGTTTCTGCGGCTGAAAAGAACAAGGCTTGGACTAGAGGATTTTGAGTCTTTAAAAGTAATAGGCAGAGGAGCATTTGGGGAGGTACGATTTTGAGACTAATAATTTTAGAGGGACTAATGATTTGAAGTTTTAGCAAATGGCAGAGCCTGTTCTATGTGCTCTGGGCTTGGAAAATAATCAGGCTCATTCCTGGCTAGTACTTCATTGGGGTCTGTACCAGTTCTAAAACCTAAATTGAGAAGCTGAAAAAAATATCCTGAAAGAAGACAATGGCAATTTCTTGTCCAAAAAGCATGCTGATTTACATAAAAAGATACACAGCTTTCGGTACTCTGCTTTTAGTGCATGTGTTATGATTAGCAGTTCTTTGTATATGTCTGTAAAAAGATATCAATAATACAGTATGCCTTCTAAAACAACTGGCAAAAAATCAACTAGGCAGTTGATTTTTAACATTATTCTATTTTTACCAAATTATGTGGAGTTTCATGTTGATCTCCATAATAATCTACTAATTTCTGCATCCTAATATTATATTCTTTTTTTAAAAAAACTTGATTATTTTATTTTAATTAGAAGACAGTAATTGGCTAATTTGAAAATCAGCTAACATCAGTTAACTTCATTTTTTCAACTGTTTAAAAGTTTTAATTTATCAACTAGGGAAGCATATTGCTTGCACCTTAGATTGGATTCATACATCATAATATGTTTCTGTTTGGTATTAACTTAGACTAATGAATCCGTCAGTCATAGTGGTTTATAAACCATGTTTTATATCTTGTTATATTGCTTTATTAAATCATTTTAACCATTTGCTTTCTTAAACCTTTATGCCATGGTTTAGCATAACGAGTGAATGGAGCTGCCTTTTTGTTTCGTTTGAAGTTTCATCATGTTGTTGTAGTCCTGTTACAGATTATTCAGAATCTTTGGTTATCTCTTGGTAATCATGCCCCAATATTATTTTTTGGAGATGATTTTGAAGACGCCTCTGATTGCATCTGTCCTAGGGAGTGAACACATCTTTGCAATGTAACGCTGCCTTCTCATAACTGTTTTTTTTAAAGGAATTGTTTTAAAGTTACAATCATTTTGATAAATGATGTAAACAGCTTCAGGATTTTTACATTGCGAAGTGATACACAAATATTTAAAATAGTATCACCATCCATGTTGGCTAGTGTTCATTATTAGATAGCATTTTTACCGCAATGAAACAGAAGTAGGTAACCCAGTGTCCTAGATTATATTTTGGACATCAAGTCTTATAGGTCCTGGAAGTTTTGATTAGGACTTATGGGAGTGGCAGCTGAAAACATGTGGAGGGTACAAGATTTCCTCCTGTTGATATAGGTGTATATGCTGTTATAAAGAAAGAGGTCAATTTCTGTCACTATTAACCTTAGCAGAGAAAAACTGAAATATCTAAAATGTATTAACACAAAAACAACTGGTGTCTAACTTCTAGGTGCGGCTTGTTCAGAAGAAAGACACAGGGCATGTATATGCAATGAAAATCCTACGAAAAGCTGACATGCTAGAAAAAGAGCAGGTAAACGCAATTTCCAAAAGGTTTATGCCATCTAATTCTTGCTATTGAAGTTTGGGGGAGGAAACATGTTTTTTGATCAAGCCTTTAGACTGGTAATTGGATTTCTTGAATTACCACTTTCAAAATAACTGGAATTTCTGGAAGGTAAGTGATACTTTTCTTGAGGAAACAAAAACAGTCATTTTAGTCACTACATTGACTGAGTATGAATTCTGATATTTTTGGAACTTTACTCTAGCAAAAATGTATGCTTGTAGAGGAGCTCCTCTTGAATTTGTATCCTTTCCATCTTCATTTAGATACTGTTGAATTTTTAACATTCATTTTACAAAAACTATTTACATGGGAGTAAACTCTCATTGAACTTAACTGAACATTTGTAGAAATTGTTCTGAAAGTCATTTTAATTGTGAATAATGAATGAGGGATATATAAGGAACCAGAATTGAATGAATAGTTATTTTATACTAATAGCACTTACACTTACATACTGCTTTACATGCTTTATAGCCCCATCTAAGCTGCTTACAGTGTCAGTATATTGTCCCCAACAATCTGGGTCCTTATTTTACTGACTTCCGAAGGTTGGAAGGCTGAGTCAACCTTGATCAAACTGCTGGCAGTCAGCAGAAGCAGCCTGCAGTACTGCATTCTAAGTAACTACAAGGCAAATTGACCGATTAAGAACAATTTTGTTTATTTCTATGTGTTTATATGTTTCCAGCTAATCATTTCAGCTTTTGATTCTTTAAATAGATACGCCTTTAATGGAAACTACAGTGGGTCACAAATGCAGTAGCCAGGCTTCTGTTGGGTGTCCCTCACTGCACATAACATCAGACCTGGCTCTGCTCCACCAATCACCCATTGTGTTCCAAACCAAATTCAAAAGTGTCTAACATATAAATACCTTTCCTTTATTGTGGGCAGGTCCTAACTATAATGATTCATCATTCTTTAACCAGGAGCTCTGTTTATCTACTAAGGATCTGCTGAAGATGTTGAAGGAGACCCAGCTAGAAGGATATTCTGATCACTTTTAAAATGTAATTTGAAAACCTCCCCCCTTCTGAAAGGACTTACTAATGCAGATTTTCCAACTGCATGTTATTTAAAATATTCTTTGGCTACATCATTAGTATTAATTTTGCAATTTACAGACTACTCTTTGCACAGTGGAAATGCAAGTGATTAACAAAATAAATACTGAAGTAACAATGAAAAGAACATCTGCCAGAAATTATGATTCAAAAGTTAAAAAAAGACTAATGCTAAAGCAGTGGAGGATAGTGCGGCCCTGTATATATTTTTCTTAATAAGCCAGTCAGTATGGCCAACAGTAAATCATTGTTTTTGCTGTAACAGCAATATATGAAGGACCATATGCTTCCCATCTAGTCACCAAAGATTTTAATGTATATTGTACCGAAAAGTATCTGTATTAGACTATGGTTTGTTATTTTCATGATGGCTTATGTGTCCCAAATGGCAGTCATGCTACTGGGTATTCATAAAAATAATTCGTTTTAAAATTATGACAGGTAGAAATGCCTGAATGCCTTTTACAAATATCTGAAAATGGTACCTGTAACTAAACACATTCATTTATATATCCATCTCCAGGTTGGTCATATTCGAGCAGAACGAGACATTCTAGTGGAGGCAGATAGTTTGTGGGTTGTAAAAATGTTTTATAGCTTTCAAGATAAGCTAAACCTCTATCTTATCATGGAGTTTCTACCTGGAGGTAATTATTCATTGTTGTTTGTTTTTGAATTGTTTACTTTTAAGCTGTTTATTTGAAGCAGTTGGGGATATACATTCTGATTTCTGAATTTAGTTCTTGTTAATAGGTGAAAACTCTTTGGAAAAATGAAGTAGTATGTGAGAGTTTTGGCCTGTTGCTTGTGCTGGAATTCCTACTGAAGTAATGATTGTGCTCCATTTTGCATATTTGCTAGGGGAGGAGGGAAACGTAATCAAAGCCTGTCAGCTTATTGCGCAACATCTATCTTTTTAGAGTCTTAGCGAAACTTGCAGTTACTAGTTTTCTTAGCTACAAAATAATATGAAGCTTGTTTTAAAAAGAAATAGTAGGCGTGAAGGAATTAAGAGTATATTCAAAAGTTAATGTTGATATCACAGACAACTATAATTGTAATGGGATGGGTATCAGTAGTAGTGGTATTTTATATATCCTTACTGATAACTTACTTTAAAACAGCATTGATTAGGGTAAAACATCCTGAAATAATTCGTGGCAGGTTTTCAGAATGTGAAAATATTTTTTGCTTGTTTGGAATGATATCTGTTAAACTTCTAGTGGTAAAAAGAGCAGGAGACTGAGTTCAACTTCTGTCTTAGCCACAAAAACCAATGAAGTAACTTTGGACCAGTCATTCTCTCTCTCTCTCTTTCCCCCCACCTCCCCCCTATCTCAAGTTTTTTTTTTAATGTGGGACAAATAGGAAGAGGAAGGTATCTTGGATATATTTGCTACCTTGAGTTATTTGTAAAAATAATAAAGTCAGGATGCAAATAAATAAAAAGGAATAGATGAAATTGTTCTAGAGAAAAAAAAAGATTTGTAAAGAATACAGAGTACTTTTTATAGTATAAACTCAGTTAAATGAAGTGCTGATACTGTGTTTATAAAAGAGGTGAATTAACTTGCCTTCATTTTCCTTTGTGCATGCAGGTGATATGATGACATTATTAATGAAAAAAGATACCCTTACAGAAGAAGAGACTCAATTTTACATAGCAGAGACTGTGTTAGCTATAGATTCAATTCATCAGCTGGGATTTATTCATCGTGACATCAAGCCAGATAATCTTCTCTTGGACAGTAAAGTATGAGTGCTATTTTTTGGCTAGCTTTTCTTTAACATTTCCTATTAGAATGCTAGGTTTTATCATCTTTTAATTATTTAGATTCATTCTAAATAAAATTATCTAGAATAGAGCTAATATTCTAATACAGAATAAAACTATTCTAGGTTTGAAATCTATATACTACTAAAACTCTCATGTCTGTTTGGTTGTTTGTGTAACCTTCAGTTGAGCAAAATGGTGTGTCACAGAGCAACAATTTTTGAATCAATATATCTCAAATGGGTTAACTTAGAGAATGTGTCCAAAATCTGGGAGCCATCAGTCCAATAGGATTGAAATTTGGCAATGTAGCCACTGCTGTGGCACATAATCAACATTTCCAGCACTCCTTGCCAGCTTCCCATAGGGAAAGCCAATGGGGAAACTGGCAGGAAATTGGAAATCATTCCTACTCTGACTTTTTTTTTTTGCCTGCCCATGGTTATTCTGTTTCTCTGTTTAGGTAAAGAAATACCTCTCAAACGATGACAAACGATGACTCAGGGAATCATGTGGACACTGAGAGTCTGTTGTTAGTACCTGTGACTTAGCTCTTATTTGAAATATTGTAATTGGCACTTGAAATACTGTGCAGGGGGCACAATAAATAAGTAAGGAAAAGATGCAGTTCTGTTAGCTAGTATGCTTTCTTTGGCCTTCAAGAAAGAACATATTGAAATGGGGTTGCTTCTTCGGAGCTTTATGTATAGAAGTGGATTCATGACAATGAAATGATTTTGATTGAAAGCAAACTATGCTTTGAAATACTTTTTAAGCATTCTTCCGCAATATCTTAACTAAACACCTGCATTTAGAGAACATGTAACATGCATGTTTGCATTCTGTCATAATGGCCCAAGATGCAAGCCAGTTAAAGGGCATTCTGCAGCCTGGGCAATCCTGATCATTCTAATTTTTCTGAAAATGAAAATATATATGGTTTTTCTCAGGGAAGATTCCCAAACAATAATTGGCTGGCATCTAATAGAACTTTCTTTTTTATTTATTTTTTAAGTGTTCCATTTTTTGCATGGTATACTCTTCTGTGCACTGTAACAGAAAAACGATGGGTGCCTATCGTGGAATGACACAATGTGTCATTGTGTGAATCCTTGCATGATACTATTGATTTGATTAAGGATACCTTGGATGCTTACTTATATTACATTTTATTTTCTTAATGTATTTAAAGAATCCACCTGATTCTGCATATCTGATTATGTGATTAATATACAAAGAGTGTAGTATACAGAAGGTTTTTTTTAATGTAAAAGTTTATCAAAAAAGAACACCAAAAGTGTGATATTTGCTAAGTATTTAGTGTTTGAAGGCTATGCTGTTATTGATTTCTCCTATTTTTGCATTGTTTACTTTCAGGGCCATGTGAAGCTGTCAGACTTTGGTCTTTGCACAGGACTGAAGAAAGCACATAGAACAGAATTCTATAGGAATTTGAGCTATAATCTCCCTAGTGATTTCAGTAAGCCTTTTTATATCATTTAAACAAACTTGTAATCACCCAAATAATAAGTGCTCTCAAATATTCTTTTGTTCTTATCCACTCTGAGTCCACCTGGTGGTCTATATGTTTAGAAGAGTTTGTTTCCTTTGTGGGTGGCTCTCACATGCTTATTTAATTTTAAGTATTTTTATCTTGCTGTTTAGCAGAAAAGTAACTTATATAAAGTAAGTAACATACAAAATGTTTTCTGCTTTCAGGCAGGCTATGTTCAGGCACAATATACAAACATAAAAGAAAGATACTGACTAGAAAAGAAAAAACCATTACTTCATAACCAGTCACTTAATGATTGTTTAAACTTACAACCCATCCCTAAACTTCTTCTGTCTGATCCCCCCCCCCCCCCAGAATTGCATTTGCAATAAAAAAGATTCTGCTCATTTAAAAGTAATGCTTTGTCTGCCGCATAATAGTACTGGTCTCTGTATAAAAAAAAATAAACATGTGCTAGTGTGATTTAAATGTCTTTTATAAAACTTGCTTAGCTTTATCTTATGCCTAAGGATAACCCCATTAAGCTTAGATATTGAAATGCTTTTATCTTGGAATTGTATCTTCAGTTCAGCATGTAGATACCCTTTTAGCAGTAATTGATAAATAAAGCAGGTGAGATGCTGCCTTCCTATAATACTTTTGTGAAGTTTGGTAGCTTGTTCAGAATTTATGTACATGTTTTTGACTTCTTGGTGTTTCTAGCTTCAAAATACCTATAAAATATTTATATATTATATAAATATTTATTAATGCTATTCATTCATATACAGCAACTTTCCTCTAGTTTATTCTTCCATTTTTTGGGAAGAAGAGGGGAGAGAATGTGAGCCATTAGAATTCAGAGCAAATATATAAAAAGACGTTAACCATGTTATAAATATTTATTGTTTTCAGTGTATCAGTATATTAAAACAGTTCAATGTCATTTATCTTTGGTTATTTATCTTCAGCTTTTCAGAATATGAACTCCAAAAGAAAAGCAGAAACTTGGAAAAGAAACAGAAGACAATTGGTAGGTAATGTTCTCTGGATAATTATATTATATTGCTTCATTTGAAGGAATACTCTCTGCTGTTCAACCAAGAAGAAATTCCTTTAGTGGCTCACATAAGATTACAAACAGGACAGTCCTTGGAAATAAGTATGTGATTGTAAATATCACCAAAACAAACAAAAAGGGGATAAGGGAAGAGTGAAGAAAAACAAACTTGGATTCTAGTTCTTAAACCAAATGGAAATAGTTGAAAAGGGAAGTGGAAATGAATGGAACTGGGGGAGGAGACACCCTTTTCTGGTATAATTACTTCTTCTGCAATTATTTCTCTGTTCTGTTAGTGCAGGTTAGATAAAGCTCATATATTTATAGGAAGAGTACAGGTGGTAAGCATTGCTAATGTTTGTAGTAGACCTGATTCAGGAGTCTGAGAAAATCTTTAGCTGCTCGAGGTAAGGAGGGACTTTCATTTAATTTGTACTCTTCTTCTGTGGAGGAACCTTTTACATATGTAGATGATATAATGCCAGAAAGCAGTGTTGTGACTAGTCTAGAAGATCCTACAAACTCCTTGAGGACATTGGAAGTTGAAGTAAAATAACCTGCATTCTAATATTATCATATAAAAATGCTGATATTGATAGAGGACATGGGCCAGTCGCATATTAGATTTTCCTCCATTGGTAAATCATACTGTTCCTCACAAGTATTCAGGTCGAGCTTCAGATGTGATTTTTGAAAGATCTGACAGAAAATGCACAAGTGAAACTTTTTGTTAATTTTTCATGCTATAAAGCAAACACATCTTGTCTCAGGATTATGAAATCCTGGAGAAAGGAACAGCTACTTTAAGGTATTGCAGACAGATGCCAGATATATGTACTTGGGAAAAGCTTTGGGGGATAGAATGCAAACAACAGCACAATCTCAATATTTGTTGACATTACACTTGATATTAAGTATTGCAACTGTTAGCCAAACTGACTTAGCAAATAGAAATGCTATATTTGCATTAATAAATAATTCAGTCTGAAGTAAACTGCTCACCAGAAGTACATTTGTGTTAAATATTGACTTAGAAAGAAAATACCATCCCATCTCCAAGTTTCACATCCCAAGATTGTTTCAGGGAATTATTACAAAAGCAGTATGTCTTGCATAATGTTCTTCGGCTACTCCAATCCTTTATTTACAGATGGAATATTTCTAAAATCATTAAATAAATACTGTTTCATTTCAGGCTTTCTCCACCGTGGGAACGCCAGATTACATTGCTCCAGAGGTCTTCATGCAGACAGGGTACAATAAGCTTTGTGACTGGTGGTCCCTTGGAGTCATAATGTATGAGATGCTAATTGGTAAGGGATAACATAGTAGATCCAAATTAGAGCTATAATATGGTCACAGATCTTAATCTGCTCCTTGATTTCTAAACAGAATGCAACTTGAGGTGTAATGTTATCTTGATTTTTATTTGCAGTTGTAATGTTTAATTTTCAAATGAAATATATGGAGCTAGGAATTGGTAACCTATAGGCTTGCTTCAGTATAGGCTTGCTCACTGATCTAACATTTATAATGTTTTTCTTAGGTTACCCTCCTTTCTGTTCAGAGACGCCTCAAGAAACATACAAGAAAGTAATGAATTGGAAAGAGACTTTAATATTCCCCCCAGAAGTTCCTATTTCTGAGAGAGCCAAAGATCTCATTTTAAGGTACCTAGAACTATAATTGCTAACATTGAAGTCTTGGAGAGTGTTGAAACTGATATTTTGGTTTTCATTGCACAAACTTTAATATCCAGTCTTCAATTATTTGGGTTGTCATTTTCTGAAAGTATAAAATTGTGCTTTATAAACTATCCCAAGCTGGGCACTGATATTCAAGAGTATAAGTAGAGATGTTCAAGAAATGAAAAAATAGCTCCGTTTTGAGCTAGAAACAAGCCATATCATGTTCTAGACATTTTCCTGAACTGTTGGGTAAGCCATGATTTGGCAGAAATTGAATGCAAAATATTTAGGTTGATCCATATTTTCAGAAGAACAAAATCTAGATTGGAAAGCAAATGTGGCCTGCCAGCAGAGCTGGCAGCAGAGTCAGACAGTAAGATGTTGGGGAGGAACATGGGACAGTCCTGGGGGCTGAGGAAAGCTCAGACGAGGGCTTTGCATCAGAGGAAGAGTGGGAGCTAGAAAGCAGTGAGGCAGAGAAACAGCTGGAGCGTTTTCCCAGTGTGTGAATGTGCAGAGCTGCCAGAAGACAAGAACAACTAAAAAAATCTAAAGAAAGCAGGATCAACTTGGGAGTAAAGCCACACCTTGGAGGTGATTGACCCCTCCCATGGGAAACAAAAGAGGAGCGAATGGGGAGTGGGCTTTTGCAGAAAACAATTTGTTCCTTCGGTCATTACAAGAGAGGAAAGTTCTGTTTGTGATTATAAGAGACACTGTGCCAAGTGTTGCCTTGCCCTGTGTTTGGAAACTAGTTATCTGGCAGCTCACCAAGCAAGATAAGGTTCGTGTTGATAAATATTCCTCTGAAAGACTGTTTGCCAAGCCTTGCTGACTGTGAATGAAAGGAATTCATAGTCATGTAAATAAAAGAGGTTTTGCCGGGATCCAGGCTCTGCTTCATGCTTGTTAAGGAAGCCTAGCTCAGAACAGCAAATCTACCATGGTTGATGTGCATAGTCCTCTACCTTGCTTCCAACAGTAATCTGTTGGCCCACCTGCCTTCTTTCTAGCTTCACCATTTCTATCCCTTTCCTCAGCCAATGCTTTCAACCCCTCCTCCCCCCGCCCCAATCTGGTTCAGCTAGCACTTTTCCCTATACTTTGTATTGCATAGAAGCTGGGTGTATTCCAGAACATGCACTCCATTTCCTTCAAACAAGAGAAGTGGTCCATATTCCGCATAAACTGAAAATCCTATATTCAAGAGAGTTGCCTACAATTTGATGCTTTTTAAAATGGTACCTTGCCTTTTCTTTGTTTTTTTACTATGTTCTTTTGTGTTTAATTCTCTCTCTCCCCCCAATGCAATTAACCTATGCAATTAACATTTCATGAATAAATGCATGGAATGTATAGCTAACATGGCTACAATCATTATTGTATGTAATATTCAGTCCAGGAGGTGGCCTGATTCTGAATACTATTACTGAGGAACATGAATGGGTGAATGCTGTTTCACGTGTGTCTCCACTTGTGGGATTCCCTTAGGTATCTGACTGATTATTAAGGAAGGAAATAGAATACTAGTGCTCTTAATACCTTAGCATAGAATTGTGTTGGGCTTAGTCCACCTTCACCATCCAATGAGGGCTTAAACTGTTTCCTATTTTTTTGAAATGCCAATATTACAATGAGAAGATATGCATCCTGATCACATTGAATAAAGTGAGGAGGGGTTGTATTCCTGTATGTATTACTTTCTAGAAATTGAAAGTTTCGAATCTCCAATTGCAAAGGTTGGGGGGGGGGGACAGTGTTTTTCATACAAAAACAGTATTTAATTAGTATGTTGATTTCGTATTTTGATACATCATATCAAAAATGATATTTTCTCGGTATGTTCTCTAGCTCCCTGGAAAGCTGTAAGGTCCTGCACTTTTTCCCCCAATTTGTTTATAGCAGTAGCATTGTATCAGCACTAGTACTCTATTTTTTAGCTTATTCAGGCTTGCCTCAGAAACAGTTGTGCTGTCTTGGAATCAGGGGTGGATTCCAGCAGGCACTACTGTTGGTTCACTCGTGGGCGTGGGCGTTTCATGCAGTGCAATAAAAATTGTTCTGCCCATGTGCAGAAGCAAAAAGCAAGATGGTGGCGCCTATAGTGCTGCATGGAGAACCAGTTCAAGGCATGGCAGGCCTGGGTTGCTGCTGGTTCCAGTGACCCACACCGCCAAACCACTACTGGTTCGGCCGAATCAGTCCGAACCAGTAGGAACCCACCACTGCTTTGAATGAATATATGTATTTGTCCGCTGCAGATACTTTCTTTTCTAGTTAGTAGTTCATATTTAAATACTTCTGAATCCTCCATGGTGTCTTTGTCTCCAGATTTTGCTGTGAATGGGAACATCGAATCGGTGCTCCAGGTGTTGAAGAAATTAAAACAAATCCTTTTTTTGAAGGAGTTGACTGGGAGCATATCAGGTACAGTATGTTCTTCTCAGTTTTTGTTCAGTTTTTTAATTGAATCACACAATAGGGAAAGACTGCGACAACTATGAGCGTGGTCAAGATTGAGTTTCGAAAACACTCATGATGTATATTCGGTTTGCGGTAGAACAGAATATTTTCCCTTGCAAGACCATTTATTTAACCCTGATTCTCTTTCACAGGGAGAGACCTGCGGCAATTTCCATAGAAATCAAAAGTATTGATGACACATCAAACTTTGATGAATTTCCGGAATCTGATATCCTTAAATCTGCAGGTATATTATTAATCTTTTTGCTTTATTTTATTCTTAAGTGAGATGTTAGCTTTCACTGATTCTCTCAAGTAATAGCCTTTTCATAGAAAAAAATCACTGCAAATCCTTAGGCTTCTTCACTTAGGAGCAGGGTGGATCTGTAGTAGAGACTAGAGTCTCTGGGGTGTCATATCTACTCTTAAATTGTATGCAAAGTTTCTCCTCCAGAGACTGAGGATTCTGGGAACATTAGAATGTTCCATTTTTCTTCTGACAAAACAGTAGCTTCATAATACTATTTCCCATTACAGAAGATTTATTTCCAGGAAATGAGACGACCAGTTCTGAAATGTCCAGATTGACATTATCAGAAAGAAAATTAGAATATTGTAGTGAAGGGCTGTCAAACTCCTGGCCTGTGAGCCCATCGCGTCACGTGCTGCCCATGCCCGTTTAGCAAAGGGGGGGAGTCCTGATACCGCCTCCTGCCGATTACCTCCCTCCGACCAATTAGATCGCACAGATTGGGCCTCCTCCGAATTCCATCCGCCAGTCAATGTCGACTGGCGACTACGCGGAAGAGAGCCTTTTCAGTAGCAGCTCCGACCCTGTGGAATGACCTCCCCGTCGAGATTCGCACTCTCACCACCGTCCAGACCTTCCGCACAGCCCTTAAGATCTGGCTATCCCAGCAGGCCTGGGAATAAGTTCATAATTCGCCCTGCCTGAGTGTTGAGTGTTGAATGAAAGTTGTGTTTTACCGTTTATTTTTATTCACATATTGTTATGTTTTATATTGCACCCCCCTTTCCTATGAATGTAAGCCGCCCTGAGTCCCCTCAGGGAAAAGGGCGGCCTATAAATTCCAAATAAATGAAATGAAATGAAACGTCACGTGACACCGCCATGACGACTTGAGTTTGATACCTCTGTTATAGCGTTTCTTAGAATTGTATGTTTTGCATATCCCTGCTGTTAATTTTGCCTTAGCTGATGGCAATACTTAGCTGGCCTTGGCTGATCTCAGAAGCTAAGCAGAGATTATCTGTATTAATGCCTGGTTACAGTAGATGAATCCCAGAAATGGGAGCCAAAAAAGAAAAAGAAACTCTAAATTTAGAGGTGTTGACTGCAGTCCAGTTTTAATATTACAACTAAAAGAAGGCTAGCCAGGGCTGTAGAGTAAACATGATATAAAGCAGCTGGCATCTTTGTGATCTTAAAGTCTTTTTTCACTTCCTTTTTGATATTTTTTATACAAAATGCATTGTCATGAATCTCTTTTTCATACATGATTAAATGCTTGAATGTTTTTAAAAAAATAGTTCTCAGAGTTTAAACACTGATTTAATTTGTCTCCTCATTCTTTGACAGGGTTGATATCGTGCTCTTTGATGATCTTCCTTCCTTCCTTCTTTCTAGATTTTTAATTCTTTATTTATCTTCTGTATAATACATTCAAGCTGAATGACAATATTCTCCCATCTTGCAACTCTAATATTCACAATAAATTTCTGTTCTGTATTAAATGGTTTAATATTCTGAATTTTGTTTTTCAGCAGTGACCACAGGTAACCATCCAGAAACAGACTACAAGAACAAAGACTGGGTCTTTATCAATTATACCTACAAACGTTTTGAAGGCTTGACTGCTCGAGGGGCAATACCATCCTACATGAAATCAGGAAAATAACAGCTCTTTGCTAGATGGTTTACTTTTGTCTCGAAACTTTTTACCCCAGGGGCTGTGAAAGTTTGAAGAATGCAAAATGACATCTTATGCTGTGTTTACATTACAAGTGATGGAACGGGGAAAATTCCACAAATCGCACTTACAGATGCATTTGCAGATTTTAATAATTAAGCTTTGGTCTTTAGGTAATTTTTTTAAGACTGTTACTTCATCAACAAAGGAAAGAGCAGGCTTTTAATTACGAGTATGATGTGTTCTGTCTTACAAGTGCTGTCTGAAAATACAGCTCAGTTCTAAGGGCTAAGGCATTACAGAAGAAGCAGAGCAGTAATTACTATGGTGAGAGAGCTGATTCTCAGTAGTTATTCCATAGGATGGCAAAAAATTTCTTGCTAAATACTGTATAGGGCTATTCATGTTTTTTTGATAGCTTTTCAATCCAGTAATGGCTTCAAAACCTGCGGCACTTTACTGCTGGTACTAAAATTAGTCATCTGGAAGTATTATGCCTTTTAATATATTTCTGGTATGTATAACATTATGTATTCTATAAGCAATGTTATGAGCAATGATGGCAATTTCTATAAAACCTGTTTAAAAGAACATTTTTTTCTATTTGGTAAAAAAAAAAAGCAGATCACTAGTAATAACATTAATACTTTGTAGGCAATATTAAGAAAATGGGAAACAATATGTCATCCTTCCTTCCCTTCTTTCAGATCTTTTACATATCAAAGCCCATTCAGTTATAAAGAGGATGATTCTAAGATTTCGAGCTTCTATAGTTTTGTGATGCAAATTACATGAATTCATATTGTTTAATCAAAGTTTCTATTTGGTTGTAGTAGTTGCATACACTGGGCTCTTTGACACTGTTATGATATCCAGGCAAATCCCAACTCTACACAATGTACATTACTGATCTGTGCCTGTAATTTAATTTTTAAGTATGTAGGATGATTTATTCTCCGTCAAGGCACAATGATTATAAAGAAACATACACATAATGCATTTGGAAACAGAAAAAAGGAAAGAGGATTGACCTGAAAATTATGTCCCAGAATACTTTTAAGTACATTAATTTTTTTTATCAAATATTTGAATACAATTATGAAGCTTTAATATATTCTGGCTCTTTTCTTATAAATTAATAGACAAAGAGAACCTAAAGTATTCTGCTCAAATTCAGGAAGGATATGCAGTTCCAGGATTATCCAAAAGCCTTTGTTCTTTCTGAAAGATCTGAAGCAGCTTGCAATAATATCAGCCGTTTATATTGACCATAAATTGTTTCATTACTGTTCTTACCCACTGGACTTTTAGAAAAACAAACTTTTTTTTAACTGTAGCTATATACCTGCCATAGGGACATACATGTTCTCCCAGAGTGCACCATGTGCCTTTCTACTATATAAAGCAGTAGGTAATGTAAACTCTTTCTCCTCATCCTTATTTACAGTACCACACATTTTGCTCTCTATCCGAAAGCCTGCTACTCTAAGTAGCTTTCTAGATGGGAATCTACATAGAAATGTCAGTGAGGAAGAAGCAAATGAAATATTTGCATTTAACTTAAGAGAAGCCTAAAGGGAAGCAAGGTTTGCTTCTGCTTTTAAGTATCTTATGTGCCTAAGTTTTACAATTACCATGTTGGACGTGTCTCATCTGTAATGAGACTAGGGTTTTGCTTAACTTGCTAGATAATGATGGATTTGAAGTTAAATTCTGGTGCTTGCTAAATATTGAAAACATGTAGCATATATAACTGGTGCTTAATAAGCCTTAAATAAAAAAAAAGCTGTAGAAAACCCTCAGGGTAACCAGATAGCTTAAGAGATGAGTTGACCAGCCAACAACTTTTCAAAGGGAAGAACATTGTGTTGCATTCTGTCTGCATTACAGTAATGTGTTTCTTTTGCATTATGACAATATAGTACATAGTAGTTGTGCAGTGTGATAGATTATGAATGCAAGGATAGTATGCATGTGGGTAAATTGAATTTACAGTGCAAGGTTTAATTCTGCTTGTCTTTTGTAATTAGGAAATACCTTAGAGCGATTGTGGCTTTTTTGTTTTTAGTGAAGTTGAATAAAGAATATTGCTATAAGCAAAAGACTAACTTTGAATTCTGCAATCTGGACAGTGGCCAAGATCTTAGTAGGCTGTCCTGATATTATGTAGGGTGCTTGTGTGCCACACTCACAAACAAGGATAGTATATTAACAAGCTTACGAAAATTAAATTGTTTCATTCCTTTAAAAAAACAAACCACTGCCATTTCCCCTTGCATGGAAGCATTAACATTTAGATTCCAATGGCATGTTTGGGAACACTAAAGCAAGGGTTGTCACAAAATAGATTACATATTTGAATGCATAATGTTGGCACCTAATCCACAGTTTAGAGTGGTCCATATGAATTTGATTCCTTATTTCTTCTCATCTTGACCCCCAGCTCTGTTGGTATTGATCTCAAAGTGAATTAAAAATCCCAGTTAATTAAAATTTAAAAGTATTAAGTTCTAATTTGAAAGGAACCTCATTAAAGCTTAATTGCCATGACTGTCAATGTTATTGTGAACTCATAACCATAACCGGGCTGCACTGAAGCACATAATCCCCATAGGCTGCCACTTTCATATTGCTGGCTCTTGACATCTTGCACAAGCTCATAGTACTGTTTGAAAGTCACTTTTCTAGGATGACACTTCCTTGTTCTAAAGCAATTTTTAGATCTAATTGGTCAAGCAATTATACTAGTAAATGCAAGTTGCTATATTTTACTGAGCTGAATTATTAAATAATCACTGATGTATATTCCACATACCCCCAAAACTGCAAAAGTTTTGGATTTTGGCCTGCCTGGGGTATGGGAGAAAATAAAAATCCTGGCTTAAGGTAAATATAAGCAACACACTGCTGGTTGTGTATGATTCCTAGCAGGTTATACTACACTTAGGTACTGACTAGCCGCTGTGCCTGGGTTCTGCCTTATTTTGGTAGATGACAATTATTTTGTATCTGCATATGGCTGTTCCTAAATGCAATGTACAATTTAGTACACTTTGTATGTGATTTGTTGGTTTTATTTGGAGACCAATTCTATGTGGAACAACCTTTGCATTCTTAAATGTATAAAATTCATTTTCAATAAATGTAGTTTTGCTATTTCTTGTGGTGGTTTTCTGAATTTGAAGTTACTAAAGGTTGCTTCATTGTAACTTAGGATCAGTATGTGACTACATGTATTTGTTCAGCCCATTTTTCAAATGCATTTGATGCACAACTTTATTCCAGTTACTAAATTTATATACTTGCAAAAAATCAACAAGTAGTTTAGGAAAGGGAGACAGGAAGAAAAGAATACATAGCATCAGGATGTTGATTAAAGGAAAACTATAGTTGTCCATATACTGGTAAACCTTTTTTGTTACAATGAGAATGAGGGAATTTTTAGAGGGATACTGTGTAAACCATTTTGATTATAACCAAATCTGGCTCACATGTGATAAAAATTATACTGCAGCATTTAGACTTTGTAACATCAATGGTGGATATATTGTACCTTGTTTCTATGTGCACACCTAGGTGGAGCCTATTAAGTGAGTATAGATACAAATACATGCAATTTCACTGATGCTCCATGGTTGAGAAGGCATAAAAAGAAAAGTCACAGGAAAATAGATTAAAAAGTACTTTAATAAAGTCTATGAAGAAGTATATAAAATAACTTACAAAAAACACTGAAACAGCATGATCTTATAAATGCTAAGCATTGAATTAAATTATAAACTAAATCACAATAATAAAAAAATAAGGTGGTGATTACTCCTGAATTGAAATTTTCCATTTGCTCAAATGCAATGGGAGGGGAAAATAAACGCATCAATTAAGAAATATATTTTTAGAATAAATCTGTGTGAATAACTTTTGAACTGTACTGCCTCTAATGCTCACTCTACTGATCAGAGTGGTTCCACAAGAATGCTGCTGGCCTTTGCATACGAAATAGGTGATTATTCAATTCACTGGGATAAAATGAGCCTAAACTTCACAGACTTGAATTTGTCATTGTTTTAATTTAAAAATTACTTTTTATTTTATCTATTCAGTGAGTTAGATTCAGGTAAGGTCTGTACCCACTGAAACCATGATTTTCCTAACATTGTGATTTGGATCTGGATCAATGGCACAATCATTGCTTTTTATCTGCTACAGCAAATTTTTCTTGGTCCAAAAAAGCTATGGCCTCCAGATGTTGCTGAACCAGATGTTTCTGCACCCTTCACCATTATTCATACTTTCTGGGACAGTTGAACAGCCCATCAACATGTAAATAACACGGAGTACATAAGATATCTTAACCAAATTTGCATTACTCGCATTGGAAAATTGGGAAAAAATGTCAACCAATTTAGAAATTGCCAAATTTGTCTAGATGATTGGCCTCCAAGGAAATATTTAATCTGAGCTAATTGTACTCCATATTCAAACTTAGTTTGCAATGTGGCTTGCATAAGATTTTGCCCTCACTGATCCCAATATTGACTACGGCATCTACTTCTAGGTACCACAGTTTAAAAAAGATTTAGATAAACTGATTCAGAAAGGGAAATTAGAATTAGCAGCAGATTAGAAACCAAGTCTTATTACAAAAGAAGATTTAGGAATTAGGAATGCTTAGCTGTGGAAAAAAAAAAGAAAAGGGGGCAGGGAGGTATGACAATATTCTTGTACCTGAAGGAATACTGTACCTGAATGAAAAGGACAAGACTGGTTCTCCATCATTCCAGAGTGCAAGACGCTCTATAATCATTTCAAATTATAAGAAGGCAAATTATAATTGAACGGAAAGAAAAAAAAACCTTTTCCCCATAATATTAACTTTGGCATTCATTCATAGAAGTGGGGATCTCCTTACTGTTCTGACTAGAGGTGGTATTTAGCCGGTTTGGACTAGTTCGCCCAAACTGGTCGAACTGCCAAAACATCCTATGTAGCCTCATTTTCGACACCGTGCATGCGTGCACACAATGCGCGAGCAAAGTGCATGCTTAGAAGGCTGCATGCATACGTGGAAGGTGCACAGCGTGGGCCTGCATGCTCAGTTGTGAACCAGTGGTAAACATAAGTGAATTCCACGCTTGTTCTGACTATAAATGTAAAGTTTTATCATGGTTTGATTTGATACATGAAATCAATTTTAATCATTAAAAGGTTTTATTATTTATTGCCCAACCAGAATCCCAATGAAATGAGTTGTTAATGGGGGAAGGGGATCACAAAAACTCATCATTTTGGTGAATTGCAGAATACGAATCTGAGGAGCCATGCAATATATAATTTTCTACTGATCCTGCTGATTATGTTTCCCAATCGATTATTTTAAGGGCCAGCCTCAAGCAGCGTAATTGTCCCACAATGCTGAGACAGCTATTGTGTTTCCCCAAAAATAAGACAGGGTCTTATTTTCTTTTGACCCTAGAAATACGTGCTTGGCCTTATTTTCAGGGAAGTCTTATTATTTTTGAGGTGCAGTAGGCGTGGTCACCTCATGGCTGCTGCTGTGTTGCAATATTTCTGGGGAGGGATTATTTTCAGGGTGGGCTTATTTTAGCGCATGCACTCAAAAGCCTGACTGGGCTTATTATCCAGGGAGGTCTTATTTTCGGAAAAACAGGATAGGAAACTTACTCCTGCAATTGATATTAGCCAAAATGCTGAGAAGTGATGACAAAGCTGACATCCTTGCTAGTATCAAAGATCAATATCTTTAGCCAAGAGGACGGATTATATGGAACAACCACAAAGCATTTTCCAGACTCAAGACTCAAATGATAGCTGCTGTAGCGCAGGTTTTCCTGCAAGAGTCACTTCCTTAAAAATGCTGTGGAATACTTCCACAAGGAAGTTTTTTCCATTCAAGAAATGTTGCTTTGCAGCCTTTGCTTTGAGGGGAGGGAATGTTCAGCCATCTTCGTTCCTCCAGTGTTACTGCTTGAATGTTTGAGCCCAAGATTATGCATTGTTTTCTGCAAGTGGTACTTTCTTTTGTATCCCAGTAGCTTATTTCCAGTAAGTAAGCACAACTCAGGCATATATGTAAAGTAGGGCTGGTTCTTTCCTTGTAAATAATTTGAGTGGTTCACTGGGCACCCACAGATTCCAATTTCTCCCTGTTGGTGCTTACCTTGGTAAGTGCGTCTGATCTTCCTTTCTGAGCTGTTATGTCAATATTAGGAAACTGAACAGAAAGCGACAAAAGTGCATGCATCGTAGGTGTGATGTTTTGTCTATAAATATCTACTTCAGCCAGATAATGGAGGATGAAGGGTTACCAAACTCATTGCTATGATACTGATAATGACTGTAATACCACAATGGAATCCTTTATGATATGGTACCTTTTAAAACTGAGTCTGTGTAGATTAATGTTAATGAAGACTTTAAGACATTTTTTATGTTGCATTCCTTCCAATTCAATGGAATATCAAACAGCTCAATGTAGACTTTATCACTTGAGGCACAAACGACCAGAGTCAAACTATGCCACTTCTAATATTTCACACAAAGTCTTTCAAGAAAAAGCTCTAATGCTGGGAAAGCAGGAAGGAAAAGAGAAGAGGAGGGCAACCAGTAGCAAGATGGATGGGCAGTTGCCAGGGGCATTGGGAGTGCACTGTTGGGAGAGTTGAACAAAGAAATTTGGGACAGATCATCATGGAGAAAATCTAAGTGGTAGGAATAGAAAATGACTTGATGTCACATAATCAATCCTTTCAATTCAAGTGAGTTGAAAATAGGTTCCCATTCTTTTAGTTCCAATGCATTTATTTAGCTACAGGGATAAATGTTAGCTCAATCCTCAGGTTTCCAATCCTCCTAAGAGAATGCTTGGGACCCACAAGAAGCAAATTTGTTTTTAAAAAAAGTCCTCTGGGCTTGAAGAGACTATATTTGGAAACCATAGCAACCATGACAAGAAAATTCAGCTCTGAGTTGGGCATTAAGTCCCCACCCAAAAGCTCAGTGAAGTCCATTTGAGAGCCATTTGTGCTGCTTAATTAATCTGCCACTTCATTAGCATCCATTTGAGAGTGTGGTGCATTTAATCGATCAAGCTCGTCTACCTGGGGAGGGTGATGCATCATAACCTCTTGGTCTTCTGCTATGTCTTCACCTGCCATTACAAGGTTTGTTAGAGATTTGCTTCTAACACACTGGAAATCAACATGCCGACTTTTTCCTTCTTCCTTTTCCCAAGACATCTGGATGAATGGACGTTGAACATAGTTGTAGATAACTTCAGAGCGCCCTCCAGGCCTCTTTTTCACTTTCTCCTTACAAGTGGGATAACCTGAAACACAGTTAAAAGGTAAAAGTAAAGGTTCCCCTCTCACATATGTGCTAGTTGTTCCTGACTCTAGGGGGCAGTGCTCATCTCCATTCCTAAGCCGAAGAGTCAGCATTATCTGGAGATGTCTCCATGGTCATGTGGCCGGCATGACTAAATGCCGAATGTACACAGAATGTTGTTACCATCAAGGGTGGTCCCTATTTTTCTACTTGCATTTTTACGTGCTTTTGAACTGCCGAACTTTCTGATTGACAACCTCAGCGTCTTAGCCACTGAGCCACTGCATGCTCTGAAACACAGTTATTCAGGTATAACTATCGTCCCAAACTCCCCGCCCCCGGCCAACTCCAATCCCTATGTGTAAGCTTAATTATTTCTTCAAGTAATAAATATTCCTAAAAGGATAATATCCTAAAAAGGAGGCCATTTGGCCTGCGAGGATTGATCCCAAGACATCTTGAGGCAGAGACTAGACTGAAAAAGACTGACATAAAGAAGAGACTTTCTCAGCACTGAAAATACAAATGGAACTGACTCATGTGTTCAGTACACAAAACTGAACTATATGTCTAGCTTGGCCTTGAGTCAGGTTGCTGCTGCTAATTTCAGAAGGGAGGAGCAGACTTTAAATAACATCCACCCACCCCATCCTCATGGAAAACTTAAGAAATAGGCAAGGAATGTTAAGGGTTTGTCAGGAACTGACTGGGTGGATTATTCCAAAGACCTCAGCAAAATGTATCATTAAGCAATCAACAAAACTACATAGGGCTAACTAATAAAAACAGTAAATTGCTTTCCTTTTTTAACAGTTTGTATTACTTAGGAAACACTTTACATACCTTCAATGCCAATTCTTATGTTTTTGAGGCCACGTTCTTTCAAAACAGTTTTTGCAACATCCCGATTCTCAATGTACTTGAAGAATCTGTAGAGTTTAGAACTATACAGAACTTGGAGGTGAGAAAAAAAAGCCACATTAATTAATGAACATGAGTACAGCAGCTATTATTAAATTTGCTGAGACAAACAATAATTGGGCAACTTTTTTTTCATAAATTTTCAAAAATAGTTGAAAATACAGGTGATTTTCAAAGATCGTATACCAGGGATGGTGAACCTATGGCACACATGCCACAAGTGGCACGTGGAGCCATTTGTCAGGGCATGTGAGGCATGCACGCACTGGCCAGCTGAGTTCAGCCTTTTTTTTAAAGCCATTTTTCTCCCTCCCCAGGCTCCAAATGCTTTAAGGGAGCCTGGGGAGGGCGAAAACAGCCTTCCCCCCACTGGAGGCCCTCTGGAGGCTTCAGGAGCTTCCTTGAAGACTCCGGAGCGCAAAAAACCAGCCCTATGGGCAAACCGGAAGTTCGGGAAAGGACTTCCGATTTGCTCATAGGGTCGGTTTAAGCCCTCCAGAGACCTTCAGGAGGCTTTCCTGAAGGCTCTGGAGGATGCTCATAGGGTCGTTTTTAGTCCTCCGGAGCCTTCAGGGAAGCCTCTTGAAGGTCCCTGAAGGTTGCGGAGGGCCTCCAGGGAGGCGGGGGAGGCTTTTTTCGCCTTCCCCAGGCTCCTATAAAGCCTCTGAAGCCTGGGGAGGGTGAAAAAAAGCATGCAAATAATGGGGGGGGGAGTGCCTGTGATGCGCGCATATGCACTGGGGGTGTGTGCATTGCATTATGGGTGTAGCATGCCCACACACGACCCCACCGCTCCCCCCGCTTATGTCACGCGAGCCAAAAAAGGTTTGCCATTGCTGCCCTATACTAACAAGGAAGACTGGCAGCTTCATAATGTCAAAAGGCTTCCCTCTCAGATACAATTTCTATTTCTTTCCTTGCTCTTATTTCTGTAAAAGCAGAAATGTTTACTTCTTTCCCTTAAATTACGAAGTTCCTGCTTTTCTCAGAAAAGTCTTGCTGTGGTTCAGCAACCGCAATGTGATTTATTTTCCCTGGAGCAAATTCTTGCCTCAACCTCTTTCTGCTCTGCCAAGCAATACTGCCGCCTTGATGAAGCTTCTCTCTCATTCCCTTCCCATTTCGTTGATTTTGCATCTTGCTCATGAAGCTTGTAATAGCCTTTAGTTTGTGAATGTTTTACTTAGAATTTATCTTTTTTTTAAACCCCCCAAAGTAGTTTAAGTATCTTACTTGTCATCTTGTTTTTCAAGCTGCTAGTGTTCTACAGCAACTCTCATCCCTCACTCACGATCCATCATTCAATGGGTTAGTAACTTTCTTCCAAGGTCACATCTGGAAAGGCATCTGAACAGATGCCACCATTATGTCTTTGCCACCCTGCTGTTGGCTTTGCAATGCAATGTAGACACTGTCAGGGTTCCAAGTAACACCCCCCCCCCCAACTTTCAGATTCGGGTTAATGTCAGGGTTCCAAGGAACACCACCAACAAAAGAAGAGTCAGAGGCTTGAGTTTCCTCAAAGTTCCACTTTATTAGAGATGTCATATTGGCACATCTGGGAAAACCCGAATCTGAAAATCCCTGCCCAGCACCCACATGTCCATCACATGATCCAATCAGGCACCATCCAAAACTGCCTCCCAGTCACCTCATTGCAGCTGCACAGGCAAGGTGGCCTTGACTCTCTGAGAAAAGAATGTTATTTTGAATATATATCACCCATACTCTCAATAATCCCCCTTCCCATTTTCCCCACAATAGAAGATGTAGCAGGCCTGAAGGCCCAAATTTAAAAGATGGCTTCCAGGTCTGATAGACATGGCACCATATCCACTAAGAGCCTATGAAGTTTTTCAATGCATTGATTTATATATTCATATTTCTTCATTGCTCCACTCGGGTACGGCTTTTTATTATTTATTTGCATCCTGCCTTCATCCAATAGGCAGGAGGCACCTTCTTCCTCTTTTTTATCCGCAACAACAACCCTGTAACATGGGCTGGACTGAGAGAGAATGACTGGGCCAAAGACATCTAGTTGGCCTTCATGGTTAAGGCAGCACTTGAACTTACAATCTACTTTCTAGCCTGGTGCTTTGTTCGGTTGATTGGTTCATATGCCACGCATCTCCCTGTCTGATTGCAAGGCATTTTATACCCATATCACTTCCATAATCATATTTTACAAAGCATTTAAAATAGCAGTGCAGAAACTTCAGGAAGCACTGCATTTTCCCCATGGAAAAATACTGCTGTTAAAAGAAACATTGTAATATTCCTGTAAGCAAGAAAATTATCTATCACCCAAGCAATTAATAAACTAAAATTGTACATTTATTTCAAGGATTCTATTATGCAATTTATAATAGTTTATGGCAGTGATGGCTAACCTTTTTGGCACAGAGTGCCGAAAGCGTGTGCGTACACGCACACCCATAATGCAATGCGGGTACAACCCTGTGTGCGTACCCACCCCTGTGCATGCATATGCGCCCATGTGCGCCCTGTCCCCACACATGCGCACGTGACTCCCCCCGCACGTGCCCCCGCATGCGCATCCCACCCCCCATGAATACTTGTGCATCTTCTGGGTGTGCCCCAGCTCCCAAGCATGCGCAGCAGACTCAAAAACGCATGCCATAGGTTTGCCATCACTGGTATATGGCCTTAAACATACAATTTTACATTCAGCAGTGTAGTATGTCACAATCAATATGATTTTTATATTCTTAACTGTATATTGGGATGCCCAGATCCTTGGAAATTGATACTTGTACAAGACACCAACAGAGATTTTCTTTATAAAAGCGCAATATTATTTTTACTTTAAAAATTATTTTATGTAACATTTAAAAATATTTAAAACTTACTTTGTGAATATTCTTCCCCCATTGGAGGTGGATAGTCTTCATCCCAGTCCACTATGTCTTCATCCGTTAATACGACAATATGACATTCACGCTCTCCTTTTTTAGCACTACTAACCATTATTGGTAGGATTAACTCTTCCAAATAGCCATCAAACTGCTTATGAGCCCCATCATTGGACAGTTCATGCAATAATGCACCTAAGGAAATAAGATATATGGCTTTCCTGAATATGGCTGAATGTTATACATCTAACTCTATTAGTCGCATATCATATCATCTCAACAGCAAGATCTAGCACAAAACCTAAAAGCATATAAATGTATAGAGAATTGATGCATTTGTCCCTTATGTGAGTGTTCCTTACTTTAAATCTCTCCAAAAGGGACTGGGCCTTAACTTTCAAAATGCTAGCCAGTATGATCAATGGACCATGATGGCTATAAGACTCTAGAGCTGAAGATAGCATATCTGGAGAGCACTTGTGTGCGGAAGGCTGTTATAAATGCTGTTAAAGGTAAAGGTTTCCCTCGCACATACTGTATGTGCTAGTCGTTCCCAACTCTAGGGGATGGTGCTCATCTCTGTTTCAAAGCCAAAGAGCCAGCGCTGTCTGAAGATGTCTCCGTGGTCATGTGGCCGGCATGACTAAACGCCAAAGGCACTTGGAACACTGTTACCTTCCCACCAAAGGTGGTCTCTATTTTTCTACTTGCATTTTTACATGCTTTTGAACTGCCACGTTGGCAGAAGCTGGGACAAGTAACCGGAGCTCACCCCATTACGTGACACTAGGGATTCGAACTGCCGACCTTTCTGATCTACAAGCTCAGCGTCTTAGCCACTGAGCCACCGCGTCCCTTATAAATGCTGTTATACTTACTTAAATCTTGACACTTGATTGTGTTGAAATCAAAATTGATGCAAAGATAGTCACAAGTGTCTCTGAGATCAGGAATAGAAATTCCATCAGGACAGTGAATGATTCCAGTTTTGTAATAATCCTGAAAAGGGATAAAATATTATTATTAATACGTTTCTCCATCAAAAACATTCAAAATAGCATGCACAGGCAATCGATCATCTAATGATAGTTTAGGCATATGGTTATGCTTTACATACAGTTGGTACATAATGACAATTGTTTTCTATATTATTTTTAAAAGCTGACCATTAATAGGGTTATATTCTTCCTTCCTCCTTGAATAATGAATACAGAATAAATCATTTGACAAAAATATGAGATTATATATGTGTGTATGTCTGTGTGTGTGTGTGCACATATCATTTTCAACTTTGACTTTGTGTTTGCTAGGTGAGTTGAATTCTACTCCCAGAATTCCAAGTCTTTTCCTATGTGGATTTGGGATTCAAAGCCCAATATATCTTGGAGAGCAATCCATCTAATGTATTAGAAGCGGACAGATCCAGGTTCAGGTCTGCTCTTAACCACTGTAACTCACCGAGTGATTTTGGCTCGGTCACTCTACCTCAGCCTAACCTACCTAATAGGGTTGATTTTGTGGGAATAAAATGCACCAAGATTCCCTAAGCAACTGTGTGAGCTCTTAGAGGGAAGATAGATATAAATCTAACAAATAAAATGATATGGACTCCCTTAAATGGAGAAAAATGAAAGGGAAAATGAAGTCTAAACAGAATAAAATATACTTATCAGGAAAATCAGAATTCCCTTGAAGTTGAAAGCAAGAATAGGAACTTTACAAATAGGAGAAATAGCTCTGCTTCTGCATCCTCACCAGAACAATCCGAAAAACAGCAGAACTGATGCCTTCTGCAATTTCATATTCGCCCTTTTCATTTGGACGCGTAAAGTTATATTCTCGTCCTGGTCCAAACATTCTACAAAGCAGAAAGAAATTAAGGTAGGTAGATCAAATTAAGACCACTTAAGTAAAGAATAATTTCTATATTAGCAAGCTGTTATTGGGGACTATCATGAAAATTATCTAACTCTTACAAAGTTTTTATTTTTTTGAAGCCTAGAAATTGTGATTGAATTGCTAACACTGAATAGAAAAACTAGATCTAAGCACTTGATATAATTTTACATATACCATTCAGAAACCTGCTTAGTATGGCCATATCTCTATGATAGGAAAGCATGTCAAACAGCTTCTGGAATTCTTAACACCTCGGAGTCACTTACCTTCCCAACATTGTATCAGGATGGGCTATGAAAATTTGTGGGTTTACAACAAATCTTGCTCCATCTACAATAAGAGTGACTTTCTCTGGGGCTTGGAGTTGTGGACTATTGCTCATGTTGTTAGGACTGTTCCCAGACTGTTCTTGTGTACTGTAGTAGCCTGGATTTCGTTTACTCCCTCCTGGGAAGAAAATAATAATATTGACATATTCAAAGCCATTAGAACATAGAGAACTTGCTGGGTGAAAAGCAGATCTGAGCTGTTCTTCTAAAGACACCAGATATGAGCAGCATCTGAATAATTGGATCAATGATTAGATTTTAAAAGTTCACCTATAACTCAAAGTGATTGTTTTATTTGTATCTTATCTTTATTATTTTTATAAATAACAAGGCAGAATGAATACCCAATACACCTTCCTCCTTCTATTTCCCCACAATTACAACTTTGTGAGCTGGGTTAGGCTGAGAGAGAGCTAGAGAGCTGAAAGAGAGTTACCCAGCTGACTTTTATAGCTAAGACAAACTAAAACTCAATCTCTGGCTTTCTAGCCTGATGCCTTAATTACTAGACCAAACTGGTTAATGAGGTTAATTATATTTAATACATGTTTTTTCTTTTAACAACCCTGTTATCCCCTGCATCAGGGTGGAGTTGGAATGACTGAATGGAGATGAGCATTTACTGGCCAGATGCCCTTCCTTATGCCTATGTGAAGCTCACAGTAGATATATTCTCATTATGTCCAGAGACAGAAATATCTCCCACTACCTAGGACTGAAATCACAGCCTCCTGATTTCAGGCACAACTTCATCCATCAAACTATATTTAATACATTGATTATGGGTTAATACAGAAATGCCTCAATGTCATAAGAAAAAGCATCACTGGTTTAGAATACCTATAGGCAGATTCTTCAAGCTGAATTAATATAAAACAATGCAAAATGGTTCCACACTTTTTCTTATGATATAAAAAAGATGGAAGAGTCCAGATGGAGATTGTGAATGGCTCAATCTTTGGTACAGTTCATGTCCTAGGCAGGTTGATTACATAATAAATGTAGTGTTTAAGGATATGTAGTAGTTTGATCAGACAGAAGACTGATTCACACTCTGCATTCATGTGTCTATAATTATATGAATTTTCACACAGCTGGTATGAATGTATCTAGGGATAGAACTGCAATCTCTTTGTTTTCACACTTGGCTCATTTCATTTGATTACAATTTATCTATTTAGGTTTTACCCTATCCAGAAGAGACAAATATAACCTAATGGGTTATGCACACCACAGTGGTTTATTCACAGTATGGTAACAACTGGTTAAAAATTTTGTGGAAATGCGGCCATTAATAACTTGATCCCAAAGAGCTACGCAAGACCACGTTTTGTGGTACATTTTATTTTATTTTTTTAAAAAAACTGATTTTGTCCTTACCATGATTTCTGCACAAAGGAAACATGTTAATGCTGTGACTGCCCTGCTTCACACTGCCTTTGTCCTGATCATGGGTTGAAGAAGCTAAATTCTCAAGCTCTTGATTACTCAATTTCTCCATTCCACCGGCATGACTAATATTCAGCTGGAAAAGCAGTCCTACAGGAAAGGGGGAAAAAAAGGATTTACATCACCACAAAATCTCTCAGTCTATTCTTTCTTTGAGCAACATGCAGGTGCTTAAGGCCATAGGCATCCCTTGGAGGTCCTTCGGCATGCTTTGCTAATACAAAAGAGGTAGAAAATATATGAAGATGCAGTATAAACCCTGGAATTTCATATCACCCATAAAAACAAAGACAAGGTGCCAAAGTCTCTTTTAACTATCATATATGTGTGATATGTTCCTACTCACTTTCTGTGCCTTCATTCCACTATCCAAATTTTAACAATAGCTCATGGCTTCCAACAATAGATGGCAAAATCATCAACTAATAAAACCTGAACAGGAACTTAGACTGTGGTCTCAGCAGCATATTCTTATCTAAGCTTGACTCAATTTGGTGCTCATGAAATATGTTTAGCCTGCACAAGGTACAGCATATGTGGAAACTGGAAGGCAGCAAGCTGGGGAAGCCTCTCTAATCACTTCACCATGCGGACTATTTCATATGACTTTTTTCCTCTTAGAATCTCAATATTTTTCTTTCATACTTGGCCTTTACATTTACCAAAACATTTTACAAAGATCTAGCTCTCTGGAGACAACTCTAATGTTGTGCAAGGGGATAGAAAGAGAAGAAAAGGATGGCCAGCAATAAGGTGGACAGTCTGTGTTACATTGATACTAAGTGCATCATTGGAAGATCTGAAAGATCTTCATAGAAAAAATCTATCCATGTGGTTGCTAGGAGTCAGCAGTGACTTTGTGGCATCTAATCAATCAAACAAGCAGGTACCTATGAACATTGATATCATACAAGATCTTGTTCTACATACAAACATGAATGGGAGAAGAACATCAATGCTCATCATATGTTCAGGTAGTGAAAATATCTATTCTACTAGATGTGTTCTTATTGGAAAGTTTACCAGCAGATTCTCAACAGTTTACACACAGCAAACTAAACAAGAGACATGGACACTAGTATTCAGATTTGCACACCATCCAAAAGAAAGTGACTTTTGTGAAGCAGCCTCATTAATCTTATGTCCCTGGCTGTTTGAAGAAATAGCACATGGGAATAATAAATATCTAAATTAAATAAATGCAAATCAATTCCCTTTTTTGTGATGAATTTATTTATTTATTTATTTATTAGACTTATATACCGCTTCATAGGGCTTTCAGCCCTCTCTAAGCGGTTTACAGATTTTTGGTAAATTGAGCCAGCAAATTGCCCCCACAGTCTGGGTCCTCATTTCACCCACCTCGGAAGGATGGAAGGCTGAGTCAACCTTGAGCCAGTGAGATTTGAACCGCTGAACTGCAGATAACAGTCAGCTGAAGTGGCCTGCAGTACTGCACCCTAACCACTGTACCACCTCGGCTCTTTTCTGTTACATATACTGCTCAAAAAAATAAAGGGAACACAACAATAAGACATCCTAGATCTGAATGAATGAAATATTCTTATTAAATACTTTGTTCATTACATAGTTGAATGTGCTGACAACAAAATCATACAAAAATTATGACTGGAAATCCAATTTAGCAACCCATGGAGGTCTGGATTTGGAGTTACACTCAAAATTAAAGTGGAAAAAAACACTACAGGCTGACCCAACTTTGATGTAATGTCCTTAAAACAAGTCAAAATGAGGCTCAGTAGTGTGTGTGGCCTCCACGTGCCTGTATGACCTCCCTACAACGCCTGGGCATGCTCCTGATGAGGTGGCGGATGGTCTCCTGAGGGATCTCCTCCTACACCTGGACTAAAGCATCCCCCAACTCCTGGACAGTCTGTGGTGCAATGTGGCATTGGTGGATGGAGCGAGTCATGATGTCCCAGATGTGCTCAATTGGATTCAGGTCTGGGGAACAGGCAGGTCAGTCCATAGCATCAATGCCTTCATCTTGCAGGAACTGCTGACACACTCCAGCCACATGAGGTCTAGCATTGTCTTGCATTAGGAGGAAGCCAAGGCCAACTGCACAAGCATATAGTCTCACAAACGGTCTGCAGATCTCATCTCGGTACCTAATGGCAGTCAGGCTACCTCTGGCGAGCACATGGAGGGCTGTGCGGCCCCCTAAGGAAATGCCACCCCACACCATTACTGACCCACTGCCAAACCGGTCATGCTGGAGGATGTTGCAGGCAGCAGAACATTCTCCACGGCATCTCCAGACCCTATCACATCTGTCACATGTGCTCAGTGTGAATCTTTCATCTGTGGAGCACAGGGTGCCAGTGGCGAATTTGCCAATCTTGGTGTTCTCTGGCAAATGCCAAACGTCCTGCACGGTGTTGGGCTGTAAGCACAACCCCCACTGTGGACATCAGGCCCTCATACCACCCTCATGGAGTCTGTTTCTGACCGTTTGAGCAGCCACATGCACATTTGTGGCCTGCTGGAGGTCATTTTGCAGGGCTCTGGCAGTGCTCCTCTTGTCCCTCCTTGCACAAAGGCAGAAGTAGTGGTCCTGACGCTGGGTTGTTGCCCTCCTACGGCCTCCTCCATGTCTCCTGATGTACTGGCCTGTCTCCTGGTAGCGCCTCCATGCTCTGGACACTACGCTGACAGACACAGCAAACCTTCTTGCCACAGCTCGCATTGATGTGCCATCCTGGATAAGCTGCACTACCTGAGCCACTTGTGTGGGTTGTAGACTCCGTCTCATGCTACCACTAGAGTGAAAGCACCGCCAGCATTCAAAAGTGACCAAACCATCAGCCAGAAAGCATAGTAACTGAGTAGTCGTCTGTGGTCACCACCTGCAGAACCACTCTTTTATTGGGGATGTCTTGCTAAGTGCCTATGCTTTCCACCTGTTGTCTATTCCATGTGCACAACAACATGTGAAATTGATTGTCAATCAGTGTTGCTACCTAAGTGGACAGTTTGATTTCACAGAAGTGTGATTGACTTGGAGTTACATTGTGTTGTTTAAGTGTTCCCTTTATTTTTTTGAGCAGTGTATAATGCTGCCTATACCTTCTTAGCCCAAGTTCTTGGCTCTAAGAAATCAAAATGGCAAACAGTGTCTTTTGGGGAGATAGGTGGCTTGAATTAGTTTTGACTCTTAACAAGAGGATTTCAGAAATGACTTGCCATTGCCAACTTCTTAGGGCTGAGAGTGGATGACTGACCCAAGGTCACACAACTGGCTTTGTACTTAAAGCAGGACTATAACTCACAATCAACCAGTTTCTAGCCTGGTGCCTTAATCATCACACTAAACTGACTCTTTTAACTAGAACACCAAATAACATTTAAGTTTCTAAGTTAGCAGGTAAAAAATGTACAATGCTGTTAAACAATATTTAAGATCAATACCGTAAATCTAATGAAATATCTATTTGTTTTTCTAATCCTCCAGTTAACCATTTTTATTAGCAACCTAAAACTGTCCTATTGACATACTCACATTTAAAAGTAAATCCAGTTCTGTAAATAGTATCACGAGACAGTGGCTGACATATGAATGTGTTTAATTTCTCTTCTCAACACAGCACATTTCACTGCATGACTCAGAAACAACATGCAACTTACATAGATTTTGGTCCAGGGATTTGCCTTTCTGGCTCTTCATCTTCCTACTTAAAATCATCATCAAATTACAGTATGGCTTAACTAGCTACAGAAATTGAGAATCAATCAGACCCTAATATTGCTTGATGAAGTTCCAACAAACCCAAAATTTTCATTTTTTTGCAACTTGACTTAAGGAAGATATGTTCTTAATGTATTTTTGAATTCTACATTCAGTCCTTTGTATTATACTATATACCCCTGATGGAGAACCTATGGCACACGTACCAAAGATGGCACACAGAGCCCTCTCTGTGGGCACAGGTGACGTTGCCAGCGGCTCGTCTGGGTTCCATTGCAGGCATGCACACCAGCCAGCTGCTCTCTTCCAGGTTCCGGTCTGCGTATGCATGCCGGCCAACTGGTCTTCGTGCCGGAGCTCCAGAACCCGGAAGAGAGCAGCTGGCCAGTGCACATGCGCACAGCGGCCAGCTGCTCTTCCGGGTTCTGTCATGCACATATATGCCGGACAGCTGTTCTCTTCGGGTTCTGGTGCCCACATGCCCGCGCACACACACACACTCCAGTTTCGGCACTCGGTGCCTAAAAGGTTAACCATCCCTGCTATATACAATAGTGCCGGATTTCATGCTAATGCCAAGCCTTGATCAATTATGGTTTATTGAACCACAATTGCTGTGTTTGAACAACAAGCTGAACCAAAATCACATCAAAGCATGTGGCAACTTAGTTTGAACAATGTGTACAGGAAAATGGTTGCTAGGTCTGTGCGTGCTTCCAAAAATGATATGAAGGAAATGCTTTGGAACATGCAGAGGCCTGAAAAAAAAATGCAGGCATTTCAAGATATCTACTATTAAAATTAATGCAACGGCATTTGGGAGTGGGAGCAGGGAGGCTGCTGCACAGAACTTGGGAAAAAAATCATTCTGCTTTATTTCTAAAGTATATACAGTTCTAAGTTCTATCATAAAAACTGAATGGGATTTGCTTGCCCTCTCACGATATATTTTCTCCCAATATGGAAATATTAAAGGCAGACTCGTGTTTCATTATATATTACATTTCTATCAGGGTATGTTTCTAACCATTACAGAATTGGTTCCAGAGCTCAGTGCTTCTGTTTTGAGTAGTTTTCAGACTGACAAGGATTCAGGAGACAATTTTTTAAAAAAGAATCACCTTCCAGCTTTCCAGACAGAGACTGGCAAGAAAAAAACAACACTAAGTCTGGCATTGTTTTTGCTTCTCTTATTGGGAGAATAAGAGGGTATTATTAGAGAAAATTGGAGAGGGTAATAAATTGATGATGAACCTACATATCCTTAGATATAAGCACTGCTATTGGGACCTATCACTGGTAAAGACAGCTGGCAAGAGGCCACTTACCAGGGAGGACCTTGAAGGTTGGTGGAGATATTCTGGTAATTGACTTTCTAAATAGCCTAAGTAGCACTCGCAATAGCACTTATTTATTGACTCATAGTTCTTTACAGCCCTCTCTAGGTAGTTTACAGAGTCAGCCTATTGCCCCCAACAATTTGGATCCTCATTTTACCAACCCCGGAAAGATGGAAGGCTGAGTCAACCTTCAGCCAACCATCGAAGTCCTGACAGTGGGCAGAGTTAGCCTGCAATACTGCATTCTAACCACTGTGCCACCACAGACACTTCCCACCATAGCAAGTATCTGCAGAAAAACAACCAAAGATGAAATGGAGAAGAAAAAAGCAAAGACCACCAAAAAAATACATTTCTTATGTGTTAAAGATGGTCAATATATACCAGTGATGGCTAATCTTTTTCTAAAGGTGTGCCAAAATTGTGCGTGCGCACGCTGTTGCATGTACATGCATGCCCCCCCACCTGTGCATGTCTGCATGATACCCCCCTGTGCAGGCGTGCACGTGCCCCCGTGGGAGGGGGTTGCCCTCCCTAAGCTCTGATGGCTTTCCTGAAACCTGGGCAGGGCGAAAAATGGCCCAATGGCCCAACCAAAAGTTTGGGAACGAACTTCCGGTTTGTCCATTGGGGCATTTTTCATCCTGCCCAGGCTTTAGGAAAGCCTCCGGAGCCTGGGGAAGGTGAAAAACGGCCTAACTGGAGGCTTTCCTGAAGCCTGGGGAGGGTGAAAATGGCCTCCCCCAGGCCTCTGGAAGGCCAAAAATAAGCTGGGGGCTGAGGGCTGCCGTGCCGGCAAATATAACTGTCCCCCCCGAAAGAGACTTGCCACTATACATCCTTTAGAATTGGGTCTTCTTTGTGCTGCGCTTCCCTTGTGAAACTGCATCTGCCACCCACTCTAGGACCAGGGCAGTGGTGGGTTTCAATTTTTTTTAGAACCTCTTCTGTAGGTGTGGCCTGCTTTGTGGGAGTGGCTTGCTGGCCATGTGACTGAGTGGGAGTGGCTTCAGTCTTGTGACTGGGTGGGCGTGGCCAACTTGTTAAATGTGGTGAAACTCACTTAATAACACTCTTGCTTAGCAACCAAAATGTTGGCTCAGAAACTCTGGCATTTGAAGCACGTAAGTCTTAAAGCTGTCAAGTTACAAAACCCTTGCACCCCTAACCCTTTAGAAAAAAAAAACCTAAGGGTGTTCAAACTTGACAGCTTTAAGACTTTAAGGTTTAGATAGGACTCTTAGAGGCAGGCAGGGCTATTGGTGAACTAGCCAATCAGTGAGCAGCAGGCGGCGCAAGCGTGGTGCGGACGGGTGTGGGGGAGGGAGCTGGAACCCGTTCTAAACAGCACAGTAGATTTGTGGAACCTCTTCTATAGAAGAGGTTAGAACTGGCAGGAACCTACCCCTGGACTAGGGAGGCTCCAATCTTTTTCAACCCAAGAAAGCCATTTACACCTGGTTCTTCCAAGGAGGTCCCTCTAGAACATGGGTGTCGAACTCGTCACCGTCACGTAATGTATCATGACATTTTTCCATTTGCGAAGGAGTAGGCATCGCCTGCATGTGACGCATCCGGCCCATGGGCCGACAGTTTGACACCACTGCGCCTAGAGACCGGGATTGTTTATATTAGAAAAAAGTTTTCTTGGTGCACTAAGATTTCTTTATAATGATTTTATTAAACATTACAACTAAAAAGATAAAAACTAACACAAATTAAAAGAAACCCTGCAAGAATAAAAAGAAAGAAATAGAAATGCAAACTTCACCTAAATATAGAAAGAAAAGTAAGCAATTCAGACCACTGTATAATGGATGGATAATGACTGATCTTTTAGCCTTCTAGCATTACTCATTCTGTAACCACAGAAGCCCAGAAGATGATTCCTTTTGTTCTCCTGGTATTTTCCATACTGTTGATATATAATTAAAAAGAAGAGCGCTACCAAACTAGCAACTCTTCCAGAACAAGATTAATACTTAAACAGCAACAGATATGGACAGGTGAATTAAAAAAAAAAAAACATCTGGAGAAAACTTTTTTTGCTTCAAGCAACTTGTAGCATGGCGAACATATTTCCAGACATGTAATGCTTTTTTCATATTTATTTGGAAGACAAGGTTTGAGGAACAGTCATTTTTCACCAAGGAAGTTTTAATTGTCAGAAAGCAGAAATTATTAACTTCCTCTTTTTCAGAAGACTAGATGGAAATTTTTGAGCATTGAAAATAACTTGGAAAGCGTGAATGTTTCCCCTTCTGCCACATTAATGTATTAGGAGAGGTGTAGCATGCAGCTCCCACTTGATCCTCAAAGATTTACCTATAGGGAATCCATATCACAAAACAGCAAGAAAATGCTTTTATTTGCGAAATGGGAGTGGACTATTAAGTGAATATCTTAAATCTATTTATTGGGATAAATGATCAATTGTTGCAATTTTTAATGTAAATATCACTGCAAGTGGCAATGTTCTCAGCCAAACTAGCATGTGAAATCCAAGTTTGAGGTGGCAGCTGTAAGGGCTTCAAAATCCTCTGTAGTATAGTACTAGAAAATCCTTTACAGACATTATTTATAAATGTAATAACAGCAATTTAGAATTCATTTTTAGAATATGCAAAATCATATGCTAAAAAAGTCTAAAGAGTCATGGAAAAAGAAATGGGAATGTATAGTACATGAATATCAATAGAAGACTATCTTGGCATTTATTTATTATTCATGATTTACATAGACACGGGGGATTTAAAACTACAACTAATGCAACACAAAATATCACTGTATTTAATATGCACTCCCCGGTGTGTCTTTTCCTGGAAGAAACTAATGGGTCCAACTGATGATTAGAGATGTGGTACTCTAGATGCTGATTCATATGTTACAATGACGTGTGATACTGCATTTTCTTTTGGACAGAAAATATTTTACTTAGCAGTGAGACTACATCAGCTCCAAATTCACCAAGAGTGATGTTGGGTCTGCTCTGTTCAAATGTGTAATTAATGACTTGGATGACACGGGGGAGGTAAGATTGTTTTAGGAAAAAGTGTAACATTCTTGAGCTCATCAATACAGAAGACACTGAGGAGAGGATAGGCAATTACGACAGCTTTATGACCTGTGGACTTCAACTCCCAGAATTCCGTAGCCAGTCCTGTTGAGACAGGAATTCTGGGAGTTGAAGTCCTCAGGTTGTAAAGTTGCCTTACCTAGTTGTCCAACCTTGTATTAAGGATTAAATATGTTACCTGTTAACCAGGATCTGAGGCATAGTTCTGCTCAGGTGGCAGAAAGCAGAGTAATGTGCCAAGCATGACATTTTTAATGTTTCCTTTCAATTTTGTTGAATTGAAACTGATTTAGCGTTTTGCTTCTCTGATTTATTTCTCAGATTTCACAGCACCAAGCAATTTGGGAATATGGTACACTTAGTTTATCACAACACAGTAGATTTCGCTACTATTCCTTAGTCCAGTGTTTTTCAACCACTGTGCCGTGGCACACTAGTGTGCCGTGACATAGTGTAAGGTGTGCCGTGGGAAATTACTTTATATATAGTCAATATAGGCACAGAGTTAATTTTTTTTAACATTTTCTAATGGTGGTGTGCCTCGTGATTTTTTTCATGAAAAAAGTGTGCCTTTGCACAAAAAAGGTTGAAAAACACTGCCTTAGTCTGTATTGATAATTAAAAAACAACGGATTACTTTTTATTTTTAAAATGCTTGCTATCTTTTTTGTTTTGCCAGATTAGCTTATGTTCACATAACAGAAAAGACACATATTTTAAAATATCCCCACATAATTTTCATTAATGTAAATTAATTGTTAAAATAGTGTTTGAAAACCTCCGTCTTAAATTATATTTGTTCACTGCTAGAAAAAAAAACAACCTAATATCCAAAGCAGTTTATCTGAATATCGGTTGAATAACACCACCAAATTGATAGATTATTCGCCCTAGAAAAACGAATGAACCCCTTGAATCCGAATATAGTATTTTTCCCCTGCATCTCGGAATTACGTGAGAGTAAATCTCTATGGAGACAACCATGAAAAAAAGAACAATACCAGTAAAGCTGCAATGTACGATATCATTAACCTTGGGAAGGGCTTTCTTTCTTCATGGAGGAGCATCGCCCTGGAAGAAGGAATGCCATTGCTGAGTCCAGACTCTGCCCAACTCCGAGAATCTTTTAAGGAGGGATCGCAAGAAAAACGAACTCAAGATCCTTGCTCGCTTGGAGCTTCTCCTTGAAGCCCCCCGCCCCCTGCAGACCCCTCCCCTTTGCAAGAAATATTGCAAGATAATCCCTCCAACCGAGAACCATGGTCATCCCCCCCCCCCACTATAATTTATTTATTTTTCTTTTTGATGGCCGCTTTCAATCGTCCTGGGGAAATTTCTACCTTGTGATGTTTAGCCTTTCCGCCGATACTTTTTCCATGCCTCAAATACGTAATGCGATCGAGCTTTAAAGAGCAGAAATCTCAAAACGATTTCACACTTTCCGTTTCTTTCAGGCCGCAATTAAATATATGCATGGGGAAGTTTGGTCTGATCGACATTGATTTCTATTCTAGACTATACAGAAAAATGCAGAAAGGCCATTATTTGCATGATCTACTTACCGACATTCACTGAAGGATCCCAGTTAATGAATCAGCGCTGCAGCCTGGAAATCTACTTTTAACAACAATGTCGATAAATCCAAGCGGCGGAAGAGACGATATATCCCCACCCCTTCTAAATCTAAACGATTATTCATGAGCATTCCTTCAAATTAAGAGTCCCTGCCCAGTAAAAGAAGAGAGGATATGTTCATACTGTACGGCAAGCACTTTTGCTCTGGGAATACTGCCCTGCAAAGGATGTGAGTTCAAACTGCATGTCTTAAAAATCGCAATAACCACTGTTGTAGTTATTAATTTTTATTGTTATTTATTAAATTAGTGCATTTTATGCCCCCTATTTCCCTTACAATGAGGATCTTTTTTCTAATTATTCAATATGTTCAATATATTTTAATAATTTATTATTTAATAAATATCTTATTAAATATATTTAACAATTATAAAATATTTTATTCCCTAATCATACATTGCTCTATTAATCCATTATTGCCCCTCTCTAACTGAGGGGTTCCCAATGTTTCTCAGTCTTGACAAGTTTAAGATCAGTGGACTTCAATTCCCAGAATTCCCAAGCTAATATGACATTTTCAGGGAGTAGATTCACTAATGAAGTTACCACTTCTAATTCTGATTCTGGTGTGCCTCTGCAAACCACATACACAGTGAAATAGGTATTTGGAGAACTACAGTAAGAGTCCTTCACTCCTCTGCTTGCAACAGAATGCCTTATGGCAACAGAATACCTTATGAACTGAACCCAGAAGGATATTTCTTCCAACAGTAGCTTCTCTAAAATCTATGTACGGTTGATGAACTTCAATGAGTCTCTGGGACATACTTCTTTTCACATTTCAGCTGTTCTAATATATTCCACGTCAGTTAATACTATCTTAATATCCACATTATAAAAGTTTAATAATTTAATGAAAAATAAGATTTCATTAAAATGTATTTATATGATACCAAACACATATCATAAAATAAACTAAGTGATTTGTTTGGTTTTATGTTAAGGCACTCCACCTATAATGGTCTGTAAACTGAAATTTGTTGAATATGGTGTGAATCCAACTATTTGTGGATTATTAATAAACCATGCTTAAGTCACGGTCTAGCACAATGTGGCTATCTACTAAGGAAGGAAATCTGAAAGTGCTAATTGATTGACTTGTCTTTTTATCTAGCATATTTCTAAGATGATAAAAGCAAAACCTAAGAACAAAAACAACAAAAAATAGCAACAACATTAAAGCATAGAACATGCAATAATAGTTGGAAGTGACCTTTATGAGGTCTTCTAATCCACTCACTGCTCAAGCAGGAGATCCAATATCATTTCAGGCAAATGGTTGTCCAGTTTCTATTGGAAAGCCTCCAGTGATTGCGCATCCACAACTTCTGAAGGCAAGCTATTCCATTGGTTGATTGCTCTCACCATTAGGAAATTTCTCCTTAATTCTAGGTTGCTTCTCTCCTTGGTTAGTTTCCATCCACTGTTTCTTGTCTTGGCTTTTGGTGCTTTGGAAAACAGTTTAACCCCCCCTGATTTGTAGGAGCCTCTTAAATATTGGAACATTGCTCTCATGTCATCCCTAGTTCTTCTTTTCACTAGACTAGACATGCCCAATTCCTGTAACAGTTCTTCGTACGTTTTAGCCTCCAGCCCCCTGATCATTCTTGTTGCTCTTCTCTGTACTCTTTCTAGACTCTCAATGTCTTTTTTATATTTGGTGACTAGAACTGGATGCCATAGTCCAAGTGTGGTCTTACTAAGGCTTGTAAAGTGGCAGTAGAATTTCACATGATCTTGATTCTGTCTGTCCCTCTGTTAATGCAGCCTAGCTATTACCATAAACACATTAAAGAGCCTTAGAGAAGACTATGTAGTGTTTTCAGTTCACAGTTTCATCCCAGCTTGTGTTGTGGTCCGCCGGCAGCCTTCGGAGCTTGCAACAGAGTCAGACAGTGAGGAGGTTGGGGAGGAATATAGGTAAGGTGACCAGATTTTCAGATTGGTAAAGAGGGACACCTTTGACCCGGGGGGGGAGGGGCTTGATTAAAAATTTTATACGGAGCAACAAAAATTTTCATACAATGCAAAAATAGTATTGTAATATTTTTTATTTCAACATAACTACAATTTACAAATATAAATTGCCAAACATCAAAATTTTGATCACATGACCATGAGGATGCTGCAATGGTCGCTAAGTGTGAAAATGGTCACTAAGTGTGAAAAATGGTCATCAGTCACTTTTTTCAATGCCATTGTAACTTTGGTCACTATACCACCTTTCTTGCCACAGTTCTTAAGTGAATAACTGCAACTGATAAGTTAGTAGCATAAGTGAATTTGGTTTCCCCATTTGACTTTGTCAAAAGGTGATTATATGACCCCAGGACACTGAAATCATCATAAATACGAATCTGTTGCCAAACTTCAAAATTTTGATCGCGTGACCATGAGGATGCTGCAATGGTCGCTGTGTGAAAATGGTCGCTAAGTGTGAAAATGGTCATCAGTCACTTTTTTCAATGCCATTGTAACTTTGGTCACTATATCACCTTTCTTGCCACAGTTTTAAGTGAATAACTGCAGCTGGTATTTTGTATAGAATCTTTTTTTAAATAGTCTAAGACAATTTAAAAAAAGAATCCACACAGAATAAATTGAAGTAAAACATTTCAAAGTATTGTGCATAGAATTTATTTTGGATAGAATCTTTTTTTAAATAGTCTAAGACAATTTAAAAAAAGAATCCACACAGAATAAAAATATTTTAAAAAATCCTATGCACGATAAATAAAATATTATTTTAAAATACATTAAAAAAATAAAAGAAAAAAACCCAGTTCACTTACCAGCAGGCACAAGTGAGCATTCCAAGTCAATCCAGAATGATGTAGATGTTTATACAAAGAACTGAGCAACTTAAAATGGTGAAATTAGTCAGGGAAATATTTTTCAAAGAAACTTTGCCACCATTTTGGAGCAGACCTCCAACCTCCGTGCCCCTCCCCTCCGGAAAATCCAGGAAGTAATAGTCGCTTCCCTCTCTAGCCAAGTGTTTCCTGCAGCTCTATGGTACTTGGTCATTTTTTCTTATAAAAGTGAGTAAAAGGGGCACGGGAGGGGTCCGTTTTGTTGCTTTAACGTTTTAATATCTTCAATGAAAGTACTGAGACAGAGAGAGGAATTAGACAGGGTATCTTTTGTCTTGCCCTGGTTTCTTAAGCAAATCCACTGGGCTTTCAACATGAAGCCAGAAAATCGGGACTTTTTAAAAACGCAGCGGGAAATGGGACAAATTGTTATAAAGCGTGACTATCCCACTGAAATCGGGACGTCTGGTCACCTTAAACATAGGTCAATCCTGGAGTTTGGGAAAGGCTCAGACGAGGGCTCTGCATCAGAGGCAGAGAGGAGGCCGGGGGCCATCTGGGAGTTATGTACTGCCACTGGAGCCTCCAGAGTCACACATCAGCAAGGCAGAGGAACAGGGGGAGTCTGTTCCCAGTGTGCGCATGCGCAGAGCTGCCAGAAGGCAAGAGCAGTTAAGACAAAAGGGGTGACTCAGGAATAAGGCTTGGAGATGATTGGTCCCTCCCATAAGACATAAAGGAGAAGCAAAGGCATGTGAGCCTTTGCAGGAGGCAACTTTGTTCATTCAGATCAGTTTAAAGTGAACAGAAAGTGAAAGAAAATAAAAAAGAGACCAGGAAAAGGACATATACATCATTGTACCATGCCTGCCATCTTATAAATGTTGACATACTGTATCCCTATGATCATCATGGAATATTTTTCTCTCCCCCCCACTTGACATTTTTGGGGTTGGTGGGTACATTTTAAATTTATTTTATTTTTTATTTTAGTTATTGAATTTATATGCTGCCCTTCTCACTGTCAAGGGACCCTTATTGAGAAAACGTCTTAAATGTTGGACACATTATTTCCTTTCATCAGATTGTTTTTTTCTTTCCATGGTTCAGAATAGTTTCCTATTTACCATCTTTATTCTGCTACTGTTATGCACATAAAAAAATTAAAGCTGGAATAAGTAAGGCTGTTCCCTTTTGAGATCCTTCATGCTAACATCCACGGCATTATTTTCAGTGGTGCTGGAAAATCCTGTTCCTCTTGATAAATATAGATACTGTACATAGATAATGTAAATTGTTGCCTGTTGTTTGTTGTTGTTGCCGTCTATTTTTCTTGCTTTTTATCCTGGTTTTGCCAGTTAACTCTGTTTGACATTTGCTGGTGTTTAATAAATAAAGATCAGGCTAGATATTTTGCTAGCCAAACTGAGTGGCTTCTGTGCTTGCTCTGATCTGGGTAGAGAGAATGACTGAGAATATGCTGTATACAAAGTAAACTGGAAATTCCCCTCAGTAATTTCCAGCAATAAGTGTGAGCACACCAAACTAGTGAAATTACTTCCTGCTATCCATTCTTCCTCACAAGGTCTTCTCTACTAGCTCAATCTACTTTTATTTTCCAAAGAAAGCCTGGGTTTTAATCACCTACAATATTTATCTTCTGTTTCTGAGAATTATAGTGTGTTTAATAGATTTAGTTTTGTCCTAGCCTCACCTATTTAAAAAGTGAAACGGACTTGGCACACCCCCTCAGGGAGAAAAAGTTGTGCAGGCCTGCCTGCCCTAGACTGAAGAAGACTCTGATCTGGTTGGCTATCATGGAGTTTTGTTTACATAACTTCCAGGGAGAAGTAAAACACAATTCCCCCCACCTCCACTTATAACACTTCTCAGGAATACCGTGATGCACGATTGGTATACAAATTATTTAAATTGATGGTTTCGCCTGTATGACTCTGAACGTAAAGTGGCCGTGCACCGGTTTGTTCAGAGGCACCAGTTGATATTGCAAATGTTCCTTGTTATTAAATACAACAAATATTAGCACGCCGGCTTGGTTTAACTCCGCAATCATAAGCCAACGTTTGGGGCCGGGAGGGAAGGGGAAGCGATTAGCTGTCCCGCAAGAGCGGGGCCCTTTCGTCCCGCAAGGTTTCGCTTGGGCTCTCCTGCCTCGGAGCAGTGAGTGGCGCTAGTTTTGAGGGTGCGAAATCCCAACCCCGCCCTATCGAGCAGGCACACGAGGTCAACCCAACCCCGTCTGGACTGAATTCACGGAGGGAAAAGGCGTCGTCAGAGTGGAGCGCCGGTCTTTGGAAGCGCCGCCAGTCCCGCGGGCAGTTCGCCAAGAGGCGGAATAAGCCAGCACTGGGGCGACACACAGAGAGAGATACTCAGAGGTTGCTCCGAGCGCGGACGGTGGCTGTGTGGCGGGCCAAGCTCCAGCACCTTTCGGAGCCGCCTTTCGTTTTCATTTTCCGGAAGGACAGCGAGCACTGCCTGGGCTGAAAGAAGAAGGCTGGTGGGGAATTGGATTGGCTTCTGGGCGCATCCGGACGATCACCGGCCCCGCGGTTCCCTCCCCTCCCCTCCACTCTCCTTGTAATGCAGGTAAGGAGTTGGGGAGAGGAGTAGGCGCTCTGAGCCCTCGATCTTCCTTGCTCTCCCTGCCCTGTCCCAGCGCCCTCGATTTCCTTCTTTCACGTCCTCTCGCCCACTGCTCATCCATGCCTGCCGAGGTCTGACCCACCGAGGCGGCGTTTTCGCCAGGCGGCTTCCCTGATCACCACATCCCTCTCCTTCATACGGTCTGGAAACACGGGTTGCATAAATTGAGGCGTTTGGAGGAGGGCAGCGTCTCTGAGTACTTCCCTCGCTTCGGAAAGCGTTGGGGTTCTCTGGACTGAATCCACGGAAAGCTTTTCTCTGGTGGTTCAAAAGCAAATCGTTTCAAAATGGACAAAGTCCGGAATTCCCCAGATTTTTCACAAGAAAAGGGAGACGTTAAGCAACCAGCTACGACACTGAGCTTGTCGATCGGCAGTTGGGATCCCTAGCACAGGTTTCCTGCGTGAGAAGGGGGTTGGACTAGATGAGCTCTATGGTCTCTTCCAACTCTTTTACTGTTTGTTGGTCAAAATTAATTCGGGTGTGAGTGAATGAAGCTCTTTCAAATGGGAAAATAGGGGATCGCTTATTCTAAGGCTCGATTCATGCAAGCAATGCTTAAAAGCTTTTCTTTTTTAATCTGGGCTGTATCCTTCCCTTTATCTTTAAACTCTGGGGTAGAAAGTGGAAGGGAGCTATTTTAAGCCTGGAGTCTTGTGCTGCAGTGTGATTCCCATCCAGCATTGCTTCAGGGCATGTTTATTTATTCACTTATTCATTTAACCAATCAATTTCTATAGCTGCCCATCTCAAATAAGTATTCAAGACTTTTAGAAAGGCAGATAGAGTCATGGTCATCCTCAGCTCTGAAAGAAGAGTGATCCAGAGCAGGGGTCTCGAACCTTGGCAACTTTAAGCATGGAGGACTTCAACTCCCCAAAGTTGCCAAGGTTGGAGACCTCTGATTCAGAGGACAGGAGCTATGCCAGAAGGCAAGTCTCTTAGGAATGCTGCAAGCCAGTATTCCTTAACCCATGGGACTCATAGCATGCCATTGTTGGGAAATATGGGTACTGTACTTTAAAACAAGCAATAGTGCCTGATTGGGAAAATTTACTTCCGATAAGGGCGACCTTATTCCCTCCCTGAATTTCCCATTCTTTTCCCATTTAGCCCTCTGCTTTAGACCAGCGTTTTTCAGATTTGGCAACTTTAAGATATGTGGACTTCAACTCCCAGAATTCTGTGGCCAGCAAATGGAGTTGAACCTCTGCACATCGTAAAGTTGCCATGTCTGAAAAACGCTGATCTAGAAGACCATGTGTGTTTTGCATTCCTGTATGAGAAGCTGTAGAAGCCTTATTTTTTGTAAGTTAAAATACATTTCTCCACAATCAGAGAAGGAGGACACCATCTATGGGAACACTTGTTTAAATCATGCATTATTGTTGTGTACACAGACATGGAATGGTACTTTTTCTTTTCAAATAAAGATCTTTGGAAATCATTTACTTATTTACAGGCAGGTTGCATGGATTAATATACTGCTTGGCAGGACGGAGCAATTTTCAGTCAAATTAAAAGTGGGTGCATCTATAAATATAGATATATAAAATATCAAACCAGTAAAAGTGACACCTATTATGCTATACCATTATAATTAAAGTACAGTACTAAAAATATTTTTTAAAAACAAGCTACCAGAACAAAACTGAAATGAAAAGGATGTAGGCATCTTTCACTTTCGTTTTCTTTATCGCCTGGTGTTTAAGAATGAATCTGAAACTTTTTTTGAAGTCAATCTGAATAAGATATGCATGCAATGGTAAAAGAATTGCAGCTGCAAAATCAACAATGGTTTTTGTGATATGATGAAGAATAAACATAATTTGTTTATTATGGAATATACATTCAGGAATTAAGAGTTTGCTTCATCAAATATTTGGTGAACTCTACTCTTAAGCACGGTACCTAAACTTAGGTATTTATTAATTTGTGAATTTTAACAATCTACAGCTGCTTTATTTTCAGATTTCAGGAGTGTCTGCAGAGTGTGGGCAAATAAATTAAGATGGTGTTTTAATGGTGAGATGTGACACAAAAATCAGTGGCGCTTTCATCTCACCATCATAGCCATCTTGCCTTCCCCTCCCTCCCCATGCCCTGCACATGCCTCTGCTAGGTAGGTGTGTGTTTGTGTTTGTTTAACTTCCCAGACTCACTTCATATGCTTAATCTCAGCTCCTAATTTCTACACACACACACAGAGAGAGAGAGAGAGAGAGAGAGAGAGAGAATCTCAATTTACAGCAATGTATAATATATATCATGGGCTTTGTTTAAAAAGATACACATAAACAGTTTAATGTAGACAGGGGTGTCAAACTCGATTTCATTGAAGGCCGCATCAGGTTGTGTTTGACCTTATTGGGCCAGGGTGGGCGTGGCCAGCTCAAAATCACTCGGGAGTGTTGTGAGCACCTGTGGTGGCCTGAGCGTCTGTTTTCGGCTGCGATTGTGTCCTGCAACCCTCTGCCAGTGAAAATGGAGCTCGGGAACCAATTTCACCAGCCAATTTGTCCAGCAGATCTCTCTCCCTCCCTCTCTCTCTTTCGCACCCTTGCCTTCTCCCCTCCCCTTCTCTTTCTCTTTTCTTGCTTGCTATTGTAGTCACCCCAATTGCATATCCCTCCTTGATAAACACAGTTTCACTAAACCACAATCTTCAAAAATGGCTATAGTGATGTCTAACGACTTTTTCTTAATTACTTAATGCTTCTCGCCTTTTATAGGTCTGCAGCTTTTATCTCATCTTTTCTCTATGTATTTGATCCATTTTATCCACATAGCAATTCTGAGATATAGTTTAGCTTTGGAGACAATTGTTGATCCAAGTTTTCCCACAAAGACTAGGGACAATATTTCACCTGGGTCTCTCTCCTGCCTATTCAGCAGACTTTCTGCTGAAGCATATTGGTTTTAGTTACATTATAAACATTTTACTTCATAGATTCTTACTTATCCAGCTTCTAGGCAGTGCAGAGTAACAGAAGAGGCATTGGGGAAATACATCTGAGTTCCTATACAGTTTCAGTGTCTTTCTCCTCCCTTAAGGTTGAAGTGACAGCTGGCTCTTTTACTCCTGTGGCTACATCATCTTTGCCCTTACCATTGCACTCCACTTTGAAGACGTCAGTAAAGTCGCTCTATGATGGACAAATCTGCACATTGCCAGGCCGACTAAGTGAGTAGAAGAGGTCTTATTTAAGGCAGCTTTTCAAAGGTGGTTCCTTAAAGCTTTGGATATATATATTTGTTTTCGTAGATTTTCATGGGTGTAAGTATGCTGGTCTTGTTGTATTCGGGTCTTTTCCTGTGTAAGATTGAGATTTCAATCTACACCTACGAAAACAAACATACATATATACTTATACATATACATACATACATACATACATACATACATACATACATACATACATATTCTTATTGTCTGTATTAAATGAGTTTATTTTTATTTTGATTACACTTAAATTAAACCTAATTTAAATTTTAGCTTGGTGCTCCTACTTTTTGGCGTGCACTCCACTATACCGTTTGTGGTTAAGCAATCTTGGCTTAGAAAGTGTTAGCTGCACCTAATGTAAGGACAACACTGTACAGATTAGTTGTCTTCTGCAACTCCAGTATTCCCCAGCTGTAGTCATAGTCCAGCACATCTTGAGTTGCAGTGTATCAGATCAGGCAAAAAATTGCCTGCAGTTGTTAGGATTCTAGCCTGATACATCTTGTAGACATCTGGTTGAGGAAACAAGGAGTAGATAATCAGTTAGTTGGACCTCGTGGTTCCACCACAAAACCGCGGACGACAAAATCGCGGTCGACGAAAGCGCGTATGTGACGTCATCACAGCGCGACGAAAAAGATCGAAAAATGTAAAAATAAAGTGAAAACCTTACCCTAACCCCCCCAAACCTAACCCTTAACCTAACCCTAAACCTAACCCTTAACCTAATGAAAAACCTAACGCTAACCCTTAACCTAACGCTAAACGTAACGCTAACGCTCTAAACCTAACCCTAACCCTTAACCTAACCCTAACCCTTAACCCTTACCTTTATGTGAATCGGCTTGCTGTAATTTAATTTTTATTTCAATTTTTCGATCTTTTTCGTCACGTTGTGATGACGTCACATACGCGATTGCGTCGACCGCGCTTTTGTGCAACGCGGTTTTGACGGGTCACGGGACCTCATGTAAGATTGCTTCCTATGACAGAGAATATTCTTTTTTTTAAAAAAAATCTCCTTTTGAAAAGTTATTGACCTATCTTTAAAAACTGTGGAGAGTGTTATTTGTTGGAGTGAATGAGTTCTAATAATAATTGCTGAGATGCCCTTTATTTGTTTTTTTGAGACATTTTATGCTTCTTCCAAAAGAAGGGCAAAAAACTGACTGGGTAGATTTGTTAATTTACATGTAATCTGGTTTGATTTCAGGAATCCAACCCTTTCTATGGAGCAAAGATGATGTGATTCATTGGCTAAGATGGGCTGAAAAAGAATATTCACTCAGGAAATCTGATGATAGTAACTTTGAAATGAATGGAAAAGCCCTTTGTATTCTCACCAAGGAAGATTTCAAATTTCGGGCTCCTAATTCAGGTTAGAGGTGTTGCCTCCTTGGTCAAGGCTTTGTGTGTTTGCATTCTTATCTCGGAATTATCCCATGTAGCAAGTATAAATGAGAAATAATTCAAAGACTATGAGATGCATGAAGTCTCTAATGTCCTTTGAAATAGATTTGCCTTCCAAATTGTGTTTTATTATTGACAATAACGTATTGGTTGAACCAAAGCCCATGGATCCAGCAGCTTTACAATGTGATAGATGTCTGATAGAAAGAACCAGGTAGTGGCTGTTTGATCATGCTTATATTAATACATGTTTTTCAAATTGTATTTCCTTGGGGCAGGAGGTAAACTAATTCAAATTGAATGTGCTGAATGCATTGCAAGTTTTAACATAAAATTTCAGATTCCCACAAACGTGTGCAATAAAACTATATTTCTGGTTTGCAAACATTAGAAATTCCCCAAGTTGAAATAGTTGAAATAGTCCTTTTGAAATAAACAGCAAATGGAGGGGGTCAAGGTACTCAAAAATTGCATCATTTTTGTCACCAGTTTGTATTGATACAAATGGAGAGAAATTGGCATTTGTGTTTATTTTCTCATAGGAGATGTATTATATGAATTACTCCAATACATAAAGACCCAGAGAAGAGCTCTTGTGTGTAGCCCTCTCTTTAATATTTCCTTTTGGGATATAGACCATAACCTGACCCAGAGCACTGCAGAAGGTGAGTGCTGTGGAACAGTGGTTATATGCATCATGCTAGATAATCTTTGGCTCACATTTTGGGCCAGTATCTACAGTATACAGGAGGATACACAGGCAAAAATCCATACTGATCCTCCAGAGCAGGGGTCTCCAACCTTGACAATTTTAAGACTTGTGGACTTCAACTCCCAGAGTTCCTCAGCCAGAAAAGCTGTTAGTGTGAAGTCCACAAGTCTTAAAGTTGCCAAGGTTGGAGACCCCTGCTCCAGAGGGTTCCATATAAAGTTTTCAGCACCTCATTTCCTAAATTAGGAATTACCTCTTCCTGAGATATTGCAGTGTTAATGCTCGAGCTTATTGGTTACCATACTGACAGAACAAGTTTAATTAATAATGTGCCATAAAGTCTGTGGCGACCCTTAGTGACCACATAGATTGTCTCCAGGAGGTTCTGTCCCCAAACTGGCCCTTAGTGTCACTGATCACTGATGAAATTCAGTCAGTCCAACTTGCTTCTGGTCATTTCTTCATTTATTTTCTTCTATCTTTTCCAACATTATAAATTTCACAAGGGAACGGATACTTTGCATAATGTACTCAAAATATTATCTGAACCTGGTTGTGCCTCAGGTGGAACTCTGGATTGATGCATTCATTGAGCCATTTGCTTGTATTCTTTATCTAAGTTATTCTCAGGAGTCTTCTCCAACACCACTAGAGCACCTTATGGGAGGTTAACTATAGTTCTGTAAGCAAAGCATTCCTTCACATAACTTTCTAATTTAAAGATATGACTCAAAAGAAAAACAATGGTTGGGGAGTTAAGATGAAAGTCAACTGTGATTTTTATAGCAAAGCCCCAGGAAGTGGCTCCTGCTATACTGTATGTCTTTTCCCTTGATACATCAGTTAGGATGGCATTAGCTTAAGCAAACCAGTATTCTGACTCAGTCAGTTGAAACTATCTGTCTCTCTGCTGCCTGTCTGCCTACAGTAAAGTTTAGGTAAATAAATAATGAATTTGTATGGATCACTATCATAAACATTTACAAAATATTCAAGAATTGGTCTTGGCACAAATAATCTGAGACAGAGTTTTCTTCATATAAAAGAAATATATGACCAAACAGACTTCAAAGATGACCATGTTCATAGCAAAACAACCACAGCTAATGTATCTAACTGCAGTACCTTCTGTTACATCAATTCCAATCCAATTCTAATCCAATTCCAGTGGATTAGGTGTAGACCTACCTTTCCCAACCTGATATTTTTCAGATTGCTACACTGTATTTAGTGAGCTCCAGATTGAAGAGGGCTGGCTTAGAAAATGTCAAAAGCTGTTTTGTATCTGGTCTCCTCTCACAGGTACCAAGTGCAACTTAGAAGATTTCCCAGATAAGGTCCCTGCATTGCCTTTGGAATATCCAACAATCTTCACTAGTCATGCAAGTTACTCTGACTCATCTCAGTCTTCTGCCAAGACACTCTGTACTCCTGGGACACCTCTTGTTTATAGCAACCCAGAGATCAGCCATTGTGGAAACATTTGCTCTTTTCCTGTAAAATCTGCTGCTCCGGTCAGTGGGAAAATATCAGGTAAGGGTAAGGTTACCAAGATGGTATTGTTTTGCTATTCAGTTGACAGGATTGCTTACCTGTTCTTGTACATCAAGGGCATTTGCTCCCCTCCCCTCATTGGTTAACAGCACAGATTTGGAAGCCTGGGAATCCAACTTTATTCACTACTCAGCTATGGTCACTTGCAAATGCATCCTACAGCTGTCTTTAACAGTGGTGCAGTGTAGCAGGGACTAACCCTTGTTATTCTGTCTTGAACAACATTTCTCTCAATGTCACTAATTCCCAGACTGTAGGTTACTTTTGGATTACATCTACCGGCTCCTCTCTGATAGCCAGTATGAATCATTTATCAAGTGGGAAGACAAAGAAACCAAGATCTTTCGGGTTGTAAATCCCAATGGCCTTGCTGGACTCTGGGGTAATCAAAAGGTACTAAATAAGGCAATCCTTCTAAATTCCATAAATAGAGATAAATTTCTGTTCAGATGCACTGATTAGGACTAGCACTCTCAGCCTACCTGGAGGGCACCAATTTGTATATCTTCTATAGTCCCACATGTTCTTTGGAGATAACAATGTTATATTCCCAAGGTGTGGGTAAATGTGCCTCTTCATTTGCCATAACCTTGGTCAGACTTCCTAGACTTCCTAAAAGTGGAGCTGGGGGTAGGGCTATCCTGATCTCATAATGAACTGTTATAATGACAGATTAAATGGGAGCACAGGAGACGATTTGATATAGTCTGGGACAAAGGGAGTACTTGCATGTATTTATTATACAGGATGTCTGCCTTGACTTTCCTATAAGAATTCAAGGCAGCATGCACCGGCATTCCTCATTCAATCGTCAGAACAATTTGGCATAATAAGTTGGGCCAAAATATTACGACTGGCCAGAGTCAGCTAGCGATTGAATGGGGATTTAAATCTGGGTTTCCTAGGTCTTAGTTTGCTGTCTTATCATTGCACCAGTGCTTCCCTTTTACATTCTTTTAATTCTAAATTAATTCATAAAGCTAGTACTTTAACTATATGTAAAACAAGGTATTTATGTTTGGATACACAATTCCCATCCTATCTCCACTGAAAGAGGTTATGCATGCAGGTTTCCTGACAACTCTTTTCTAATTCAAATTAGTAATTAGGCAAGAGAAAGCAAACTCATGTTGTAATCACAATTTTAAACAATTTTCAGAACCGAAGAAATATGACATATGAGAAGATGTCAAGAGCATTGAGGCATTATTATAAACTCAACATCATCAAAAAGGAAACTGGACAGAAATTATTATTCAGGTGAGGTCAGGATGTATCCCTGAGCCTTCCCTGAACATTTCGTCTCCCACAGTCCTTGTTCAGTAGGTGCTTTCTGCAACTTAAGAGAAACAGAGTAAAAATTATTCTCTTAAATGGTTTCTTTAAATGATTGAGATGTGTAAACGGCCAGGTTTCCTGTATGAATGACCCTATTGATACCAGAAATGAGAAGATGATACAAATCTTTTATTATGTAGATTAAGCTTTTGAAACCTATTCAGAATTGAAAACAGTGGCAAAAAAGTAAAAAGAAAGGATAACTCTGGGAAGCTTTAACTCAACAGGAATCTTTCAGGAACAGCCACATGTCCAAAATACAGCGCAACAAAAACACAGCACAAAAATCAGCCCATAAATTAAATCTTAGAAAGGATTCTAAACTGTATCTAGTTCCACATTTCAAAGGATGGCTATTTTCTTTCAATCTCCAACCTTTCTCTGGGTTGAGTTGCCAGTCTGAAGAGATGCTTCTTCTCTGGGAATGTAAAGCAAAAGAACAAAAACACAAAAAAAGGGGGAGGGAACAGGATTTCCCCATTTATTTCTAAAGTTGTTCTGATGGGGAGAACCTTCCTGCTCCTGCTTGGTTGCTCAGAGTTCATCTTTTTCAGGCCTTGCTGATTTTTGCCCAAAGGGTTGAATCAAAGGATTAACAATATCTGTTATCTTGATAGGAAAGATGGGATATGTTTTTATGTTGATATTTTTCCTGGTTGCCATGAGCCGCCTAGGAATACCGGGCAAGATGGGTGGCTAAATAAAATTCATAATTAAATAATCTTGACAGGTTTATATATATATATTCTAATTTTTATGTATTTGGGGGAGGGATGTTTTTCCTCCTTCATTACAACTTTATCCTTTGAATCTTGGAAATTCTGGTCCATAATCCCTTGTCAACAAAATGAATTACAATTGCATTTTAATATGACAAATTTGTTTTGAAGTTCTATGCAAATAGAACTAGAAGCACATTTTTTATTTTAAAGTATCTTTTCATATAAGAAATCAGGGATATTAGCATATCCAATACAACATTGTTTGCCTTCCTGCATAAACATAAATATTTTAATAGATACGATCAATCCCTTTTCGTTCCTAGATTATGTGTTGTTGTGTATATCTCTGTGTGTATTACTGAAAGGAGCCGGGAGGGATAGAATGGATACTGGATTACCAGGGAAAAAAAGTTGATTTTTTTTAATGCTTAATTCCAGATTCCTAAAAGTTCCTGGAGAAATAAAACAATACACAGCCAGTAAATTGGAGTAGCTGAACAATGAAGAGCAGAAAGGAGAGGACTCAATTTTTTTTAACCAGAAATCTCACTGTAGACATTTGCCAATTTTGCCATGTCATAGTGGCATCAAGAGCTTGTATTAATCAGCAGGAAAATATTTGATGTCTATATGAAGACAAAAAACAAAAAAGGCCTTGAGGAATTGTGCATCCTGTAAATGAAATGCAAAGAACTAATCCATTGGACTTCTGCTGTCAAATGTAATAGAAGCAATTGTGCAAAACAACGTTTAAAAACTGAATCAGCAAATCAATTCTTGTTCCTGTCAGTCATGTTGCTATAGAATTACTTAGGTGTTCTCAAAGATGCTCTCCTACCCATATAAAAATACTTCATGGGAAATTAAACAGTTTTTCATCTGGAAAAAAACAACAAAAAGGCTAATATATTTGCAATGATCATTGTTACAGAATGCTTTGAGAATAACAGAGTTGGAAGGGACTTGGGAAGTCTTCCAGTTCCAACTCCCTGCTCTAGCATGAAACCTAGAGCATTTTGGACAAATGCGTGTCTAATCTCTTCTTAAAAACCTCCACTCATGGAGCACCCACAATTTCTGGAGCAAGCCAGTGATTAATTAGTCTAACTGACAGGGAAATTCTCCTTAATGCTAAGTTGGATCTCTCTTAGTTAAGCTTTTATCCATTACTTCTTGCCTTGCCCTCAGGTGCTTTGCAAAATAGGTTGGCCCCCTCTTCTCTGTGACAACTCCTCAAATATTGGAAGACCGCTATCATTCCACCCATAGTTCTACTCTTCATTAGACCAGATATTCCAAATTATCACAACCATTCATTGTATGCTTTAAGTTTCAGTTCCCTAATGATCTTTGTTGCTCTTTGCACTCTTTCTAGCATCTTTTTGTGCAGTGGCTACCAAAACTAGAGGCAGCATTCCAAGTATGGTCTTACAGCAGGGGTAGTCAACCTTTTTATACCTACCGCCCACTTTTGTATCTCTGATAGTAGTAAAATTTTCTAACCGCCCACCGCTTCCACAGTAATGGTGATTTATAAAGTAGGGAAGTAACTTTACTTTATAAAATTTATAAAGCAGTTACAGCAAACCCTTACCGCCCACCATGAAAGCTGGAATGCCCACTAGTGGGCGGTAGAGACCAGGTTGACTACCACTGTCTTACAGTATAAAGTGGTACTAATACCTCATGTGATTTTGGTACTATCCCTCTGTTGATGCAATGCAATAAAGCATTGGCTTTATTGCAACTGTAGCACACTTCTGGCTCATTCTTAAGTGATTGACTCTTAGATCCGTCTTACTTGGAGCACAACAGGTGAGAGGATGCTACAGAATACAAGATCTCTTACTCTGTAGTGGGTTTCCTCAGAAGAAAAGGCTGTGGGAGTGATTTATGGGAGCACATTGTGACCTTTGTTGCCAGCTTCCCCATTGAATTTGCCTATGAGAAGCTGGTAAGAAATGTTGCAAATGGCAATCTCATGACTATGACTTGTTGCCAAGTTTTAAAAATGGAAATAATTTTATTCTTAGAATTAATACAACCTGAAATTTACAAACCTAAGTATTAATTGCTTCCTGTAAGTTTTGCTTGATTCTTCCAGCAACCATTGCTGGCATTTCATTGCTGTTAGCACCACTACTAGTAAAGGGAAGGAAAGCCTGCAACAAAAAAACTCCTTGATTTGTAAAGTAATAAATATGATTTGGGACGGTGTTACCTTTTTTCCCAGGCAGTCCACTCTAGGTCACTGGGAGAAAGAAGGTAAATGAATCAACCACCTATAACAAATAATCTTTTGGTGCTGCTTTCACAGGTAAAAGTTTGCCGTTTCTTACAGATAATGTAAGCTTGATAATCTCATCAAATCGCTGAGTGCTTTTAGAGATCAAAATCAAAGTAATTAATTATATTTAATAAAGTTTTTATCTTGTACTATGAAGTTTCTATTGTTTATGTTTTATAAGAGATAAAAGGGATCTGTAGTAAAATATTTTTATTTATATCCTATGCTGCTGGATTGTTGCTGCAGTCACTAGATCTTCATTTTCTTAATTCCTTGACAATTTTGCAGCCAGTCTTGCAATCCCTCACTCTTCCCCACCTAGCAGCAGCCATTTACTTGCCTGCTGGGAAGGAAGAAGGAACTCCCATGAACCCTTCCTGGTCATGCCACCTCCCACACCTTCCCACGACCTGTGCCCCCCTCCACTTGCCTTCCCTAACCCATGCAACACCTGTTGCATACCCCATGTATCTTCCATGATCCATGAGGCTCATTTTGGGGACCCCAGTGTGCGCCTTCTCAATCCAGACCCCCAAATGCCTTCCCTTGCTCTATAGCACCTTCCCCTTGCCCTGCATACCTTCCCCAACCCTTCCCCTGTGCATGTTCCCTGACCCATGCAGCACCTCTTAGGCATCTCCATTCTGATCCATGCTACTCCCTTGTGCTTTCCCTCACCCTGTAGCACCCCATGCACCCATCCCCAACACACTCTCCGATCCCTGTGATGATTCTTGGCCACTTGCATGCATTTCACAACCTGTGCTGTCCCCATGCACTGTCTCTGACTTGCACAGCACCTCTTGCTCACTCCCAAGAATGTTTCTCAACCATTTCCCCCACAGACCATTGCCAAATGATAAGGTACCTCTCTCACACACAGATCTTCATGCACCTATCTTGACCTACTTTTCCTCCATGTAGCTAACATGACCCTCAGAGCACCTAACATGCCCCCCCCCCAACACCCTTCCTGACCTATGCTACTCACCTATCTGCTCTTCCTAACCTGCATGCCATCTCTGGCAAATTTCCTTCATATCCTTCCCAACACATCCCCATGCAGCAACACCTCTAGCACCCCTCACTTCCTTCCCCACCTCGCAGGACCTGGTGAATAAACTGGTACATTTACTGAAGGTTTTTTTACCCTCAAATGTCCTGCTGTTGTGCAGGACATTTAAGTGGCATTATTAGCATCTGGGGAGGCAAGGGGGCAAATGACATATATATCATGACATCAGCCTGCACATGATGAAATTTAGGTATAAACACATAATAAACACAAAGCTTTTGCTGTGACTCGGCATAACAGATGTAGCGCCCTTACTGACCCTAATGGGGACACTAAAGAGACAGGTCAAGGTAGTTGTGATAATGACGACTCAAATAAGCAGGGGATCATGGTCCAAAATGAAGAACTTACTTCGGAAAGGCAAAATGGGGAACTAGGTATCACACATCAGTTGCCAAGAAGAGCAAGGTATGCAAAAAGAGAAGTCACCTTCTGATTGGTGATTCAATCATAAAGGATGTAAATTTAGGAAAGGATATAGAGGCTTCAAAAGAGGTCAGGTATCTGCCAGGTGCTACTGCCGGCAGAGACAAGAGGCGTATTCTTAAGAGAGCAGAACTATTTAACTCATGTTTTGCATCTGTCTTTACACAAAGGGGTAAAATAGTCCAACCTATCAAAAACAGCACCACAAAAATCAGATTAGGAATACAAGTGGAAATAGGGAAGAAAATGGTAAGTGAGCACCTGTCTACCCTAGACAAGTTCAAATCAACAGGACTGGATGGATTACACCCCAGGGTTCTGAAGGAACTGGCAGACAAGATCTCAGAACCACTGAACTATAACATTCAGAGATCCTGGAGCACCAGGGAACTACCAGAGGACTGGAAAAGAGCTGATATGGTTCCCATCTTCAAAAAAGGGAAAAAACAGATCCAGAAAACTACAGTCCTATCAGCCTGACCTCAATACCAGGAAAGATTCTGGAAAAGATAATCAAGCAACGAATTAGCGAACACCTAGAAGCAAACAAAGTAATAGCCAAAAGCCAACATGGGTTTGTCAAAAACAGATCATGCCAGACTAATCTTATTGCATTCTTTGATAATGTGACAAAATTAGTGGATCAGAGGAATGCCGTTGATATAGTTTACTTGGACTTCAGTAAGGCATTTGATAAGGTAGACCATAACCTACTACTAGATAAAAGTAGAAGAATCTGGGTTGGACAGCATCACCACCAGATGGATTTGTAACTGGTTGACCAACCACACTTAACGTGTAGTCCTCAATGGAACTGCATCTTCTTGGAGGGAAGTATGCAGTAGAGTACCCCAAGGCTCTGTTTTGGGCCCAGTACTCTTCAACATCTTCATCAATGATTTGGATAAGGGAATAAATGGGGAACTCATCAAATTTGCAGATGACACCAAGCTGGCAGGAATAGCCAACACTCCAGAAGATAGGCTAAAGATACAGAAGGATCTTGACAAACTTAAACATTGGGCACTATCTAATAAAATGAAATTCAATGGTAAAAAGAGTTAAGGTTCTACATTTAGGCAACAAAAACTAAATGCACAGGTACAGTATAGGTGGTACCTTGCTCAACAGTAGTAACTGTGAAAGTCATCTTGGAGTCCTAGTGGACAACCATTTAAATATGAGCCAGCAGTGTGCAGCAGCTGCCAAAAAAGCCAGCACAGTTCTGGGCTACATAAATAGAGGAATCAAGATCATGTAAAGTGTTAATACCACTGTATTACCACGGTTCCTTTAAGAATCTTTGGCCTGCCAACCACTTTATAATGCCTTGGTAAGGCCACATTTGATATACTGCATTCAGTTTTGGTCACCGTGATGTAGAAAAGATGTGGAGACTCTAGAAAGAGTGCAGAGAAGAGCAACAAAGATGATTAGGGAACTGAAGACTAAAACATATGAAGAATCGTTGCAGGAACTGGGTGTCTAGTTTAATAGAAAGAAGGACTAGGGGAGACATGATAGCAGTGTTCCAATATCTCAGGGGTTGCCACAAAGAAGAGGGAGTCAAACTATTCTCCAAGGCACCAGAGGGTAGAACAAGAAGCAATGGGTGGAAACTAATCAAGGAGGGAAGCAACTTAGAACTGAGGAGAAATTTCCTGACAGAACAATTAATCAGTGGAACAGCTTGCCTCCAGAAGTTGTGAATGCCCCAACACCGGAAGTCTTTAAGATGTTGGATAGCCATTTGTCTGAAACAGTATAGGATTTCCTGCCTATGCAGGGGGTTGGACTAGAAGACCTCTAAGGTCCCTTCTAACTCTGCTATTGTATTGTATGTATGTGTCAGATGTCATAAGTACATAAGCATCATTTGCATCATAACATGTGCATTATCACCATAGCTGTGGTTGTGCAGTGGTTACAATGCAGTGCTGCAGGCTATTTCTGCTGACTACTGGCTACCAGCAGTTCGAATCTCACCAGCTCCAGGCAAACTCAGCCTTCCATCCTTCCAAGGTTGGTAAAATGAGGACCCAGATTGTGGAGGCAATATGCTGACTCTTAAACCGAGAGGGTTGTAAAGCACTGTGAAACGGTATATGTCTAAGTGTTATTGCTATTATGACATTGCTATAACTTGTTAGACACACTAAGTGCCAAGCTGAATTATGTGCAAGCCCTTCACTTCAAAACCAAATATTTTAAAATTCTAAAATCCAACGGTTAACATTTTTCTTAAAAATGTTATGTAGTATTAAAAATAATTATCTTGATTTTTGAGATACATCAGACTAGGTTGCAAGTTTATAAAATCCTTATAGTATTTTTCAAGCAGTTCGAGATGCAAGTAAAGACAAATTCCATTATAATGGGCTGCTGATAGTAGCAGAAACTAACAGATGAGCTACAGCAGGGGTGTCAAACTCGTTGCGTCATCTCGTGCTGTATCACAATTTTCCCTCCCCGTTGCTAAACTGGGCATGGGCATGGGCAGCCTGTGACACATCTGGCCTGTGGGCCCCGAGTTTGACAGCCCTGAACTACAGTATTGACAATTCCCCCTAAAATACAAGTTTTGATGTACTTGTATTTTAAAAAGAGCAGCTATTATTCTCTCAGAGTAGATGTTACAGATCAACGTGACAGACGTCCAGACAACCTGGCCAATTTGTTACTTAATATCTGCTTAATTATCTAATAACTATGTAATGCATTTCTGGAATACTGTACAGTACCAAATGTCCTGCCATTTTTCTATGTTAAAAGGTTCCATACACTAGTAAACACTCAAGATGTTGAGATCTTGATTGTAATTGTGATTAAGATTAGGAAATGTCCAAAGAATAATGATTCCAGATTAATTTATGCAAATTTCCATGAATTAAATTCAAAACGGGGGGGAAATTGTAAGATATCTTTAAAGCCAAAGTAAATTGTAGTTTAAATTCTAGTATAAGAAAGTTTATGGATCAAAGGATTGAATCAGCAGAGTTCTAGTAAAATGCAAGACAGTTGTTTAATCAGGTAAGAAGGAGTTAACTACTGGACACTTAATGTAATTATGCAGTGAAAACGCATAGCTTTTATAACTTGCTGCTAAGAAAATGTTTCTACAACCTCAAACTTTTAAAGGATATTTCTAGCTGTTCAGAACTGCTGAGTATCCTTGTAATTCCAGATAAACTGTGAATGCAATGAAAGTATACAAGTATAATAAATACAAATACAAATACAAAGTAATCAATAACATATTTTATAAACATTTTATTGGTTTAATAGTGTACACAGTACTTACAGTTGTATCTATTAAAGACAAAATACACTTCAAAATGCAGAATAAAAAATTATAAACTTTTGAACTATATACAAACTTTGCATTACAATTTCACAAATATCAATGCCCCAGCTCCATTCACAACCAGAAAGAAAAAAAAAGTTTTTTACATGCAAAATTTTGGAAAAAGCATTACTTGGAGGTTATCTATTCCCTCCCTAAGTATCAAGCCGCTTTATATGGGCTCAACATTCCAGTGCTTTCTAATTCAAAAGAAGAATTCATACCTTCCTTAAACCCACTATATCTTTATCCTTAAGCCTACTTCCAATTAAGCATGTCATGGTCTCTCTTTTCACTTCTAATTAAGAGTTTGCATTTGGTATTACTTTACTTTTAATTTTTGCTTGAGAACAAAACATTTTGCATCATCTTGTAGTTTGAGATTCCCAAGATTAAAAAATAGTTTGAAATATATTTGTCTTACACACATGAAATCTAAGCCATTGGAATAATAGATTCAATCAGGTAATTTACACCATTACCAAAAAAAACCCTAACTATAGAAATTTTCTAAAGTCTAAAATTAAATAGGTTTCTGTTTCATCTACATACAGATATCACAAAGACCATTTTTATTTCTATTTTTAATAAATGTAAAGGTTGCAATGGCTAGATAGTTTTAAGTTGCAAATGTATTGTTATGTTTTAAATTTACATAAGAATTAGGGGAACCTTGATCCTCTGAATACCCCAATATGCAGTATTAAACTGACATCTGAAAATAGGAATTTATGGGAAGAAAAATCCCTAACCCAAACAATACAGTATCTTCCCCTCACTCAGCATTATTTCAAAATGCATCAGTGCTTTTAATATTTACAGCAATCTTCCAAACCTGATGTTCTACAGATACTTTGGGATCAATCCCAAGAATTCCCAGAAAGCATAGCCTTTGGGAATTGTCAATGGGAATTATAGGAGCAATGGACCTAACACATCCAGAATAATATAAAAGATGTAGGAAGGCCAATATACAGCAATAGTAGAAAATAAAACCCATTCCCCACCCACAAAGCATTCATTGTTCCTTCACTAATACCATCACTTAAATACCAACTAGATATTTGTTATTTAAAACAATGGAGAGAAATGCTACATGCTGAAGCAGCCAGCTGAAAAACAAGACAATAACAAAATACCCATTATACTGAAAATATAAAGATCAGAAAGACTGAAGGAAACACATTTATAAATACACAAGCTACAATGCACACTTAAACAGGACTTTACAGATACCAAATGAAACAAATCCCTTTGCTGCCAAGAGCTTAAGTTAGAGCACTGAACTGCATGTGACCAGCAACAGCTTAAAATTTGGTCCACACCCAACTTCAAGTTGCAATTTGTTAAAACTAATTCCAAAGTTTTACCAGCTTATTAAATATCCGTTATTTGATATTTTTTTGTAACAATAATTTGCATTTACACACTCTCTCTCTTCATCCCTTTTGAACTTGCTTCTATTTCAAGTAAAAAAGGAATTTTGTAAAGGCAGATTTCTCCAAGCTACAACAAAATTTATGTTTTGGGCCAATGTCTACTTTTTCCAGTAAAGAACAACTTCTTCCAAAATCACAAAAATGTATCGGTCAATTACTAGAACGCTTTTTGTATGCAGCTCACTGCTGTTTTTCATAACAGACCAACTCCAGTATTCCTCCATTCTCAGATTTGCTGAGCAACTGAAGGGCTGAACAGAAGCCTATGAACATACAAAAACAGGCCTCTCAGCAGTTACCAGAATAAGTAATGGAAGCGATATGTGCCAGTATGAATCTCAGATTTGATGTCAAAATCTGAATGATAAAGTGAGATTGCAAAAAACAATCATGGTTTTGCAGTTTTATGTAAGAATAAAACATAAAACTTGGTCATTCAGGACCAAGAGAAAGAAAAAGCTCTTCACAAGAGGAAATAATAGATTTTGAATTGTTAGATTTACAAAGTACATTATATATAAAATTTGAAAGGAGAGTTTATATTTGGTTACATGAATGATATGGTCCTTACATATTGTATGATGGTTCACAGTTCAGTATTGCATCTCATCCTTTGATCACAGAAAATCAATGGGCCCAGGCAAAGGACTAGTTTGCATAACTGGAGATATTCACAACCTGCATGACCAGGTTCTAAGGGAGCAAGTTAATGAACTTTAACTGTCAAAAGCACAATTCACCAAAACACTTTCCTAGCCATAAAATCAGATACCCCCACTCCCAATGGCCATTCCCTGAGATGAGATTAATTTTGTTCTAGATAGATATATAATAGACAGTATTTCATGGTCAACCTTCGGCATTTTGTCAAGATTTTATGAGAGATTATGCTTCAACAATAGAAAGTTATGCTGCTAGAAAGTAATAAAAATCCTAATAAAAAGCGGCATCTGTGAGAGACTAAAAAAAAATCACATTGAGAAACAAAACATGTCAGCTCTGGCTGTTTCAAACATTAGTATTTCTGTGTGATTCAAACCCCTTAATTTCCAAATGGTATAGCTGTCCTATAACAAGTCAGTTATTGCTATTGTTATCAAGCTGGGCCATTGTCCTGCCAAAAATGTTAAAGGCCTCCTGAGCCAGACTTTCAGTCCCCGGTCTGAGAAAGGTGAATGGACACTCCATTAGTACCTCAGTTGATTGAATCCACTGTATTTAGGAGCTAAACAAATGACTCACTGCGAGTGTATTATTTGTTCTGATAAAGAACAAGGTTGTAGCAAATTTTCCCCTTCAGAAGTTGATTTGATAGAAAGGAGAGGGAACAATTGCAGAGACACAAGATGTTTGTCCAGATGTTTTGTTATTTAGTTGGTTGTTAAGATACTCTAATCATCTGTGTCATAGCTTCTTCACTTCCCTGGCCAGAATCCTGTATATATATATAAAAAAAGTTTTTGTAATCTCTATTATCTATATCATAGTCTCTAAACATAAACACATTATTAAAAGGCAGACATGTTGCTATAGTACAAATCAGGAGTAACTGCAACTTGCTTCAAGGAGATTATCTGGAGAAGGATTTATTATAGTTTCTACTTGGAATGTGGTACTCATACTAATATAGCTAGATCTTAGCTTACTAGATAGTATATACCATATTTTTCAGAGTAGGAGACACTGCCCCACACAAAAAAGTGTGTGGAAATGTCTGTGCGCCTTATACAGTGAATACAGCGGTGGGGAGGGGGTTGGTGTGGTGCCGATCAGCTATTCTAGGCAGATCACCACAAACAAGTGGTGGCGAATGGGCTGTGGCAAACGGGCCGCAATGGCGAACAGGCATTATACCTGTCCCTTATGTTTTAAGACCATCCAACCTCTCAAAGTTCAGAAAGTGTTTATGATTCCTAATGTAAATTTTACAATATGTAAATAAAAATAAATAAGCAGAATTACTGTGAATAACAGAATGTTTAAACTGTTCTAAAAAGCAAAGCAGATCATTCCCACAATTAAGTAAGATTTCTGTCAAAACCAATTGCTAAATAAATACCAGTGGAACTGTTTTAGAAACTATCTATACTATAATGTACTAACAATATAAACTTCATTTTATTTAACAATTTAAACATATATAAGAAAACACGCTCCCACACACTCACGCTACCTGGATAATGACTGTTTTCTGAGATATATTACTTAAGTGTTCCATAGTTTTTTTAATAACTGAGCTAGATGAAAATGTCAAAGTGATAAAGTTTGCATGCTTTGTAAAGTGAGAAAAAAACCTAACAAGAATACAGAATTTATTTCTGGTTAATGCTAAAGTTGTAATCTGGAAGCACCTATCCAAACTTATACTAACTTAAGTTAGTAAATAAATTTCATTTACCTGCATATTAGGGCTATCTTTTTCTTTTGGAGAAAAGAAGCGTCCCCCTTCTCCTCGTTTCCTTGCCATTGCATGCCGATGTCGGGATTCATGAAGATATTTCTGTATATACAATTACAAAATTGTAGAGATGAAAGCATATCTTGTGTAATGCTAGAATACATATACATATACACATACATACATATGCAGGTTTTGGTGTATTCGGGTCTTTTCCCGTGTAAGATTGAGAGTATGTTGGCGACATTTCGACGAGGTCCCACTCATCTTCAGGCTGGTGTCTTTGGCCTTGTGTCTGGCGAGCATGAGGCCGAAGACACCAGCCTGAAGATGACAAGTGGGACCTCGTCGAAACATTGCCAACATACTCTCAATCATACATGGGAAAAGACTCGAATACACCAAAACCTGCATACCTGTACCCGTGAAAATCTAGGAAAATATATATATTCACACATACACATATACATACATATACATATATCCATCCATCCATCCATCCATCCATCCATCCATCCATCCATTTTCATTAAGTAAAGATCAGGAACAGAAAAGGTTGAAATAATGCTAAGGCTAAAAATGAAGAGAAAAATCCTCAGTATCATCTAGTCTGAAAGAAGAAATTCCCTCCAAATCTAATGTTGAGGCCTCACAGATCTAAACAACATGAATTGTAATTAACTTATTCCAGTAACTTTAAGTAGCATTTTTTACAACTAGGCAGGATTTATGTCAAGAGGTAAAAACAAAAGCCCATTTGGTCTTTGCATCTACTATCCAACATTGCCTTTTCAGTAAGGAAACCTCAGATGCTTCATAAAGGAAAACACTATGTTTAGGGATCAAATGTACATTTGATCAAATGAAGAACCATCAAAATATATCAACATTTCTATTTTTTGATCAAACAACTGAATTCTGCTTTAAAATAAAAGTGACTTGTTACAGATTTCTTATGGCTACTGCTTTTTCCCTCCCAGCTCTCACAATAATAAAAGAAGGAATATCTGAGAACTGCCATCTTTCTAACAAATGTGCACTAATTCCCCACACAAATCATCGAACAGGAAAGTTGGGGCCTAAAGACTTATATTGGCTGCCTGTAGAAGTAGATACTCGCGAGATCTTGGGCCTGGAATCTAGCTGGAGTAAGTGCTAAATATTACTTCAACCAAGAATAAGACAATATTTGGAGTGACCTGCAAGTTAACCTGGAGTGCATCAAAGTGAAAAAGGAAATGTGGGCATGTCTGTAGACCTTCTTCACTTCTTTCAATATTTGACTACTGAGGTATTTTATCTAATTCTAACCCCTGGGCATCCCTTGGAGAAAGAATAAAAATGAGGACTGCTCAAAGATCTGAGAAAAAGAATGAATTATGATCTTTTGGGGTTATTTGTTTGGCTAGAAAGGTTAGAGGAGAAACAAAAAAGAATGGAAGGAATACAAAACATATGGAAACTGTTACATGGCTAATAATTTTGAGCTTTATTCTTTTAATATTCAGAACCTATCTCTCTTTGTTCATGGAGTCAGATTGTATTATGTAACTATCCCTTGTATAATAACCAAGCCTCCACATTACCTCATATAATTAAAGTTGCAAAGACTGCTTCCTTCTTTTTCCAGGATAACTGATTCATTTCTACATCTAGCTCATTTATTGCACTGTCAGGTCTGTATTTCTTAACAAGAGATAACCAAAATTTATACCACTATCCTAAACAAATTTGTATCACTGTCTAAACAAGGCATTAGTATTAATGTGTTGAACTCCTGGTGAAAGTGCATTGGATTCCACATGTAAAATTATATGATCTTCTCTCATCCTTCTATGATCAGCTCAGAACTTTTTCTGTAATTTTCAACTAACATTTATTTTAACTCATTAAAGTCTATGCAATTTCTACGAATAAAAAAACATAGGCAATCTACTAGTGATTTGTCAAGAAAGCCTTTGAAAACCAATAATCTATTTCTATTCATTAAACAAAAAGGCATCTGTTTATACTGTAAATATGGTATCCTTTTGAGTTCAATATGGTTCATTATACAATGATTAGGAAAAGACTTCTACAGATTGTATGTTACTGAGCGATCGTAATGATATATAGCTATTTATCTTCTGTGTCTCATGATTTGTAATAGCAGCTGATAATCTTACCCGCCTCTCTTTAGGTATTTTTCCTTCTGCTTCTAATTTGGCTCTTGCTTGCCTTCTCTTCAAAATCCGGTGATACTGTTTTGCATTTACGTACAGAGGCTCTTCCTCCAACATCTCAGCCCCAGGCAAAGGTATTCTTTGGATAGCTGGCACAGATCCAGCACCTGGCACCATCTACATCAAAGCAGAGAAATGCACTGATTAAACTGTTTTTCACCAAGAAGCATAGAAAGACAAAGTAGGAGTGGGAAATGAACACAACCAACTCCTAGAATTCAACTCACTTCCTGAAAAAAATATTCTCAAACCTCTGCAGCAAATCTCATAGAAATTAACATAAAAGCACCTGCAGTTTGAATATCTCAATTACCTCAACTATATTCCAAATATGCAAAATTAAAGCAAATCTCTTTAAAAATAAAAAAGTGAATGGATATCAAGTTAAAAAGAAATGATCTAGTTTATAAATCAAGCTGGCAACCTTTTTGGTGTTGTGGCTCATGAATGTTTCTGAGAAGGGGCTTTGCAATCATTCAAAAATACTTATTCACATATATCACACATACTAATAAAAAATCCCATCATTGGGGTGGACAGAAATTTCATTATTCTATATACTCATGGATAATTTGCGAATTTTGGGTGCCAAATGGACCTAAAATTGACTGGCTTATCCATGGATGGATTTACATCAATACATACACTGCTACTTTTCTAAAGTATTACATTTCTCATATATACTCACATATAAATTCATCCACTGATAAGCCAAGCTTCAAATTTTGAACCAAAATATCATCAAAAATGGGCAATCCACAGATATCACCTACCCACATTTTTCATGATATTTTGGTTAAAAGTTTTAAGTTCAGCTTATCAATGGATGAGCTAATATAGTATTTTCCTGTTCAATGATGGTACTATACATCTTGTTTGATTCTCCTGCTGCCAAGATTTGGGAAAATTAGTGGTTGTAAGCAACTGTGTTGGGACAAAAGCCATGAGAAAAAATAGGCAATGTTCCTGGGGGGTACAAAGTTTCCTCATTTGTGGTATACAATAATACACAGTAATAGAAGGGGGGGTATAGAATGCAATACATACCATGACCATTCCACCAGAGTTAACCACATTTCCAGCAACAGGGAGAGTCACTGTTACCGTCCCTTGTCCACTGCTAGTTGTATTGGTGTTGGCTCCAGTCTGAACAATCTGTGCTCCAGCCAAACTGGCTGCTGGGATGGTGATCATGCCTGTAACAGGGACTGTAACTTTAAACAGAACAGAACGCATAAAAAAATAAGGAACAAATTTAATCTCACTTCAAATGTTATTCCCTCATTCTGAGTCATGCTTATGGATGTTTTTTAAATATTATTTTTTACTGAGATCTAAAATGACCTATCCACATGCGAGTTAAGCGTATATTTCTAAACAAAGCTAAACCAGCGTGAAATTCAAGATTTCTGCTAAATACCTTATTGTTAAGGCAATAAATATTAAAATATAAGAGATAACTTACTTTTCACTTCTTGCTAACTGAACTGTATCATTTCCATAAAGGTATAATAATGTCCACTAAGCTTTATATAGGCTTAAATAAACTCATGGAACAGAATGCTACAAACAGGAAGTGCTATAGGGCTTTCCAGTTCTATGGGAATGCGTTTCTGAATATTAGCTATTGGGAACAGGGATGTTTGTTATCTTACACATAAGTCAGCAGAAAATCCATACTATATGTTAGCTTCTAGTAGAATTAAGATCACATAGTATTTTAGATTAGGCTCTTTGAGGTGAAATGCAGATGCAGCATCTATTGACGTCTGTTAAAACAGAAACATCTTTATCTTGAACAGATGCTGCTGACAAATGCATATATACATACTCCTAAGAAAGTAATATGGTAAAACATGGAACTGAAGAAAGAGAACAATATAGCTCTAAGGTGATCAGAAAATAATATGTAAATCAGATGTCAGTATGAAAACTGGTGCGTTGGGGAAGGGAGCACTCTCTAGTACTCTCCTCTAGCAGGAGACAGGAAAACTACCAGAAGAGCAGACACAGCTCTTGTTAAAGGGCACATTATAGAGTCTGACAAGGACTATATACAACTTATTAACTAGCCACTCATGTTCCAGAAATTTAAAAAAATGCACGTAATTCTGAAACAGTTAATATTTCTTAGAAAATGGTTTAGCACATAGAATTCCTACCTTGTTGAAGAATTGTTCCATCAGCATTAACTGGTTGATAGACAATTGTCTGACCTTCTGCTGTCTGTGCTACCTGTTGTCCTTGGACTGCAATCTGTGGCTGGGTCTGCAGAAGCAAGCATCACACAAAATCAAAATAGTGAGTAATATAAAACTATTATACCTTGGAATTTCCCATGGTTTCACATAAAACACAATGCCAAAAATCAGTTTTCCTGCATGTTACATTGACCTTCTTTCCTTTAGTTGACCCGTCTCCAACTTCTTCCCCCTTATAATATGCTACCTGTGTTTGGCCAGCTGTTACTGCTGTCTGTGGCTGCTGGATGATGATTTGCTGTGTCTGTCCCTGCTGGCCCTGAACTTGTACCGCTTGTCCACCTTGAATCTGAATCTGACTAGGCTGGACCAATTGAATCTGTGGACATATAAAATAGAGTAAGATGGTGTTAACTACTATTCCTAATCATGGCTTTAATTGATTATTCTGAGATGAATTGTTAACCAAACAAAAGCTAGGGGGAAATTATGCACATTAAATAACAAAAGCAATTTTGAAGAGTGAGTTTGCTCCACCACCATACATATTTTCTACAGGAAGGGTATTAAAAAATAAGGATAGGAAGTAAACTCCTTTGCAACTCCTAGGAAACATTCTTGTTTTTGAAATAATCTTTTTTATTTTCTATTTTTTCATTTTCATACATTCACATATATACTGTGCATAGCCAACGCCATACATTAAACAATAATCGCAGCAATTCCTCTTGTCAACAATACCCCCCCAAAAAGAAACCCAATATACCTCTTCCACTCTCCATACACCTCTTTCTTCCACCCCCCTCCAACTTTCTATCTTCCCTCCATCAACCCCCTCTACCCTACTTCCCCTCCCCCTCTACCACTCCTCTCTCCCGATCCACTCCCTCCCTTCCTTCTCACCTTCCCTCCCATCCTCTCTCCCATCCCTCTCTACCCATCTTTCTTCTATCCCACTCCTCCTCCCCTTGGTGTATTAGGAAACATTCTTCAATTCAAAGGAATATGAAATATTAAGCAAGAAGTGTGTAAACATATAGTATTAGCTCTTCTTCATCAATTATGGGAGTATTCTTGCACAATGTTCAATATGACCCCAATTAATAACATTACACTGAATTTGTAATGAAGATTACAGAGAATTTCATCATTCTGAAGCAGTGCATTATTATTTTTATAAGGTTTTTCCTTTAAAGAGGAAGGCTAGGCAACTAACACAAGTGACATAACCAAGTATTCCAGCAACATCTGGAGAATCGCAGATCCACCATCAGAACTAATTATTTTGGGAAGCACCAATTGGATTAAGTTGAGAGGCCCTATAGATACTGTTTTATTTACAACTGTAATGTAGTCTGGAATGTCTCTCATAAGTAATTACAGTCATATGTTGAAGCACCCACTTGACCAACCAAATTTTATGATTGGTCACGTGGTTGTAAGCATGTAAGCAGTTGTAAGCATGGCTGAGGAACACTGCAACTGGCTATAAAAGTGTGCTAAGTTCCCAAGGGCCTGAAATGCAATCATGAGTATGCTGTCATCAGAACTCTGGAACTGAGTCATCAGTATTTTTGAGGGGATTGTGAAAACTTTTAAGGATTGGTAAAAAACTGGTTGTTAAGCAAGGCCTACCTATATTACAATAAAAATGGTAAATGTTTCTTCCTCTGAAATGGATTTTCTTCTTGTTTTGACACACAAACATTATTTTGTTTCATAGAGTAAAAAGTAAGACATTTCTTGACAGAAATGTAATACTTAAAAAAAAAAAAGAATTAAACTAATTTACTGACATAATGTACATTTACCAGCAAAAAGAACATAGACGAGTTCCTGTGCATTCAGACATTGAATCTTAAAATTCCAGTTGAGGGGGAAAGCAACAAGTCATGGTTACTTCAGTTTGAGCTTCCTTGTATTTTCCTAGGCAGAGGAATATTTTTTGGTATTTTCCTAGACAGAGCTGGTTTATCTAGAAATATATTCATTTAAACCCACTCAAACTAATTAATTTGACCCTTCATATTAGTACAGAACCTTTTCCAAATTGCTGAATCAATCTGAAGCTAGCAATTTGTTTATTTAGTCTTTAAATTGATTTTGGAAAATCAATTTGATTGAAAACTGATTTAATAGAATCACTGCATTGCTTAACACTAATTTGTACATCATTTGGGCACGCTGACCTGCTGAAGTCCTTGTGATCCTGAAACCGGAACTTGCATAATAGTTTGACCCTGGCTTCCAGGAACAGCCTGTACCATAATTGGTTGACCAGTTGATGTGATTAGCTGGCCTCCACTCACTTGTACCATCAGTGGCTGACCCTGGACCTAATGAATGGGAAAAGAAGAGAACAACAATGAAACACAAGCTCAGATAAGCAATTAGCTTCAGGCACCAAAATTTTCCTATGTAGAAGTTCTGCAGAAAATAATCATCATCATAATATACCATTAAAAGCAATATCTGCCTATTCCAGGTTGCTGAAAAGGCCTGGATAGTTGAATAAAAATGTCAAATCAAGTCTAAATATCTGATGATTGTGTGACCAAACATAATAATATAAAAATATGAAGGAATAATAGGAAATACAAATATATAAAAATACAAAGGAATGACATTATTAAGAAATGAAAGAACAAAATGTAAAATGTGACTGGAATTAAAGATAAATAAATTTGCACAGATTTGAGCAATTTGAAGAATTTGAGGCAAGGAAACTTGAAAAATAAGAAAATCAAAGCAAATCAGGAGAACTGCAGAGACTACAGAGCTGAAACAAAGAATCATGCCACTAAAGAGAAAGTCGAGCAACATGACAATGGAATAATTCAGTTCCAATATAACTTGCAGTTTGGATCAAATCAGCATTAATTCTACAAAACTCTTGAAAGTAGGAAAGGACTGACCACAAATAATGAAAAAGCGACTCAAACACTTGGGACAAGTTTGTGGGACAACAATAGGAATCACAATAGGAATGCACATGGGCCAAGCAAGTTGAGCTCCATGGGTTCTGACTAAAGTCATTGACAAGCCCACTCTTGACAGTTTTGGAACCATCAGATAATGAAAAATGGCTAACAACTGGAAGGCCATTTCTAATTGAGAAAGAGAAGGAAAAGGGAAATGACCCTGAAAATTGCAGAGTGCAGACCCATAAATAGCTAGTCCTGAACATACAATAATTTTGATCATTTGAAGTTACAATGGCACTGACTTATGACCATCGCAGGGTCATGTGATTGCCATTTGTGATCTTCCCAGCAGGCTTCTGATAAGCAAAATCAATGGAGAAACTCAGATTTGTTTAATGACACTGTGATTCAGCTAACAACTGCAATAATTCACGTAACAACCAAGGCTAAAAAGACTGCATATTTGAGCACAACTCACTTAACTGTTTTGAATGCACAGGATGCAAACAGACCATCTGTTTGCAACATCTCAAAGGAGCCACATGTTTTTCTAAGACTGAATCCAAAGAACTGCATACTATAGTATATCATGTTCTATTAATGAGGCACCAAGAAGTAGCAGTATCTTTTAAAGACAGGTTGCTAAATTTAATGAAACTGAAATATTTTTATGAATACAGGTAGCACTTGACTTGCAGCCATTTGTTTAGTGACTGTTCAGTTACAATGGCACTGAAAAGACTGACTTATGATTGTTTTTCACACTTACAACCATAGCAGCATCACCATCGTCATGTGTTCAAAATTTGGATGCTTGGCGACTGGCATGTATTTATGACAGTTGCAGTATTCCAGGATCCTGTGATCACCTTTTACGACCTTCTGACAAGCAAAGTCACTGGGGAAGCCAGATTCATTTAACCATATTATTAATTTAACAATGGCAGTGATTCACTTAACTACTGAGGTAGGAAAGGTTGTAAAATGGGGCAAAACTCACTTAAAATCTGTCTTGCTTAACAACAGAAATCTTAAGTCAAGGTCCACCTGTATGTGCACTTGTAACTAACTCAAGACATATTTGGGACTTGAAATGGAAGTCCAAGAACAATATAAAATATGAATGTCTTCTGAAGGCTTTCTATGTGACTTAGGCCAGGCTAAACCGGGGTCTTGAAGCCGTGAATCGGGGTCTTGAAGCCGTTAGGGACTGGATGAGGGCTAACAAGCTTGTACTCAACCCGGAGAAGACCGAGTGGCTGTTGTGTTTCCCTCCCAATAATTCGGCTAGTATTCCATCACTCAGGCTGGGGGGTCAAATTCTACACCCCTCAGACAGGGTTTGCAACTTGGGAGTCCTCCTGGACCCACAGCTGACCTTCGACCATCATCTGACGGCTGTGACCAGGGGGGCATTTGCCCAGGTTCGCCTGGTGCGCCAGTTGCGACCCTACCTGAACCGGGAGGCTCTCACAACAGTCACTCGGGCCCTTGTGACCTCTAGGCTGGAATATGCAATGTGCTCTACATGGGGCTGCCCTTGAAGAGCATCCGGCGACTTCAGCTAGTCCAGAATGCGGCCGCGCGAGTGATTGTGGGTGCACCTCGGTTCGCCCACATAACACCTATCCTCCGTGAGCTGCGCTGGCTACCTGTTGATCTCCGGGTGCGCTTCAAGGTGCTACTTACCACCCATAAAGCCCTTCATGGTAGTGGATCTGCGTACTTGAGAGACCGCCTCCTGCCAATTACCTCCCTGCGACCTATTAGGTCGCATAGATTAGGCCTCCTCCGAGTTCCATCTGCCAGTCAGTGTCGACTGGCAACCACACGGAGGAGAGCCTTTTCAGTAGTAGCTCCGACCCTTTGGAACGATCTCCCCGTGGAGATTCGTACCCTCACCACCGTCCAGACCTTCCGCACAGCCCTCAAGTCCTGGCTATCCTGTCAGGCCTGGGGATAAAGATCGTAATCTGTCCCCACCCGAATGATGAATGAATGTTGTGTACTATTTTTACTCATGTATTGTTTCATGTTTACTGTTTTGTACCCCCTTCCCTATATTTTGTAAGCCGCCCTGAGTCCCCTCAGGGAAAAGGGCGGCCTATAAATAATAATAAAACTAAAACTAAACTAAACTAAATAAAAACTCTTTCAAAACACTGGATTTTAATTTTCATAATTACCAAATTATGGATTTGAAATTGAACACATATGGATAATTCTAGGCTGGAAAAGGCTAACAAAATAAGAAATAGAAGAGCTAAAAAGGAATATAGTGTAAAATTCAGGGTGGGTCAATACGATGCAAATAAACTTTTATTAACTTTATTTTATTGTTTCTTAAATAAAATACTGAATATTTTGAAAAGTGTAGTAAAACAAACAAACAAAAAACCAGAAAAAAAATCTAAACCAGAAAAAAGATACCTTTGATGACATCAAAGATGGATGTTAATGTGCTTTATAACACTAATCCTTAAAAGAGTAGAGGAAACAGAAAGTAATAGTAGTCTTGTCTTATTTAACAGATGATAAGAGTCTTTACATGCCATTTACCATTTCACAAGAACACAAATCAGGATTTAAAATCTTTCTTCTCTGGTATTTTAATATTTTAAGCTAACACATATTATTGATTTTTGTCGTAAACATAATCCATTGACTACATATCTCAAACAAAAATTCTTTTTTTTGCAAATCTCACTAGTAAAAGGGAAAACAACCCCTAAAATATATAATTTAAGTGTTCTTTATTAAAAAGACTTTTTGAAGAGTGGCAAACCCACAGTCCTCCCCCCATCCAGCATATCATTCATATTTTTAAAATCTGTAGTAATATAAGTTTCAGATAAGTCAGTTTGCAACATGCATTTTAACTGGATCCATTTCAACATTTTAAAAGTTAATTTGACTGTTATCTGCTACGGTTAGAATGAACTATTACCCATACATATACATATAGTTCATACATTGAATCTTTTGATTCAAAGCCAGCATGAGAATTGGTTGAGAAGCTTATTCCATCCTATTTAGGGACATGAGATGTTACTTGTAATTAAAACTGCCATTATTTTTCTGTTTCCATTTCGAGCCCCAGTGCAAACACAGCATTGAACATGCAGTGATAGTGTGATTCATGCAGCGCTCACACAAAAACAACAGATAGATCACCACTACCTGGAGGGTTTGAACTTGCTGGCCTGAGGCAGATGCCACCTGAGCCTCAGTCTGCAACTGGACAGCAGTCACACCACCCTGCTGCTGGGAACAGGAACAGGAAGAGCTTGAAACTTGGCAGAAGGAAATGCTCAAGACAAGATTAAAAAAAAAACTGCCAGAAGAGACAACCGGCTCTACAAGGAGGAATGAGCAAGTCCAACTCTAATGTGGTAGCCTACCAGTGTTTAATCTGCATATTACTTTGTGGTCAAAAAGAAGCAAATTACTCCCTTTCTCAGTGCAAAGTTTGGAAGTTCTAAATAAGGACAGAAAAGAAACAGATGGCTGACTTGTGGCTTCTGAAAGGAAGAAATCTGAACACTTATATTGTATTGTGCCTAAATCAGTGTTAGCCTTGCACTGTAATCTCTCTCAGAAAAAAAGCATTGAAATTTAAGAAACATAGACAAGATAACAAAAAACCCCACTAACAACCTCAGTATAAGCATAACCTAATTTATATTAATCCAAGAGATCTCTAACTTTATACGTAGTACTATAGTTAAGTATTAAATTATCTTATGCAGACATCACATACAAACAAATTGTTACATTAGTGTTAGAGCTGGCCAAGAAACAGACATATCATTTACTTTTCACAATTCTGTTTTAATGTATAGATTAAATGTGCCCTTGTAGGTCTATGCAAACCATATGGAAGTACAATTCATTTTGGCAGAAATTCTGGCAGAAGTACCCTCTGTGCACATACATGGGCAAAAACACTGGGGAGGGGCATGATTGCTTTTACACTCAAAGAAGTGATGCTTCTTTTGGAGCAAAAAGGGTAACCCAATATTTTGCACAGTTCTAACAATGAGTATGGAAGTACATATTCTTCTGGGCACTTAAAACTGTTACGAACCAACATACTGAAATATGAATTACAAATAACTGTCATACCTGTTGCTGTATTTGTCCAGCCTGCACAACTATCTGTTCTGTTGAGCTACTGCTGTTTGTAGTGTACTGCTCCATAGTTTTCTGTATCAATTCTTTATCCAATTTTCAATCAGAAACCTAAAAGAAAACATAGAACATTGTCAATGTGTATTTAGTGCAAGTGGAAACCCTAAAATAACGAAGTGGGTCCACCTGCAACATAATAAAATAGTATAGGTATTACTGCATTTATTACTCAATTTATACCTTGGTTATCCTCTTAGGAATTCAAGAATGCACAGGGTTTTTACTCATTTTAAGTAAAAACCTCTTGGATAGGAATTCATAATTGTCAACAACAAACATCTGATAGTTCAATTTTGTACTCAACGGTTCTAAGTATATTGACCTGCCTTTCCCAACCATCATAGGTGAAGATATGATGGCTATAAATTAGGTGATTATCTGCAGGGAATTAGGATTGGCGAAGACTGAAGTAGTGGAAGTACCTCCAACAGATCCAAGCATGATGTAGATTGAAACTAGCAGGAGTGGGACTACAATGGTTCAGGTAACCAACATTCAAATATTTACATCTTCTGATTAATTTTGCAGGACATTGCCAGTGTTAACTTAGTCAAGAAATTCAAATTGTTTTTCATCAAATGTATTTGTACAAGACACAGTTGAAATCAGAATGAGTCTGACTTCCTTCTAAATTCAGTTGTGAGGCCAACGATGAGACAAGCAGGCTATATGATTGTGATATTTTGTATTAATGAGTGGAACAATTTCCCTCCAGAAATTATGGGTGCTGCAACATTGAGGTTTTTTATGAAAAGATTGGACAGCCATTTGTCTGAAATGGCATAGGGTTTCTGCTTGACCACAGGGTTGGATTAGAAGACTTTCAAGATCCTTTCCAACTGTTATTCTGTTACTACTAAATTCTACCCTTTTTGTTTTCAGCAGAAAAATGATGCACATTTATCAAACCTCAGAGATAGCCAATCGAAAACTATTGTACTTTAGCCTTACATTTGGAATATTACCTTCCTTTCTCTATTTTAAGTACATTTTAAGTATAGTTGCATATAAACAGTAGTTAATTTAATTAGCTTTTTTAAAAAAGAAGCTAGTAATACAATCCATTCCCTTTCTGCAAATTCTAGACTGGGACACAAAGCATGGCCTCTGTAAGCTTTTATATTCAATGGTATAATATATAAACAAACACAGAACATAATGAAACCACAAAACCCAAACAAATCTATTATTCCCTAACATTGAATTTAAGAAATCTTATATAGTATCCCCTCTTTGTCATCTGGAATTATGTTAAAAGCCACTAAATCATTTTGTACAGGAAGTACATAAAAAGATTTCACACGCAAAAAATAGATTAAATCGCCATAAGGTTATTCTAACAGGAGAGAAAAAAACATGCCTTAACTCCACCGTTTATTGAAATGCTCTTCTTTCGGGCTATCGGTCAGCCTATGCAATGTACATTTGTAGAAGGATATGCGAGCAGCTTATAACGGGCATAAGCAGCAGTGGCTTTCATCTGAGGCAGATTATTTTAGTATAATTGTAACCCGATATGTAAGGAAAACCCCTTTGTTTTGTTTCATGGGAAAAAGCAGCTATGAAGAGGCCTTCTCGGCTATAATATCGGTCTCGATCGAAGGCGTATATTTTAGAAGCAAATATTTGGCAGAGCGGCTGACGGAGAAACTCAGCGCTCTGAGCTCCGCGGTGTTCGGTTACAGTCCGTGCCCTGAAAGGCGTGGGAGCAAAACTGACCTCCAGGGCCAGAGGCCGCCAAACACAGGATGGCGAGCCCCTTACAAAGGCCACTGAAAGCCGCCCCGTGAAGCCACCGGAGGAAACGCCCCACGGGCTTTCTCTCGTTCCCTTCCTCCAGCGAAGGCCACACAAAGGCATCTCCGAAGGTCCTCCGGCCGTCCCGCGGGGACCGGGCCGAGCAAGACCGGACTAGCTAACCCTATTCGCCCCAAACAGTGACATCCCGGTTCCCACGTCAGCCACCCATTCCACTTCGATGGAGGTTCCGGGCGCCAACGGGCCACAGCCACTCGCTGCCCCAGCGCTCGCCCAGCCCTAGCCCGCGCGCGGCCTTCTGACTGGCCACTCGGCCCCGCCAATCCCGGCTCTTGGGCCGGCGCTCGGGGGCTCCATATTGGCTGCTCGAACTCACCGTGCCTTGCTCCCCCGGTTCGGGTCCCGCTCTGATTGGCTCCGCCACCGGTCCCCGAAACCCAATCAGCGCCTCCACTCAGCCGCCGCGCAAAATGGCGCCCAACCCCCGAAGCCCAACAAAGAGAAGACGAGGGTGCCCTCGCGCAGGCGCGGTAGAAAAGTTCCTCCCGCGGATGCTTGCGCTGGTTTAAAATTGCACGCATGCGTTGGCTTCTTTCGAACTGACGGGTGCGTTTGGACCGTTTCAGTTCCCTTTCAACTCCTCCATTCTCGAGATGGCTTTTCTACGCATGTGCGGGACAATTTTTTTTCCAGAAGCTTTTTTTTCAATGACACTTCAGCTATCCCCTTTTTTCTACAACGCATGCTCTCGGCCGATGCCATAGAGTCCTCCTCCTAGGGAGGCCCACGCGAAGGCTGACATTTTGCGTGTTTTGTTTAAGGGGCTCCCAAAGACGGTTGCCATAACAGAACATAGAACTTAGTGGGAGGTGAAATTGGTTGCTGCCGTTGTATATGTAGGCTGGTGGCCGGTGTGGTTCTTTTTTTTCCTTTCTCTTTCTTTCGCCATTGCTGGCTTATAGAGTTCGTGGGCGGGCTAAGGAAAAAGACGTCATGCTTTCGAGGCGCCTCGAGGGGCAGCCGCCCGCCCTTTGAGTTCTTTGGTTCGCGGTTGCCTCTGTTTTTGTGGCCCTGTGTAGGACTTTTCACATGAGAAGGCTAAGAATGTCCTAAAAGTCTCGGAAATATTTTTTGGGGGGTGGGGGTGGGGAGGTTATCGCTATGCAAGTAGTGCCCTAATTAGTACTTGATAGTTTGGATTTATAGCAATTCTATATATTACATATATTAATATATATAATATATGTCATTTCTCTTTGCTTTTCCTGCCATGAATATGAAAATCATTATTTTCTAGTCCTGTAGCTGAAAAAAAAACCTGTGACCCACCCAGTTATGGCTAGTACCCGGATTTCTGGAAATGAAGAAAGGGTTTGTAGTGGACTTTTAAAAAATAAATTTATTGCAATTCATTTTTAAATTCTAAAAATCGTTTTATTTGTCAACAAAAAATAGCTGGTCTCTTTAAAAAAAACCATCTGGCTACGGAGGATTGATTTTGGGCTTTGGTTTGTGCAGGAAAAAATAATAATCCTAAATCATATTTGTAAAACTTGGAATTCTTTTGTCCATAGGATTCACTTCATCTTAATGTGCTCGCAATATATTTCTGCCAAATAGGTTATAATACAATCAATTTTCAGAACTACTTTCTATATGTTATCCATCCTTTAATTCTGCAATTCTAAATCAATGTTGTTGGTAGTTCTGCCTTTTTCTCACCCAGCCACCTCTTTCTTAGAAAGGCTGATCACTCAAGTGTAAAAACGTAGTAAAAAAAAATACTTGCAGCTGAAGGAGAAGTACCCAGATATAATGGCTGACTCCTTGTTTTCTTCCCTTTTAATAGATTCATAAAAAGTTGATCCCATATCATTTGGCAATTTCCCAAGGTAGTATGTCTGTGGAGATTCTCAGTCATCCAGGTCATGGTTGTCCCAAAGGTGCTATTTTTTGCCTCTTGAAAAAAAGCACCTTTGGGATGCCAAAGCAGTAGTTAGAAAGCTATGAAGTGTAATATGAATCAGTAGCTCTTCCTATTCTGCTAAAAATTTCAAAGTTACTCTATACCAATAAAGTTTATAAATGAGAACAAGCATTATAGTAATGTATTTGGAATTTGAAGAATAATTTTGTGATTGATGCACTTAGAATGGCTAATATACTAAATTTTCCTTTTAACAAAATGGCTACATTCATCTAAGGACAAAAACTCTCCCAAATAATTTCCCCTTTGCAGGTTGCAAAGAGGAAATAATTATACAAGGTGAAATCAAGGTGAAGCTCGCTTGCGTTTTTACCTTCTGCAGTGTTATTGATTATATTATAAAACAAACCATTAAACTAACCCAATTTAAATCATGTATATTTACTTGAAAGTAATTGGAACTTGCATATAGTTCATTGGACCTATTGAAATTTTGGTATGACAATTTTATAGTATTGATACAGAAAATGAAGGTTTAAGAATTGTTAATTGTTAATCACAGGTAATATGCCTTTAATCCAGTACCACAGGTCATTAAGACAGAAATTGTCCTAAACGTCTGCAGTAAGACATGTACCTTTGGAAAGAATAGACATTTTCTACCATCCTTATGTTTAGAGCATAAATGATTTGTTGATTATTAGCATGGAATACTTAAGTTGATTTTACATTACAGTATAAGAATTCCAGAATAGATTGCAGCATGACTCTACATAAGAAGTTTCCCAATATTTCAAAATCTATTTTTATATAGCATGAAGCCTTAGATCTCAGTAGCATGAGATAAAATAATTACCTCCTTAAAGATTTATAATTATGATTTTCCTGATATGTTTTCATAGATGTAAGCTTTCTTAGTGGAAACACACCAGATTCTGCTATTTAGAAAAGTATAGTAAAAAAATTCAGTGGCACTCTATAAAGTAATGGTGGCATAATTCTCCATTTTATAAATTCCCCAAGTGCAATTCAGAGTCCACAAATACTCAGCAACTGTAGAAATTTGTTTCTAAAATAAGCTAACCAGTTGTGCCTGTTTTAACTATAGTTGACAGTAGTCAGTGTAATGATTCCACTGAAGCCTTTAAGAAAATGATTGCTTAATTCAGTGGAAGTTCCTTTTGAAGAGAATTATGATCATGATTTGGAACAAAAATTTAAAATTTTAGCTTTCCTAATACAAATTTAAAAATAAGGCAGTTGAAGAAATTAAAAGAAAACAAGTCAGTAATCCAAAATGTATAGAGTTGTCAACGGATGATCAGCCAGATAAGTCGACATTAAAATAAAGCCAGTGGAACAGCTTGTCTTTGGAAGTTGTAGGAGTTCATTCCTTGACACTTTCAAGAAGAGATTGGGCTGCCATTAATCAGAAATGGTGTAGGGTCCTCCCCCCTGTGGGGGGTTGGACTAGATGACCTATAAGGTCCCTTCCAATTCTGTTAATCTGTAAACCAATTTGGTATTGTATCACTACCTGATACTAGTAACACTACCTGATACTGTGGTTTCTTCCCCAACCCCCCCCAAACCTTAACCTTAGACTGTCTGCTGTTAACCTCACCCCATTCCTAAGAGGTCTTTAAGGGGCATGCATAAGCGCACCAGAGTGCCTATCGTCCGTGTCCTAATATTCCCTTGTATTCGTATTCATTTCATGTTTCATGTCTATATATCTGTTATCTAATGCATACCTGACAAAATAAATAAATAAAATAAGTATCAAATCTCCACAAAGGGGAGGATCCTGAATCTAGATGTTAGACTTTAGAAGAGTCTCTCCTGTTTCTTTGCACAATGTACAGCTGCAAAAGGAGAAAAGGGACATTAATATTTATGTGGATATATACCAGGAAAAGCGATCCTTTGGATATTAGAGAAAACAACATTGAACTTATTATTGTACGAAATCAAGAAAATGAAGGTAGCAGTGGCAAGTGAGTGTAGTACTGTTGCCCAGAAAACTAAATGAAATCACCAGGAGTTAAGCTCAATTTATGGATGCTGGCAGCATATGTTACTGAAGGTGTAATACATATTTTTCCTGGAAATACATTCTATTTCATTATTTTATTTTGGGCATATCTCAAAAGAAGTCATATTTTATATGGTCAGAAATTTAGTAAATACATATTAAAATATCTTATGTGTAGCAGTCAGCAGCTTAACTGTGATATTATCTTTATATATTGTCTTAAATTTTGCAGTTCTGGAATTTTATCTCATATATTGAGTCTTCTCTTTCATTTTTACCCAGATTAAATATGTGCAGGGAGATCTTTTTACTTGTCCAGAAACAGATTCCTTGGCTCACTGTATTAGTGAGGATTGTCATATGAGTGCTGGCATAGCTGCTATTTTTAAGAAGAAGTTTGGTGGTGTTCAGGAACTTTTGAGCCAACGTAAGTAAAGGGCCAAGGTAGACCACTTTATAGAACCACAGAATCTACTACTATACAGTAAAAGTGAGTGTTATGCAAATAGATTTCTTCAGATGGCAGTTTTTTTTTCTGTTCTGCTCCACTAATACTTTTATAATGTGCTCCAGATGGGGTTTTTTGAGTGGGGAAACTGCTGGACTAACTTTTGAGGGCATTTAGTAGTCAAGGACAATGCCCCCTTCTTATTTCATTGTTTCCATTAGAAACTATTTAAAATAAGTATAAACATAGTTAACAATAACAAAAATAATACAATTATTAAATAATATTCAGGATACATCAGTTAAGCTTGCCCCAGAAGAGGTTTAACTTGCTGTAGCTATATGACTCTTTCAAATAGAGTTATTAATCGTTGTCATATCGTATGCCCCTGCCTTGGGAGACAGGCAGCCCGAAGTTCATTTAAAAAAAAAAAAGTTTAAAGTTTAATAACTTTTATATGCCGCCCAATCCCGTAGGACTCCGGGCAGCTAACAATACAAATAAATCAAAAGGAAGAGAAGGAAAGAAAAGATAGATTTAAAAACACACCATGCAGTCCATTCCAAGTGAGGCTGGACCATATTTTGGGGTCAACAGCCCCAGGCCTGCCAGAACAGCCAGGTTTTAGTGGCTTTACGGAAGGCCGAGAGAGTGGGAAGGGTCCGGATCTCTGCGGGGAGATCATTCCACAGGGCCGGGGCAGCTACAGAAAAAGACCTCCCCCGAGTAGTCGCCAACCGGCATTGCCCGGTCGACGGTACCTGAAGGAGGCCCAATCTGTGAGTTCTTATAGGTCGTTGGGAGGTATGTGGCAGGAGGCGGTCCCGTAGGTATCCAGGTCCTAAGCCATGTAGGGCTTTAAAAAGTATCTAAACAAGGCCTGTGTTAGCAACAACAACAACAGATGAATAGAAACACTTAGGTGATTGAAGAGCTTACTTTGTGTGTTAGGTATATGTCTGGGACTTAGGAGACTATTGATGGGGCAGGAATTGTATCAGTATATTATAGTTTTTAAATGTGTCCCATATGTAGACTATTAATACATTTGTTACCAGTTTATTCAGTTGTACTATAGTATAGTATAATTGTACTGTAGTATAATGTGAAATTGTAACTTGGAAATGTTAGAAATATGACAGTGATGTTACCTCAACATTTTAGAACAAATCTTATATAAGCACTAATTTTTACCTACACTTGATTAAGTATAGTTCATCTGTATCTCATTGAATCCTATGCTGTAAATGTTTCACATATAGTCAATTTATATATTTTTAGTTTCTTTCTAAAAATACATAAGAATAGGGGATGACCATAGTGGTTTCTTACGTATTTGTTACGATAGTTTTGAAAAATAATAAACATTTTTAGTACTATGGAGATTAACTGATTTTTCAAAAAAAAAAAATCTAACAGACAAGAAGACTGGAGATGTGGCTATTCTGAAGAGAGAAACTAGATACATATATTACTTGGTATGTCATTCGGCACATTATTGATATTTATTCTACAGATAAATATACAATTTATGCATCAAAAATTATGATTGGCAAAAGTTAAACATCCTCTCCATTGAAAAATATTGCTGAAAATTTTAATAGTTTCTCTGAAGGAATTGCTATACAAATGCAATGTTTGTGGCATGAGAGATGAGCCGTGGTGGCACAGTGGTTAGAATGCACTATTGCAGGTTAATTTTGATGATTGCCTGCAGTTCAATTCTCACCGGCTCAAGGTTGACTCTGCCTTCCATCCTTCTGAGGTCAATAAAATGAGGACTCAGATTGTTGGGGGTAATATGCTGACTGTAAATTGTCTAGAGGGGGCTATAAAGCATTATGAAGCAGTATATAAATCTAACTGCTATTGCTATTACTATCTAATAAGTTTTCAATTGACATCAGATAATCACGGTTTTCCCAACTATTATTTTAAAATTCTGTCAGGAGATGGAATTCAGTGTCAGTATGATTGTATAACACAAAATAATTTATTTCTCTATTTTTTAAAATGACCTTGCTATTTCACCACAAAATGTCAATATTTGTCCAGGATTCTTGACAAATGATTCCTATCTCAGGAATCAAATTTAAAGAGTGTGTAATCCATATTTTTATCATTTTAAACCTCAGAGAACAAATATTTTCATAAGTCTACATATGGCAATTTATTTTTTACATATTTAAAGTTATAATGATGTAATTAGATCACTGGTTTCCAGTTTGCAGGCACATATTTTTTCAGGATTAGAACCTAAGTCTCAAATTAAAAATAAATTAAAGCATGCCTTTTTTATTTTGTTTTCCAGATTGATTATGTAAGATAGTATATTCTTATGATCTCTCTTTCATTGGCTTAAATAAAGGCTTCCAAAATTTCCCCTTAATATTAACCACTTAATATTCCCTTAATATTAACCACTATATCAGGGTCCCCAAACCCCGGTCCATGGACTGGAACTGGGCCACGGCATGCCAGAAACCAGGTTGCGCAAACAAGTAAACCCCATCTGCAGGATGCAGGCAACATGTGAAATCACGCCCTCTGTGGTCTGTGGAAAAAATCTCTCCATGGAACCAGTCCCTTGTGCCCAAAAGGTTGGGGCTGATGCAATACATAATAAATGAAAACTTGAGGATCATTATATGACTCTTTACCAATGTAGTCTACAGAATTCCATTACAGTAATTAATTTATTAATTTCATAAACATTAATTTTAAAGATTTAAAATCTAATACATGGCCTAAATATATTAGTTATCTGCAATCCTTTGTATGTTTATCCAGAAGCAAAGTGTGTTGGATTTGTTCCTGGGTTAAGGCTGCAATTTGAAACATGTTTATCAATCCCACTGAATTGACTGAGCTTTCTAAGTAGATATATAGCATGCAACATAAAAGGAATCAAATCTAAAATGTGTCTAATCTACATTTTACCACTTTTTAGATCTCAAAGAACAAATATTTTCATAAACCTACATATGACAATTTACGGAAGAGTTTAGAAGCTATGAAAATCCATTGTCTGAAAAATGCAGTAACTCACATTTCTATGCCAAAGTAAGCTCATGTTTATACTATAAAGTTACTATACTATATTTACACATTAACAAATTTTCAGTAATTGAAAATCTACTTTTTTATTTAATTCAAATATTTTGTCTTTGTAAAGGCTCTAAAGCCTTTAAGTTCAAAAGAACTGGAAGAGCTGCTGACTTTTAGATTAAGCACATTCAGAATATATTTTTGTATATTTAAAGCAAAAGACCTGTTTTCATTAAATTTGAAGGTGTTATTAAATGGGAGATACTATACTACTTTTTAAGGATATGTATGTATGTACTATGTATGTATATATGTGTGTATGTGTGTGTGTATATCCTTAAAAGTATTATCTTCCATTTAATAACACCTTCAAATTTAAATTTAAAATTGTTGAACTGAAAACATACTCAGAGCATCACATAGCTTGAAAAATGTGACCTAAAATGAAGCTGCTTCATGGTCAAAATTATGGATGAGTTTCTAAAAAAATCTAGATTTTAGTTTAGTGATATATCTAATAAGCTAGTGAATGATTTTTAGTTTCTTAGAATGTTACACACACACACACTCATTTTTGTGAGCCACAAGCCTTTTTTTCTACGTGTGGGCTAATAATAATAATGGGATGTTTCTTTTAGGTAAATCAATAAGTGTGACAATTGAGATATTTGGTATGTGTTTACTATTGTATCATATTTGCACCTAATATGTTGGTTTGAACTAATCCTTTTTTGGCACTGCATATATGCTTCCTATAAATCATGGTGAAATAAATGTTTCAAAGAAAGTACCCCCAAAAGACACTTTGTATACTCTATATTTCAGGATTGGTTGCGGACTTGATCGCCTGGACTGGAAGAAAGTTTCAACAATGCTTGAAGAAGTATTTGAAGATACAAATATTCATATTACAGTTTATACTCTTTAATTCCTAGTATAATTGTCTTTCTCTTTGTTGTTATATCCTTGTATCTTAGCTGGCATAGGCTGATAGAATTATCTTCATTCCAGTATCCACAATTCTTTAAGTCATCTTCTGCTCTATTCAATTTTTTTTTTAAAAGTCAAAATGTACATTCTAGTGTTCAGATACTTTGTGTAACTATTGCCTATTTAGCAATTGGAAGATGATATTTTAAGAAAAACACTGATAACTGAATTTTTTTGATCTAGATTGGCAATCATGTGGAAGAGATTAGAATAAAGTGGAAAGTTATGTTAAAAAAATCAGATGTTCACATATATAAATAAAAGAGCTTTTCCAAATACGAGATTTAAGTATTTATGCTTTTGAAATACTTCAGTATATCAGTTACACATGTAAAATTATTCCTGTACACCCAGGCCATTGTTGAAATGTATAGGGGTGCTATTTAAACATTCCATGAAAAAGTTCATACACATCATAGAATGTTGGATCAGATTTGCTTAGGTGGTTTCTCTAACAGAGTACATATTGCTAAAGTAGCAAATGAGTGCTAGATAAAATAATTTAGTGTGAATATGAGGACAATTTTTGACTATTTCCACGCAAAATTTATAATAAAAATGTTTTAAATACATTTTATAAGCATTTGATCCAGCATTCATTAGGAAATAACTTCTCATTGATTAACAGAGACCAAACTTTTTAATAATATATATGCTAATCAGTTCACAAGTGCAAAAATATATCTACCTCCCTCAACCAATATTTTATGAATGGCCACTGTCAATAAAATAATTAGTAATCTCTTTCCCTATTATATTTCCCTTTGATTTCTCCTACTATTCATTGCATATTTAAAAAATGTTAAAAATGCACAATTGTTAAATTTATTTTTTGAAGTTTCTTTGAATGGGACTTTTCTAAACTTATAAGTGATAGAACTGTTCTTTGTTGTTCTATGTAAACAACAGCACTGCAGGTTTATGTATTTAAAAAAATCAAATCCCTACATGCACCATAATAAATGTATTTTTAGTCTATCATAGCAGTGCGTCAGCTAGAGATTTCTGGTGTTTCCTGTTTCAAAGCAGCCCTGGAAAACTGAGTTGAGAGTCCCAAATGTTAAGAGTATATCATGCTTGTTGCTCCATGGGTTGGCACATTTTTTTCCCCTGGAGAGACAGAAAAAGAGACACAAAGTGGTTTTGTCAGCAATATGGTGTTTTATTTCTTGCAAAATAGGATAACTAATATAAACATTCCTTATTTTGCAGGGGGTTTGATTTCTTCACTGTTCTAAAATCATAAAATCCATTTGGCACCCTTTATATAGCTAGAAACACTTTCATAATAGCTTCTTCAAATCCCTGTTGATAATTTTATAGAGGTTGAGATTTTTGCCATATGTAGGATATGAGATAGGCAGCAAATAAATTTTCTAAACAAACTAATTTAATGGTACACTTTTAAGATTCCAGGTTAATTTTATTGTAATTAGGGTATGTGTTTGTTTTAATTGATTAAAATACTCTAAAATATTATTTATGTTCTTTTATATACTCTAATTCAAATTGATGTGATTTGCAGCATGGAATTTGTACTGCCGAAAATGCAGTACCACTTGAAAAATGCTTCACTATAATAGATTGTGATATTTCTGTAGCAGATGGATTAGGGAGAAAGACCTAGTTTAGTGTTAGGGCACGGGTGTCAAGCTTGCTGCGTCACATTGCCCTCACGTGACGTTTTGCAACGTTTTTTGCCTTCGTGGAGCTGGGGTGGGCGTGGCCTGTGATGCATCTGGCCCATGGCTACCAGTTTTTTCACCCTTGTGTTAGAGCATTCCTTTGCATCCAGATATGTTGTGTTTCAATTCCACTAAAGTATCACTCCCTGAAATGTTAGCAGCTGCAACTGTTGAATTAGATCAGTGTTTTTCAAAATTGGCAGCTTTACAATGGGTGCCTGTTAAGGCCACACTTTAAAGGTGTCAAGTTTGAAAAAAACTGAATTACAATAGATAGATCATACGTTTGGCTTCTTGTTAGACTGATTCCTATATTCATTTGCCATTTCCACCAATCAGTTTTTCTAACTGACGTAATATAGATACATGGAGCTATTGCCATATGGAAGTGAGAATGAAAATAGAATGGATTCCTTGGGATCAAGACTCTAGAAGCACTATGAAAAAACAAACGGATCTGTGAGTCCAGGTTGGAACAGAGACAATCTTGTAAAGAGGAAATAAAGAGATTGGGTTGTCTTTAAAAAAGAGGGGCAACTCTGTATTTTGCGTGTCTTTCACCAAAGAAGTAGGATCACCACTTTTCCATGGTTGACTGAAAACCAGGAAAGAAATACTGCAGCCATGTAGAATCTGTGTTAAAGATTGGGGAATTACAATACATAGCTAGAGATTAGTGAAACACGCAGATTAGAATTCTAATCTAGAGGTCAATTTGAGCTATGGAATGTTTTCGTGCATAATCCAGTCTGAGAGAATGCTGCTGTAGCTGAAAGCAACTTTGGAAATCACTTGTCAATTTCTTTTTTACTTTTGTGCCTTTTCAGCTCTAGTGTTCTTATGTTTGATATACAAGACTTGAATTCTTGATACTTATTCTGGGGTCAGAGTTTAGTTAAATGTTTCCCCTTGATTAATCTACTGCCAGGACATTTATTTCCCCTTGCTGTCTCTTGAATAAATAATAGACTGGTTCTTCAATGTGCCAGCAGTTGATAAAACAGAATTCACTATGCCTCTGCAGTGAAATACAGAGATATGTGCTCTAATCTGCCCAAAGCTGCTACGTTAAAAACCAAAATTAAGTTTATGATGGTCTGAAAAAGTACCCTAAACAGGGAAATTTCAAAATCACACTTAACACTAACCTCAGTGCAAAAGTTCACCAAGCTTTTCATCATAAAATTGGAAGTTCTCTTGAATGTCTTCCCAGGGTGTAAATGCCTTCTTTGCTTCTTCTTCCTCCTCCTGCTCTACAAAGTTTTGCCAGACATACTCAAAATCTTGAGGTTTCATGATCCTCAATTTACAACCAGCTGTTTTCATTTTCTTCAAGGCAGCTTGTATGTCAGGTTCCTCCCACATGAATAGACGACCTACTGCAATGGAGAGGTGTAGGTTCTTATTCTTCTGAAGTGCTTTAACTATCCGATCAGCACAGCCTACACAGGGGCTACAACTGGCGTACCAGGTGACACTGTAGCGCAAGCCAGACTCACACTTGGGCAAGATGGTATTGAAGAAGGCATCTTCTGCGTGGGCTGCTGCATGTTCATCTTCCAGGTAGCCCCTTAAGATTTTAGACTCCTTGCCCTGAATCTCTATGATGTAGCATAGGAAGGTCTTGTTTCTTCCTGAACTGTATTCAACATTCTTGAACTGGAAATTGAAAAAGCAGGCTGGAAGCCGTTCCCTGGAGAGAGGAGTGAAAGTATCAAGTGTGGATACAGAGGTTATAATGTAACTGCTTATATGGTTTCGATTTTATTAAGATAATTTTATGATAACACTATTGTTCCCCAAAGTATACAAGTGGGAAGTAACTTGACAATAGCTATTTCCCACTTACAGTTTATGTAGAAGAAACCTCACCAATAAGTATTCTAGAAGTATGGAATAGGAATTGCTAGGAATTTGCTTTGAATTGGAAAAAATAAAAAGAGATGAATCACACAATATTACAACTATTACCAGCTTTTTGTTGTTTTTTAGAGAAATCCCCTCCCTCCTCCATAGTGCTGTCTAAATGTATTGGGCAACATTTTTCATCTAGATAAAAAATTATAGAATTTCAATTCAGTAGTTTAATTTATTAGGATTTAAACTGAAAAGTTGTGCAAAGAGTAGGCTGTGTGCTATGTACTGTTTTTGTATTCTATTGGAGATATATATCCAATTAAAAGCATAATTTACATTTTGTTCATTTTCTTATTTTCTTTTAGAATGGTTACTGGAGAAGTATGTAATTATTCTACATTTTTGTTATCTAAAGCCAGTAGCCAATAAGCACTTTACTCACATTTTCTTTTCTTTTCTACCAGTTTTCACCTCATAATAGATTTGTTTTAACTCATACACATTACTCAGTCAATATTATTTTATATAAAAGAATAAAATCAATAAAGCACAAATAGTTCTTATTTTACTGGAAATGGGTGATTTAATTATTGAGTCCTTGAAAATAAACCTTCAAAAATCTTTAGCATTCTTCTTTAATTGCAATGTACTTTAAATGACTTTTATACCAGAAGCCTTGTGGAAAATAAATGTAAATCACATGTCTTTCTTTATTATTCTTTTAAAGATTCCCAAGCACATTTTCAGTCAGTGTGTGAATGTGTGAGAATACTACAGAATATTTTCAATGGTAAATTGCTAGGAAAGTCCTGTCTTTTTTCCCAGTGCCCCAAGTGACAACATTAACAATACTAAGTAGCCTAGCTGTTGCAGTGTGGTTCCACCACAAAACCGCAGAGGACAAAATCGCGCTCGACGAAAGCGCGCATTTGACGTCATCACAGCGTGACGAAAACATCGCGCTATGATTGAAAAATGTAAAAATAAAGCGAAAACCTTACCCTAACCCCCCCCCAAACCTAACCCTAAACCTAACCCTAAACCTAAGCCTTAACCTAAGCCTAAATCTAACCCTAAACCTAACCGTTAACGTAACGCTAAACCTAACGCTAACCCTTAACCTAATGCTAAACATAACCCTAACGCTCTAAACCTAACCCTAACCCTTAACCTAACCCTAAACCTAAACCTAACCCTTACCTTTATGTGAATCAGCTTGCTTTAATTTTAATTTTATTTCAATTTTTAATTTTTTTCGTCGCGCTGTGATGACGTCACATGCGCGCTTTCGTCGAGCGCGATTTTGTCCTCCGCGGTTTTGACGGGTCACGTTGCAGTGTAAGATGATGGTGTAGAAACAGTATGATTGTGCTTCCAAAACATTTACATGTCTTTTTCTGCAGGTCTAGCAATGGCAATGGATAAGATATTCGTTTGGCTTTTTCATTGCAGAGACTCTCCAATGCCCCCTTCACTTCTACTCCAGTCCAATCCAATTAAAAGATTAAGGAGGAAAGCAAAGCAATCTTCATAACACAACACATGTATTCTTAAACTTTGGATGCATGCACGTCTCCCTTATAATGATCATTGCCAGGAAATTCAGCTGTCAGCACCTCTTCAATTATCCTGATTTGTTAGGCAGTAGATCTATACTGTTGCTAAGTATAAGATACACAGATTTTAAATTAACCTCTCTCTTCTGTATAATACTGATGTACAATTTATATATGCTGTTGGAAAGTTAAAGTTAGAAAACCTTAAGTCTTTATTTTGAAAAAATGTTCATCCCTTTTATTATTTCCCCTCTGGGTTCCAACTAGCAAACTTTTATACTACACATTTTTGATAGCATGCTCACTATTAATGAATACTGAAGTAGTTTCCTCATTTTTATTGATCCTAGGAATTACAGGTAGCTCTTAACTTTTATAACAGTTTATTTAGTGACCGTTCAAGTTACAACAGCACTGAAAAATGACTTGACCCTTTTTCATACTTAAGACTATTGCAGCATCCTGTTGGTCATGTGATCAAAATTTGGATGTTTGGGAATTGACACATTTATGACCGTTGCCATGTCCAGGAATCATGTGATCACCTTTTGCAACTTTCTGACAAGCAAAGTCAATGGAGAAGCCAGATTCATTTAACAACTGTGTTATTAAATTAATAATTGGTGATTCACTTAACAACTGTGGCAAGAAAAGTCATAAAATGGGGCAAAATTCACTTAACAAATGTCTCAGCAACAGAAATTTTGAACTCAATTGTGATCATAAGCAGAGGACTACCTGTAGATACATATGTTATTAGACAAATGTTTTCAGTCATTTCAATATGATTATATGAAGGGTGCGTCCTGAAAATAATTGAGTCTTCCATTCCATAAAACTCTTATTTTTTTAAAAAAGAAAGGATAGATTTTGTTTTGGCGAAATAAAATTTCAATAAAGTAAATGGCCAGGTTACTCTATTTTTTGACAGACAAAACAGCAAATCTTGTGATATTTTTAAGATTAAAAAAATAATTACCTCATGAGATTTTCGGAACTACAGTACAATGTAGTTTCATTTCCATATTGAAATAAAATAAAGAAGCCCAAAATGTGATGGTGACTATGCATAAGAGAGTTATTAGGCATCACATTAGCATCTTTGTATTAGTGAATGGATTGATCTTTATTTAATCTGTATTAAAGAATTTTGAACCTCTTGCTTCTAAATTAGTTCTTTTATGAAAAGTTATATTTTTAACATTCTTCTTCCTGAGGAGAGCCATCTACCCAGTGATCAGTGATAGGATGCTATTCCTGCTAAGTTGCTTACATCTTAAAACTGGTTATAAAGGAAACTGGTTTTTAAAAAGCATTATGGATTTCAGGTTTTGGCAACTATGTTGACCAGGGGTATGTCTGGGTACCATAGCAATTTTCATTATCCTTGATTGGTGGACTTTCCTGCTTCTTACCCATCTCATTCATGCTGGAAATCAAGCACCAATTACTTTCTTTTTAGTGGATATCTTTGGAAATGTGTTGTGGACTGAGCATTTGGGCTAGAAGGGCAAAATGCTAGAACTGTTGCCAGTTTCACCTGGTTAAAGTGTGATGAGGACAGGTTGAGGATGACATCATATTTACCTAGCAGTGGAGATAACATAATCATGAACTGGTTCTAACTGCTTAATTTTAGCTGCAGAACAATGTAGTATAAATGAATGCTCCATATATCTCAAGAAATGTACATGGCTACCGTAGGATAAATTATTGTGCTGAAAAATGGAGCAAGGAATAATCTTCATTGTAAAAACTGATCAGGCCATAGGACACACAATCCCAGAGATACATTGGTTTGGGGCAGAGTTAAAAGAAACTTTGGCAAGAAAGCAAACTTGTAATCTAGTGATTGTAGCTGAAATGTTTCAGCTGCCAGGGATAATTAGGCAGCACTATTATTCTTAAGGTTTTTAATTCCTCATTAGCTAAATGTCTTTTTCATCAGGCTAATATGTAAATAATTGAAAGTATAACTTAATTTTGTGGCCACGAGGGTGATGTAAATCGTATGATAATACTATTTTATGGATGAAACATTTAAATTAAACCTGACGAAAATTGGCATCTTATTGAAGATGTAAAGAAATTTAACAACATTACAAAAGTAGGCTACTAATGTTCCTTTTATTTTAAATAAGACTCAATCTATTAAATGAAAGTAATTTGACACAGACTCCTTAACTAAAATGTTAGGTCTGGGATAAAATTCCAATATATAATAATTCTAATCTAATCCATGATGACATTGTTGCGATGATGACATGAGGCTGATGGTGAGAAAGACCTCACCATGTGTACCTTTAGCTTCTTGGAGATAACATGAAATATAAATATCAATAAATTAAACATTATGCTTTCCTTAATCCCTAAGGTACATATTTTCTAATTTGCTTTTCTAGCCATCTAAACAGAACTGCCAGAATTACAGACTCTGCCTTCCATGAACTTATTTAATTTGGGGCCTGTCACTCTCAGTCCAACTCACCTCACAAATTGGTTAGAATATTATTATATTATATTAATTATATATTATATTATATTATATTATATTATATTATATTATATTATATTATATTATATTATATTATATTATATTATATTATATTATATTATATTATATTATATTATATTATATTATATTATATTATATTATATTATATTATATTATATTATATTATATTATATTATATTATATTATATTATATTATATTATATTATTATATTATATTATATTATATTAATTATATTATATTAATTATATTATATTATATTATATTATATTATATTATATTATTATATTAATTATATTATATTATATTATATTATATTATATTATATTATATTATATTATATTATATTATATTATATTATATTATATTATATTATATTATATTATATTATATTATATTATATTATATTATATTATAGAATAGAATAGAATAGAATAGAATAGAATAGAATAGAAAACAGGGTTGGAAGGGATCTTGGAGGGTTTCTAGTTCAACCCCCTGCTTAGGCAGGAAATCCTACACCACTTCAGACAAATGATTATCTAATCTCTTAAAAACTTCCAGTGTTGGAGCAGTCACAACTTCTGGAGGCAAGTTGTTCCACTGATTAATTGTTCTGTCAGGAAATTTCTTCTTAGTTCTAAGTTGCTTCTCTCCATGATTAGTTTCCACCCATTGCTTCTTGTTTCTACCTTCAGGTGCTTTGGCTCCCTCTTCTTTATAGAGGGAGGAGTAAATAAATAAATGATCCTCCATAGAATCCTACCCCTAAATTTAAGTCACATCTGCTTTCAGGTGACGGGCCGCACTTGGATTTGAATGACATGATGGGGAGTCATACACCAAAAAGACTTATTGAGGTCAAACCAGAGATTAAATATGATTTATTCCACTCAGAGATAAGTTTAAAATTATATATTTAAGTAATGTTATATATTTTAATAAATATTAATAAGTATCCTTCAGTCATACATTTGATAATTTTTGTTATGATTGAAATTACAGTGTGACAACTTTTGACAGTCTCTGGGTGCCATTGCCTGGGGAGGGAGGGAGGGAGGGAGGGAGAGAGAGAGAGAGAGAGAGAGAGGGAGAGGGAGAAGGAGAGAGAGAGACTTGGTCTTTCATTCAGTACTTCTTTCCTTTGCATTAGAAACTATTACTTTAGGCAGCAGTTCCTGTAGGACAGAATACCCCCAAAGGGTTAGAAGAGGGAGCTTTGAGGGCTGTGTACCTGTCCTAGTCTTGTTAATCTTGTACTTTGGTTCAGCTACCGGAAAATCAAATAGCTTTGATTCAACTGACCAGATGCAATGCCCAAAGGCATTTTTGAACCATGAATTGGGATTATTTTATAAGGACTCTAGTGCAGGGGTGTCCAACCTTGGCAACTTTGAGACTTGTGGACTTCAACCATGGCAGGTTGGAGAATTCTGGGGGATGAAATCCATAAATCGTAAAGTTGCCAAGGTTGGATACCCCTGCTTTAGTTTATAATCCTACTTAGTTCAGTGGGATTTATTACCTAAAATATAGAGCATTTGCTTACATTCTTATTGTAGTTTCAAATAATACAATATAATTTCTTTCTTTTCTTTCATCTTTTTCTTCTCTCTTTGCATGGGCTATGTATGAGGTACGCATGAGATGAATGAATGTCCCACTTTTATGACCATATTGTTGTAAATTTTGTGTTTTTTTAATTTTTACGTGGGGACTGTTTGGGGGAGTGTTTGAGTATGTGTGATTCGGAGGACCTGCCGGGAGTTGCGGGGGCCATGGGGGTGGTTGAGGGGACCAGAGACACGGGAGAGGGTCGGGGTATTGCGGTCGTAACAGGGAGGGGCAGATACGGCGGGGACTTTAGGGCAGGCCATTACCGGGGAAGGAGGGTTCGCTACATTGCAGAGATCCCTCCTTCCGGCCCTAGGAGTCCCACTCCAAGACCAGATGGCGTAAGTAGTCAGGACCCTGGTCTCAGGCTGTTGTCGCTAAATGCCAGGTCTGTTGTTCATAAAGCTCCTCTCGTCCGGGACTTAATTTTAGACGAGAGGGCAGACCTGGCATGTATTACTGAAACCTGGCTGGGCCCAGAGGGAGGAGTCCCCCTTGTAGAGCTGTGCCCAGAAGGATTTCAGGTGCTGCATCAGCCGAGAGCCCAGGGAAGGGGTGGGGGTGTGGCCGCTGTCATCCGGGAGTCGTTAGTTCCTCGTAGGGTCCCTGCTCCGGAGATTGTCGGGTGTGAGTCTTTGCTGTTAAAGTTGGACCTCAAGGGTCAAGTGGGTCTGCTGCTAACGTACCTGCCTCCCAACAGCGTTGCAGCAGCCCTCCCCTCGCTCCTCGAGTCGGTAGCCGAGCTGGCAATTGAGTTCCCTAGGTTGATGGTCCTGGGGGACTTTAATTTGCCGTCGCTCGGTGAAAACTCTGATGGGGCGCAGGAGTTCATGGCTTCCATGACAGCCATGGGCTTGACCCAAGTAATTCGAGGCCCAACCCATTCAGCGGGACACATGCTTGACCTTGTATTTCTCTCGGAGCAGTGGATTTGTGATCTTGGTCTGAGGGGGAGCGACATCATACCCCTGTCGTGGTCAAACCACTGCCTACTGAGGCTCGACTTCCGGAGGCCAAACCCCCACTGTAGGGAGGAGGAACCGACCAGGTGGTTCCGCCCCAGGCGCCTTATGGAGCCGTCAAGGTTCCAGACAGAGCTTGGGGTTATTCCTGACACTCTCGCCCACAGTCCGGTGGAGACTCTGGCTGCTGCGTGGCACTCGGCAGCGTCGGAGGCCCTCGACCGGATTGCGCCACTGCGGCTCCTCCGAGGCAGCGGATCCCGGAGACCCCCTTGGTTCACCGAGGAACTCCGGGAGATGAAGCGCCGGAGGAGATGCCTAGAGCACCGTTGGAGGTCCGATAAGTCCGAATCGAACCGAGCAATGGTAACCACCTGCACCAGGGAATACACCAGGGCACTTAGGGCAGCAAAAAGATCCCACATAGCCACCCTGGTTGCATCCGCTGAGTCCCGTCCAGCCGCCCTGTTTAGGATAACCCGCTCCCTATTGAACAAAAGGGAGGCGGGGGAACCCTTGCAGGGCAGAGCTGAAGAGTATGCCCAATTCTTAGCGGACAAAATTGCTCGGTTTCGGTCGGACTTGGACTCCACCCCCGCAGTTCCAGCCGAGACACAGGGGGACCAAGTAGAACAGCTCTGGGTTGAGTTTCAGGACGTTACCCCCGGGGATGTGGACAAGGCCATGAGAGCTGTAAGTACCTCCACCTGTGTTCTGGATCCGTGTCCCTCATGGCTGGTCACGAACTGCAGTGAGGTGACACGAGGCTGGATCCAGGCGGTTGTGACCGCCTCCCTTCGGGAGGGGAACTTCCCCGCCGCACTGAAAGCGGCGGTGGTGAGACCCCTCCTGAAGAAACCATCCTTGGATCCAGCTGTTCTTAATAGCTATCGCCCAGTCTCCAACCTTCCCTTCTTGGGGAAGGTTGTTGAGAAGGTGGTGGCCTTCCAGCTCCAACGGTCCTTGGAGGAAGCAGACTACCTAGACCCCTTCCAGTCAGGCTTCAGACCCGGTTACAGCACAGAAACCGCTTTGGTCGCATTGATTGATGATCTCTGGAGAGCCAGAGATGAAGGACATTCCTCCATCCTGGTCCTCCTTGACCTCTCAGCGGCTTTCGATACCATCGACCATGGTATCCTTCTGCGACGACTGCGGGAGGTGGGAGTGGGAGGCACCGTGCTACGGTGGTTCTCCTCCTACCTCTCGGACAGGTCGCAGTCGGTGTTAGTGGGGGGGCAGAGATCGGCCCCTAGGCCCCTAAATTATGGGGTGCCTCAGGGTTCGGTCTTATCCCCCCTACTATTCAACATCTACATGAAACCGCTGGGAGAGATCATCCGCAGGCACGGGATTAGATACCATCAATATGCGGACGATACTCAATTGTATCTGTCCGCCCCGTGCCAACTCAATGAAGCGGTAGATGTGATGAGCCGGGGTCTTGAGGCCGTTATGGACTGGATGAGGGTTAACAAGCTTGTGCTCAACCCAGAAAAGACCGAGTGGCTGTTGTGTTTTCCTCCCAAAGATTTGATTAATATTCCATCACTCAGGCTGGGGGGTCAAATTTTACTCCCCTCAGAGAGGGTTCGCAACTTGGGAGTCCTCCTGGATCCACAGCTGTCATTTGACCACCACCTAACGGCTGTGACCAGGGGGGCATTCGCCCAGGTTCGCCTGGTGCGCCAGTTGCGACCCTACCTGAATCGGGAGGCTCTCACAACAGTCACTCGGGCCCTTGTGCTCTCTAGGCTGGAATACTGCAATGTGCTCTACATGGGGCTGCCCTTGAAGAGCATCCGGCGACTTCAGCTAGTTCAGAACGCGGCCGCGCGAGTGATTGCGGGTGCACCTCGATTCACCCGCATAACACCTATCCTCCGCGAGCTGCGCTGGCTGCCTGTCGATCTCCGGATGCGCTTCAAGGTGCTATTAATCACCCATAAAGACCTACATGGCAGTGGATCTGGATACTTGAGAGACCGCCTTCTGCCAATTACATCCCTGCGACCAATAAGATCCCATAGACTAGGCCTCCTCCGTATTCCATCGGCCAGCCAGTGTCGGCTGGCAACTACAAGGAGGAGGGCCTTCTCAGCAGTAGCCCCGACCCTTTGGAACGAGCTCCCCGTGGAGATTCGTACCCTCTCCACCGTCCAAGCCTTCCGCATAGCCTTGAAGAACTGGCTCGCTCGTCAGGCCTGGGGATAAGGATAGTTACCCCTCCCGAATGATGAATGTATGTTGCCTACCATTTTATTATATGTTTCTATCTTGATGTTTGTATTCCCCTTTCCCGTTTTATGTGAGCCGCCCTGAGTCCCCTCAGGGAAAAGGGCGGCCTACAAATTCTAATAAAACTCTAAAACTCTAAACTCTAAACAACACTCCCAGCAGCAACACTGACATTTATAAATTGGCCCAAATTGCCTTGTTGCTATTTTTGCCATTAGACAAAGGAATGACTAAAATTTAGCCATTGCTCCACCCTGGCATGGCTTAATGGGCTAGGCTGGAAAAATTAATGCCTATCATAAGAACTGAACCTTAGAGAGTTTTCATCTAGCATTTGCCCATAGATTTGGATAATAGCAAAGTATAGTCTCGGGATTTCAGTGCAAGCTTCACTTATTAACACTTACTTTTCATAGGTCACATGTATTATTAAAAAAACAAATGGCACAGACAATAATCCCAGCTGACAATGACTTGACAATACATACTGTATCTAGATTCATCACTGGAATTTATGGTAATTCTGTTTTTTTTAAATGTACAAAATGAAAGCCAAACTGCCCCAGCTGAGGTTCCAACATGCCATCTAGGAGATTGTAAGATTTGAAATCCAACAAATTTGTGTGGTATTTAGTTGATAAAAGTGATAAACCAGTTAGTTGATTTTTGATTAAACATGTGCCATCAAGTCAGATTTGAGTCTTAACAACTACTCAAGTTGAGTTTGTCCAGGAAATATAATTACAGTAGTTGGAAAAAGCACCAAGATAATGCTACATGCTTGATTCTGAAATCATATCAGTATTTAATTCAATTATAATTTTAATCCAATTATATTTAATAACCTATACTAAACCTTAATAAATTTTATTTTTTTCTTTGATTTCCCCCTACCCCTCTATAAATGATTGCAGAAAAGAATTCCTGATATAGAATGATCACTCAGGCTAGGTTTTTTTTTTTTTAATGTATTTATCTTATCTCAACCCTTTCAGAGTTATCCAATGAACCTACCACTCACTGCTGCAATTAGGCCTTTCTGTTTATCTGATTTTAAATACCTCAAAATAAACAAGCAGTTCTTATTTTTTCCACGGAATGAATTCAGCCTTATGTTTTTCCAGTTCTACCTTTTCCCTTTACCTATCAGTGCTTTTTAACAGTTTTTGATGTGGAAAAATGCATGTTTTTAAGCAGTCTCACGGGTTTTGCAAAGCAATACTGTACTGCTAAGTCATAGATAAGATTTATTTTCTTTCTTTTTTTCATTTGCAAAGAGAGAATAATCATTTCAGTACCACACATGATCATACTAAAATAAGTGGCTTTGCTCCAGATATTATATCCAGCCTGCCTGGATATAATTTAAGTCTCTCCCCATTTTATTGCAGGACTCAGATACAATCTGATTTCATTATTAACAGCAAAATCCTCACACGTGAGACTGCCATTTCTTTTTAAAGAAACCTGCAAATATGTTTGCTTATGCCGGTTCCTAAGCAAGGAGTTCCTCCTGTCAACTTGGCGATGAAATAGGGCTCTTACCCTGTGACAATTTCAAAGGGTGGCAATTCCTCCAGTTCCTTTGGCTTTTCCCCCTCTGCGGATTCCTCTGCATTTTCTGCATTTTCAGCCTTTTCACCATTCTGGGCTACTGGAGGTTGTTCCTGCTTCTCAGCCATCCTGTTCTACTGTAGTGGGTGCCCAAAGACCACAGCAGTGGTCAAGAACTGGGCACAAGCTTCAGAAGCAGAAATGGAGCAGGGAGGGAGACAGAGAGCAGTTCTGGCAGTTCTCAGGAGCTATATATGGAATGGGAGCAGTGGCAGAGATGGGAATAGGCTAGGATGACTCCCAGCACTCTCAGATATCACCTCCTTCACTTTTAACTCTGGCCTGAGACATTCTTTTGCTCCCCGTTTATTTTAAATATGAAGTGATGAGTGGAGCGTGGGTGGATTAGGTAATGGAGGGATGCAAAAGTAACCTATTTATCCATAGCCATGACAGAAATCTGACACGGTGCAGAAGAGCTGGCCGCTCTCCTATGCTCTTGGACTTACTGAGATGCCTTCTCCCTGCCCTTGAGGGACTACCTTCCAGAGGTGCCAAAAAGAGGCAGGTAGCTTTGTTAAAAAGAATGCTCCTGATATTATTAGGTGGAACTGAAATAAAATGTCAGAGGGTTGGGTTTTTTGTTTTTTGTTCAAACCTGAATTTTGTTCCTGACCTGAAAGTGACAGCTTTAAAATGCCTTACTTTCTATGCAGATGTATTGAAAAGCACAGACTGAAAATATTTCAGGTGAAAGTATTGCACTATTATCTGAACCTAATTGATTTCAGTTTTCCTCACCTCCTTAGGCAGCTGACAGAAATCCTGTTGGACCCAGTTTGACTTTCATTGAAGATTTAAGAATGCTATTATAAAAGCCTTCTAATGCTCAGCTGGCTTTTTTCTTTGTGGCTTAGTCAATCTGGCAGTGTGAATATTGTGCTCAGCTGGAATTCCAAGTTAAGGGACCAGCACCAACTGCTATTATCTTGAGGCAAGATATTAAAATAAGAAAAAGAATGTGCAAATGAATGTGCAAATGTGAAAAATCTAACTAGATGAGGTATGAAATTGATTCCATTTGAGATATGGGATGGGATGTGCCATGGACTCTGCAGATGGTTTGTAAGAAGTAAAAACTTAGTTCCTTCTTTAAATTGTAGTTGGTGCTGGAGCAAGGAAATGAAAGTGCACTTGCTTATTCATTATTCATATTCATATTCACTCAGCCACATTATTTTGCAGATAATTGTATTACTGAGGCATGCAATGTAGAAGCTAAAGTATGGCAGATAATTTTGTACTTTGAACTTTTACAACATTTTAAAAAAATATTAAATAATATATAATATTACTGTATCAAAACTGCTTAGATGGTTGACATACTGTTATACATTGATACATCCCATGATTCTCAATTATTTCTGATAAATACTTATAGAAAGGCATCTATAGAAATGCAATCTGAAAAAAATAAGCACACAACAAAGCACTCAACAAGCATATTTGTAAAATGTATACATTTGCAAATATATATTAGCCACATTGACAATTAGAATCTGTAATTTATAAAAATAATATGTGATGTGAATTTAAAAATAGTGACTTTTTTTGCACTTCGGCTTATGAAATATGAGGCACTTTTTTTGCTAGTTCTTTTACCCTCTGCAGCTCTTTCAGAATTGAATATTTGAAAACAATATCCAGAATGGTTGTGAATATAGCACAAATGGCTACGTTAGAGAGAACAGTGAAATACCCTGTCTTGTAAAATTAAAAGTAGACTTTTAAAAACAAAACTAATTCTCAAAATAACACGCTACGCCTTTGTAAGTGCATTTCAGCCTACCTAACTCAACTTTTTCTTATCTAAATGAAATGTTTTTTTTTATTCCGTTGTTTAATGCAGTACTTACAAAATGATTGCCAATATTCAACCTTCAGAATTATTTAGCACTAATGAACAGGGAGTAACAGGACTTGATTATTGGGATGGGTACAACAGCCATGGTGCATTTGATAAACTACATTACTGGTGTGGGTTTTGTTATAAAAATTGGCTAAATAAGAACAACTGCTAGATATATACCAGTAGATAGCAACCATATATCTATATTGGTATGTAACCCATTCAAGGTCCATATTGGACCATAACTCCAAACCAGGTAGCTGGGATCATGATAGTGGTTGCACCGTATATTTAAAGGGCACCCTTTGATTTTATCTTATTAGGGAACTGTTTTTTGTTTATTTTTTTAAAATAGTATGAAATACTTTTGGCGCAAAGTTTTATTGTTTTTCCTCCCTCGGTGTTAACATGTTTAAATCCCAGTATCCCAAACCTATGACTGTCACATTTGACATTTTACAGAGGAATTATAGGGATGGGAATCCTGAGCTGCTGAGTGATACTCTTCCCCTCCCCTTCTTGTGTCTCTCTGGCCCGCTTTATTTTTGGAAACTCTTGACTGCTGGATTAACCAGGGTCCCATCATTCTTACTGCTTTAACTTTCACTGCAGCCAGCCAAGCCTTGCAGTTCAATCTTCAGCTTTAATCTTATCTCTGGAATGTAGATCTGGGTTAGAAGTTTTCTCTCCTCAGCTGCTGCTGAACTCCTTCTAGGGCAGAACTCCGCATTTGTATGGACAGACCCCCCAAGGGCTCTGCGTAGACCAGCCACAGATGTTATGTAGCAATGCTTTGCTTTATAGATCAAATGGTTTATTTGATTCTATACATATACAAAGCTATGTTTATTTGCAGACATAAAAGGGTGCATATGTAAACATACCCCCACACCCAATCTATTAGAAATAGAAAGAAAGCCTTACAAAACAAAAGAATGTTGACTAAGAACCTAAATTACTTTACTGAAATAGAAACAGTCCATGTTACAGATTTATGTTTAGTCTCTTTTTGTCCCTAGTGGCAGGTGATTCATCTTATGCCTGATAAGGCATAAGATGGGCATTGCCCATTGTGAAGAAAGTATGTTTTCTTCACCAAACCAGAATGGGGAAAGTATAACAAGAAGAACAGTGGTGGGATTCAATTTTTTTATTACCTGTTCTATAGGCGTGGCTTGGTGGGCATGGCAGGGCAGGCGTGGCTTGGTGGGTGTGGCAGAGGAAGGATACTATAAAATCCCCATGCCCACCCGAATCCAGGAGAAGGTTACTGCAAAATCACCATTCCCTCCCGGTCAGCTGCCACTCAGGAGGCAGAGAATAGATGGGGGTGGGGCCAGTCAAAGATGGTATTTACCATTTCTCCGAACTACTCAAAATTTCTGCTAACAGTTCTCCAGAACTGGTCAGAACCTGCTGAATACCATCTCTGAAGAAGAACTCTGAATTTTTCTAGTCCAGTTATAATTAAGAAAGTCTCCTGATTGAAGATGTGGGAAAGTGTCACATGTCATTTTTAGCCACAGTTTGATCCAATGTGAGGCAAAGAGCCAAGGTGGCGCAGTGGTTAAATGCAGCACTGCAGGCTACTGCTAGATCAGCAGTTCAGCGGTTCAAATCTCACCGGCTCAGGGTTGACTCAGCCTTCCATCCTTCCGAGGTGGGTAAAATGAGGACCCAGATTGTTGGGGGCAATATGCTGACTCTCTGTAAACCGCTTAGAGAGGGCTGAAAGCCCTATGAAGCGGTATATAAGTCTACTGCTATTGCTATAATAACTGCCTATGAAAACCTTAGGGAAATAGGTGTTCTCAGTAGGTTCTACAAGACATTTGTTAAAGTAGTGTGATCCTTATGCAAAACTATCTTCTGTAAACTGGCATTCTCCAGATGTGATGGACTTCAATTCCCATAATCTCTTACAAGTCATTGGCGATGCTAGATAGGGGTTATGAGAGCTGAAGTCTAGATGTCTAGAGCTAGAGGCCATAGAAACAGTTGATAAAAGTTTTTTTTTCCTAACACATACATATGGGACAGTATACTTAGATGTTCCATTTTCTGAATATGCAATAACATCCTCATTGGATGACTTATCAGCTTTGTATAATAATTGGGAAATCTATTTTATGTTAAGGTTGCTCTGTTATATAAGTAGAGTTTAAAAAGAATAGTTGCAATGATTTTCTATAACATACCTTTGACATTCTCATTTTTTAATTTCATTGTTTTTATAAATGCAATTTGACATGAGTCACTTTTTCTATGACAGTTCAAATGTCATCCTGACACACGTCTAATAAGGTTATGTCCAATATTATTCAGTACTTCTATATTGCCCTGCCAAAATTGTCCTGCAATCTGTCAAGTTTATTAAAAACAATGCAGGGATTCTAACACTTTTTAAAAATATATTAAATCAGTAACAATCTTAATTACTACCACTTATGAGGCTGGTCAATCACAATTTGTTATCTAGTCTTAATTGCGCTCACTGTGATTAAAGCTAGCTTTCAGCTCATTGTCTTATAAATATTGTGCAGCAGACAAAATTGCCTCAGCTCTATCCATTGACAGCTCTCCCTAAAACTATGTTTGTGTTTAGGATCTTTTGTTGATCAATTGTTTAAGGGATGCTTTGTTGGATTGCATACCTATATTACCATAACTTTGCTGGAAATCCAACAAACTATCTAGGTTGCTTTCTAATTATAAAGAACTCTGAAGAGCAACAGTCTCATTGGTACAGGATCAGAAAATATTTAGCTGGCCAAAGGCAAAAGTGAAATAAGACACTGTATCGTGCAGAGATGAGGTGTGCTCTTTAGAATAAAAGAGACAGCTGGTTATCAAAATAAAATGTATCCCTGGATATGTTGTCTGGCAATAATTCCAAAGCTTCACTGTCCCTTCCTGTGTAACTATTGCAAAGCAATAAACAATGAATTAGTAAATAGTAAAGGGGGGGGGGTGACCTTTGTTTTTCTAGCTTTGTAGGCCATAGCATCTCTCTATCCCACTCCTAATTCTTGGGAATTTTTCCAGGAATGTCAGTGATAGATTGATAACATTTCATAGCTGTCTCTACATTTGCTCCCTATTGTAGAACCATGCTCAGCCTGGAGTATCAGTAGCAGGGAGAAAAAAAATCCAAGGAGAGTAATGCTCATGTCATATGATAGCATTGTGTTTCTTCCCTACTGGAATTTTTCCCTACTGATCAGCATCCTAAATAAGATTTTCAGAATGCAAGTACATCTGTAGATGATGACAGGAGTTAATTCAGTGGAGTCTATTGTAATAGATATGCTTGAATAATCTAATAGCTAGGTATATTTTGTACATGGGCATAAACTTAGACAACCATTTACTTTATGATCAATCAAAGAGTTCTGGGACATAAGTCTTCACTAGGAAATTCTATGGGACATGATAATGGGAAGTAGTAATTTACCATTCATTATACTTCCTATTCCTGCTTGCTTTGAGATTTCCAGAGCTAAAGTCTCAGAAGGTACACGCTATTGCATAGAACAAAAAAATTGATAAATATTATAACTACATGATTTTTTAAAAGTTGTTTAAAACATTTCACTTGTATCTCTATACATGTAACGATGTATTCGAGTTTTCCATTCTATACATGAAGTAGGTATGAAATTGGCTATGCTTCCAAAAATGCTTTTGTTCTAGCCATCCTCACTTTCTTCTAGTTCTACGCAAACTTTCTTTTCTTTCTATCTTGTAGCATAATAGTTTTGCAAACAAAAGATTTTAAATTTTATTCCTGGAATATCCAAGCCATGTTGGAAAAAGCTCCTGCTTGACATTTTAGTAAGAAAGTGCCTCTGTTTAGACCAGTGTTTTTCAACCTTGGCCACTTTAGGATATGTGGACTTCAACTCCCAGAATTCCCCATGGAGTTGAAGTTCACTCATTTTAAAGTGGTCAAGGTTGAAAAACACTGCCCTAAGTCTTTGCAAAAGATACCAAAAAACAATGTTTTATCATGAGGAATAATTGTGTTTTCTTCAAGTCACTAGATGGCGCTATATGTTTTTAAATCATAAGCTCATGAAGCAGTACAGATACAAAGATGGTGCACTGAAGGATTATCATACAACCTATCTGCAACTCCTTAAAGCAGCCATTTATTTTCCTGGGACAATGTGGGGGCTGCTATCTGCAGCTGCAGGCCATTATGGGAAAAGATATTCCTGGTTTCAGGAAGAACAAACTGGTGTTAGATGCACTTGCCACAACCTTCCTTCTGATTCAAAAGCCATGCACACATGCCCTGCAATCCAAAGACATCCACAATACTGTATAGCAACCCTAAAAACAGTAAAGCAACACAACCAAAACAGCACACTACAAACAATAAAGAGAGAAAACGAAGGTGGGAAGAATGAAATCAGGAGAACAACTTTTTTAAAAGCTTCCAAAATATCAACAAGGAATGGGCTAGTCTGATCTCAACCAAGAGTTTGTTCCACAAACCAGTACTGGCCCTGGGGAAACAATGCCTGTTTTAGATTCCTGGAACTTTAAAAATGTGAGTTTTTAAGTTTCTCTGAGCTAATTACTGTCTGGTCATGATTGGAATAATTGGTTCTGCAGTTAGCCAGGTGCCAAGCTATAAAAGGGATTTTACAAGTTAACATCGGCTCCTTAAATTGTATCCAGTAACCAATGTAAGGTTTGTTATATGCTCCCAGTAACAGATGCCAAAAAACATGTTGATGTAGTTTTAGTCAGCTATCCCATGCTCCGTGCAATGGTGAAAAATAGCTAAGTTAGAAAACAACATTAAACAAAAAACCTCAAGGTAATGCCTCCATTAGAACAAGGCACAACCTTTAGCTAGCTTTTGAGTTATTCAACTCTTTGCCAGGCTGGCATGAAATAAAATATGAGAAAGTGGGGGAGGAGAGGAGAGCATGGTATTGAAACCCCTAAATTCGCAGTTTATAATGGAAATGCAAGAACAACTGTGTTCATGTAGGCTTATGCTGCAATCTTATGTTACCTTGGAATAAAGCTCATGGAATTTAGAGGGATTATTTTAAATAAGCTTAAAGATTCCCTTGGATGCTGAAAAGATTTCAGGGTATATCAAGGGCTTCTGGAACAAAGAAGGGATAATAAATCTTCTCTTGCCTTTTCAAAATACAAAATCTACAGACTTTGACTCCAGCACTGAACTGAACTTCTGTATTGGAAATCTCTCTCTCTCTCTCTCTCTGCCCCCCACTTTCCTTATCTTGAGCTTGTATTCTGATTGGTTGTCAGACTCTCATGGGGCCATACAATACAATACAATAGCAGAGTTGGAAGGGACCTTGGAGGTCTTCTAGTCCAACCCCCTGCCTGCAGTAGCAAAAAGGTTATTTTACTGAAAATTACTCCTGCTCCAGTCCAAACATTTGAATCTTTGCATGCATTTTATGAGATGAAAACCCAACTACAGCTTTGTGGCGTATGGCACCACCCATTTACTGCTTTGGCAAAATCACAGCTGTCTGAGCAACTGACTCCACTTTGGCTCTGCAATCTCTTTCAGAACTCAGGGCCAAGTTGTGCTATCCTTTGCACGTGTCCCATTTTTTCCCCTTCTGGAATTGTTCCCCTTCTGCTTTGCCAAGATAATTGAGATGGAAACATGTGGAAATCAGGGTGCTGGTATTCGGAAGAACAGAATTGCTCAGGATATTGTATCTGTGCTAGAACCTTTTCACCTTTGTGATAACCTAGGACTGAGGGAGTGGAGTGGGGAATGTAGAACAACTTGCCAGCTTTTCTTATGTTTGTCATCACTATCATGATTTGCAACAATTGCTAAATTACAGCCTGGAGACACAATAATCCGGCCCTAAGGTTTGCTCTTCTAGGAAGGATATGTCTCCTTTTCCTAGTTTTCTCCCCCCCCCTTAAATACTAGATCACGTGCAGTGATTGCAATTAGATGTTTGTTTAGATGGAGCCACTGAATCTGACACTTACTTTAAAGAGGGTGATCCTTTTCTTGGAATTTCAGACTTGTAAAACTACTTTTAACCCTTCAGAGGTACAGGATGGGCATCTAGGCATTGCATATCCCAAATTACCTTTCCTTTTTCGACTCTTGATCAATGCATAAAGTCACAGAAAGTGTATTCAGCAGTCTGGCACATGGATAAATCCACCCACACCAGGTGAGGTGACAATATTAAAAAAACCTTTATAGTTCCCAATTCAGTGTATTTATTAATTAATCCAGCAGAGAAAAGTCTGAACTGATCAATTAAAATAAAATATATTTTATAAAAGGGAATTAAATATACCATGGTTTTCAACCAGTATGAACCAATCTTGGATTACCTTTACCCAATACCCAGTGATATCCGAAGACTTCTGGCTTTTATACTTCTTAAAGGCAAAGAAATTTTATCCTACATGAAATGGTTTTTCTTTAAAAAAAAAAAAAACCTTCCAAGAAGAGGAAGCAAAATACTGCTTAATGTCTTGGATGATTTGATTTGGTGTCTTCCAGGTGTTTGCTACCATGTCAAGCATAAGGCTGAGTCACAGAAATTCAGTCTGGAGTGTGGATTAAGATTTTGGTCTGGGCATGTCTGAGCACAGAATATACATAGTTCAACAAGTGGGCAGGGGAACCTTGATGGGTCATATCCTTTGCCCCCGTTCAATCTGCAGAAATCAATCTTTATTCTCAACGTAATTCAGTCCAAAGATTGTTTTTATTTTTATGAGCTTGTTGTTCTTTAGTGTGTCACCTTTGAGTTGAGCTCATATCTTAATGAGTTAGTTCCTTTTCATAATATAAATGAGGATTGCTATACAGTAGCTTCTGGATTTTTTTTTCCTTCCAAGTCAGGATTACATCACTGGACTTCCCAGCTAGTCCTTCATCAAAGTAGTAGCCAAGATAGATCCTGCTTAACTTTGCAGAACCAGCTAAATTGTACTTTATGTAGGTAAACAACTTGAACATTCAGTTGGATAAATGAAGTCCACTTGCTTGCACTTAGATATTGAAAATGGATAAATTTCAGCATTTGAATGTATTTTTCTGTCAGCCTTCTTGGGTTTATCTATACCTCACTACTTGTTTGGAGATAGGATGTTGCTACTATAGGATGTTTTGCAGTGGGTAGGCAGCTGAAGGGATCAAGGGGACATCATTTGAAAAAAAATATTGTTTTTAGCTATAGCTAATAGGCATACACTCACTCTGGTTCAAAGTTTTGTGCAAAGGTAATATTCTGGTCAAATCAGGAGGTCAAAAACACATGCAAGAAATAATTCTCTGATTCAGTTGGAAATTATACTTTTATGTCAGACTCTGGCAAACATGTCTAGGTTTGAAGAAAAATAGGGTGCCTTTGAGAATTCTTCCAATGGCACTCTGTGTGTACAGTAAACCTAATTGCTAGAGGAAAAAATGATATTTAAAAAGAAGCAAGTGTGACTTTTCCATACAAGACTGTGAATACATCAAATCTTCCCATTTACACGGTGTGTCTTGGTGTAACAATTGCATAGGGCATTTGTCTAAGGAAAATAATGTTATCAGAACCATCATTTCTTCCTAGGCTATTTCCTTGGTTAAACTGAGTATTAAACTTCTCAATGATTCCTCTGCTCTTTCCTGGTACATTTAAACAACAACAAAAATTAGATTTGTTTTTCCTCTGAAAAAGTTTCCACATTCCAGAGCAGACTGAAAGCCTAGCAGATGTCTAGCTAAAGATTTATAATAGAGGCATCAATATTAGTTTAGTTTAGTTTAGTTTATTGATCTTATATGCCGCCCACTCCCGAAGGACTCCGGGCGGCTTACAATAAACAAGGGAAGGGGATGAATAAACAAGACAACACCTTAAAATACGCAACATTCACAGTTACCGTGGGGATGGATATTTCACAAGCCCCCCCCCGGCCTGCTGGAGCAGCCAGAACTTCTTGGCTTTGTGGAAGGCCAGGAGGGTAGTAAGGGTCCGGATCTCCACGGGGAGGTCGTTCCAAAGGGCTGGAGCTGCAACAGAGAAGGCTCTCCCCCAGGGAGTCGCCAGCCGACATTGCCTGGCAGATGGAATCTGGAGGAGACCTAACCTGTGAGATCTAATCGGTCTTTGGGAGGTAATCGGCAGGAGACGGTCTCTCAGGTACCCAGGTCCGATATTAGCTATACATTAAAAAAGATTCTTACTGGCTTCAGTTTATGAGCTCCAAATATCAGAGTCTGCTTCGTTTAGGAAAAATGGAACTCCTTGGCGAAACAACTGCTCAGTTGCTAAAGCTGTCCAAGTTGTTCTACACCAAATACGAAGAATTGATGCAGAAAAGAAAGTCAGAACTTTGTGGCTAATATCCTTTTTAAGCCCAACTTCCAAAATAAGCTTCATTCTAGTTAAATGTAACTTAGAGCAATGATGTTACAGTATGGTACTGCTGAAATTTTATCTGTAGATATTTCAAACAGACAGAATACAAAACAGTAGAAGAAATTTAAGGATTTGGTTGCTTTAGTACCTTGCTGCTCATTTCTTCATATTACTAGGATTTGCTTTATATCCCAAAGCTTATTACTCTTTGTCTTGAACAATCATTGAATGATTTAGTAAACATTTTAAACCACCCAAGGCACCTGCAATAAACAGTATCTATCATTCTGAGATTTACAATAACTAACTCTTCCAAGATATAGATAACTGGAGATGATATCCTTATTAAATGAAGATATTAGTTGCATACAGAATCTACCTCTGGGGCAGTAAAACAATGGCAACTTCTCTGAATCTGATCATGTATATATGTTTTGTTAAACGTAAGTCCTGCTGCATATTCTGTTTTAGAAAAATTGTTTTAGAGGAAGCCAAAAAATGAACAGACCATTTCATCCCATACTTTCTTACAATATAGTCCAAGCAATGAGAATACTTTATGGGATGAACACCATATTTTCTTTAGTCTTTCACACCAGATTCTGAGGTGGAAATGTTGCATTGACAGGATCCATGAACAAGCTGATTCCCAACCATGGACTTGCTAGCAAGATATACACATATGCACATTTAAGTGAATCTTCAAGCTTGCTTCCTTTTTCCTTCAAAGGTAAGAGTTATCCTTTTTTATTTTTGAAGCAGATTATTGAACTGAGGCATTGTTATATGATGATCCTAAGTGGTTTAGTTATGTGCTTTTATAAAGAAACCTGCTTCCATTTGCCTATTCCTGATGTTTGTTGCTTGGACAGCTGAATCTAGGAAGGTGGCATTGGATTGGAAACATAAGCTAAGCTGATCCCTATAGTTATTAAGATCCTGGCCATTTGAAAAATAATTTGGAAAAAGTGCTCTAGACTTTTAGGGACATTTGTTAGTTGACTTCTAGGATCACCTGTTGCTTATTTCTACTGACAGTGGCTCAGCAGTGGCTAAGTAACCGTATATAGTATTTCTTTTAAATATTCTGCCCGTATTCCTGTTTATAGCAGTATCAGCCCTGAATATGCATTTCAAACAGGTCTGTGCTCTAACAAACCTAGATACATAAACATCTGAGCAATTGGATGTGCAGTTTAATTACTGATGTTCTTTCCTCATAGCCTTCATTAACCAAATGCACTTGGGAACACCTCTTCACCAAAGTTAGTACAAGCCATTTGAATATACAATAACATCACAGATGTAGGTTAAATGCAAAAAGCTAGATATCAATTTCCATTAGGGATTTGCCAGCAATGTAAGGAGCATTAAAACGTCTTCACTTTGTCTATAGATGGTTATTTCATTTTTTATGGCCTTAAAGCAGAGCTGATGTGTCCAGATGGAATTTAGCACTATTGCGATTGCAAAGAATTAGTGTGATGTTTTATGATGCTCAAACAGCACTGAATAAAATTATTTGGTGGAAGTCATTTGTTTTAAGGAGCAGATGCTCAACTCATGAGATTATCCAGAATTTTCTGGAAGTGCTATTAACTAACTGCTTTTAGCTGTCTCTTCAAATAGGAAAACATATGAATTAAGTGAAGAACTGGAATTGTGATACTATGCGCCTGATGCGAGAGGCTTTCAGCAAACATTTTCTTCAAAAATTTATTTACTTATTAGGTCTGTATGCTGCCTTTGTAACTCACAAATCCCACTGGCTGGCAGCAATAACAAAAGAAAATACAAATGCAAAGAAATAAAATGTCCAGAGTAAAAAAATATAAAATCGAGCAATGAATTAGACACAGATGGCAACATCTCATTAATCTCCCATGCTCTGCAGAAGAGCTCAGTTTTAGTTACCTAATCTAGTTCTGGATAAGGTTACTCTGAAATATAGGGGGATTACCAAAAAGCAGCCCCTTACACTTCACAAAAATGGGGCACCACGAACAATTTTTTTGAGGAGGAACCTCAGAAGAATCAACTCATCTTGGAAAGGATATCCTGCATGTGCCAAAACATCCAGCCATAAATGGCTTTAGGGATTGTGCAGGTAAATTATTTGGATTGCTTGGATTGTGCAGGTAAATTATTGGCTGCCAGTGCAGTGCTCACAATACAGATATGCTTCCAGCAATAAGCGTTCATTGAGAGAACTGCTGCATTCTGCACACCTTCTGGATGATCTTCAAAGGCAGCCCCAGAGAGAGCATCTAAACTTCAGGGATAAAAGGTAGCTTATGGATGGATGTGTGGAGAGATGGAAGTGGAATGGTTCGCAAGGACAGAAATGTATGGAGAGGCAATAGCAAATGGGTACTGGTACTGACTCAGTTGAATTTGCTTTAGGTTTTCTCTTTATTTCCTGCCTTTATTTTCTTTTGTTCATGATTTTTTAATCACTTTTCTGCATTTTTTATAATGTTGCTTTCCCCAAAAGAGCATAGATAAGGTGATGGAGATATATGTACCATATTTTTCGGAGTATAAGAGGCACCCTTTTCCTCCAAAAAGAGGGAGAAAATCTGTGTGCCTCTTATACATTGAATACAGCATTTTTGGCCTCCCAAAATCCCAACCCCTTTACAAACATGGACGTGCAGAGGGTTTGGGAGGCCTGCAAAGTGCAAAAACCTTTTTTTTTAAATTACCTTTTCAAAATCTTGGTGTGTCTTACACTCCGAAAAATACGGTACATACATAAGATATATTAGTGGGTAAAGAGCCGAGGTGGCGCAGTGGTTAAATGCAGCACTGCAGGCTACTTCAGCTGACTGCAGTTCTGCAGTTCGGCTGTTCAAATCTCACCGGCTCAGGGTTGACTCAGCCTTCCATCCTTCCGAGGTGGGTAAAATGAGGACCCGGATTGTTGTTGGGGGCAATATGCTGACTCTGTAAACCGCTTAGAGAGGGCTGAAAGCCCTATGAAGCGGTATATAAGTCTAACTGCTATTGCTAACTGCTATAGTCTAGCCAGTCAGTAACAAGATGTTTTCATGGTGCAGACTGAGGCATTCTTTGCCTTCCCAGCTACCATCTAACTGCTAAAAGGAAGATTTAAAAAAAAAATCTCTTTGGCCCTTCTGCTAATGGATTCTACTAAAAAGTGGCTTCACCAATCAGCACTGCCATATTATCAGTATTTTCCTTGGAGTTTTGATAGTGATATATATATATATATATATATATATATATATGTATGTATGTATGTATGTATGTATGTATGTATGTATGTATGTATGTATGTATGTATGTATGTATGTATGTATGTTGTATTTGTGCTGATAAAACCCTTACTGGGATTAGAACCTGTGGTATGGCTAGCTGACGAGGGTATGGCTAGCTGATGAGCTAGCTAAATAGCTTGAAATAGATCTATACTAGTCTCCCTTTATTTATTTATCAGCACAAATACAACAAAAATGTAACAAAGGCAACAGTAAAAATATTGGGTTTCTGTCTGGATGGTCTCTTATGACGAGCCGATGGACAGAGAATGGAAGCAGTGAACTTCCTCCCATATTTGGGCATACCAGAGGTTGTGACTTTAAATATATACCTTCCTCCCTGGCTCAGCTGATAAGGAGAAGAACCCTGTGGCTTAATGGTTAACACATCTGCCTAAGATGCAATACAGCACAGGTTCTAATCCCAGTAGGGGTATGGCTAGCTGATGAGAGCTAAATAGCTATATATATATACTCTTCTTGTATTTAATTTAGGAATCCCTATTTAAAAAGTGATCAATTCCACCATAAGCCGTGCAGGGTGGAGTCTGAGGCCTTTCCGATTGTTGATTCTCTTCTCTATGGCCATTCTTCCTTTTGCTAGCTCTCACCCAATTTCCTTTCTATTACCCAGGACAGATAACTGTGTTGCTTATGAAGCCGAAAACCAGGAGCAAAGATGGTTCTGGACTGAAATATCCCTACTCCAATGTTGGCTTCATTGACAAGACCGTGTGTGCAAACTTTTCATTTATTGTATCATCCCCTTGACAATGTGGAAAGGCAATGTTCACATTAGGAGGCTCAGCAGGGTAGACAGCTGCACTTTTTATGAGGGCCGTTTGTCTTTCATTACAATTTAACCTTTCTCCAAACAAAGGGGGAAAGAGCCTGTGGTAGCAGGTGCGGCTGGAAGCATTCTTTCTGAGTCCCTTTCTATAGGCCACTGGCCAATCTCCCAACAGGCAGGGCATTAAGAATAGATGATGATCTCATAATTCAAGGACTAGGTATAAACTAAGAGTGCTAGAAGAACTACATTGCTCCATTCATCCTCGAGGTTAGTAGATTGCAAGGTAGAACCAAAGGGCTTCTTGCTAAGAGTTGTATGATGGGAACCTTATTCAGCAAAAGGAGTATTTTAGGGCACAAACACCCCTTTAGTAACAATACTCTTGTTCAATATTGCTGTGTCAGTAGAAAGTGTATATATTGACTGTCCTCTTTCATTTAGTTATGTGAACTATTTTCACCCATCTTTAGTGGTTCTCCCATGTCAAGTCTATACATTTTTATGGGAGGCTTAAACTTGGGCACCTCTTTTGTCCCATTAACAAAGGATTGCTGCCCTCTTTCCTTATAACTGGGATATCCAACATGGTGCTTGGCAACAGACAGCCTCTATTCTATCTGATTTCCCCCAACCTATAATTTTAAAATGGAGGTTAACCAAACATCATTTTCCAACTTGAGTTTTATTTTTTAAGAAATGTTTTAAAGAAGCCTCTGAATTCCATGTGTGTCTAGAGGCATTTTACAATAAATTCTGGAAGGGGTTAGGCAGTGAGGCTTAAAACAAGCACTTTGATACAACTAATTTGCTCCACATTTTGTTGAATTACAGTAAAATGCTTGTTTCAAGCCCCTTAGGACTATGTACACTGCCTGCCACCTTTGAAGCACTGGAGCAACATTAAGGTTGCATTAAGGTTTCACCAGCATTAAGGTTTCAGTGTGGAGAAACTTGCGTTTTGACTGAAGGAGACACTTCAAATTGGATTTTTGTAGGAATTGACACTGAAGTGTCTTCTTGATGTGGAGCTGTGCAGCTTTCCATGGCCAGAGCAGGTAGGCAGAGGGCAAAGCATTAAAAGTATACAAAATTATCTGGAATAAACATTCTGTGGCCAATCACTTACAATTGTATGAGCTCTGAAGAAAACATGTTTTAAAATGTGTTTGTTTTCAAAATTATTCTAGAGATAATCATTCCCTTGGTCAATTCGTTGGTGAACTTACTGGCAAAAAGTGTCCATCCTACAGCACCACCACCTCAGTGAGGAAGAAACTTTTATAGAAGGGAACAAGAGGCTTGTTTTTAGTTCCATTTCTCTCTCTCTCTAGGACACACAATTTTGAGTTTTGTTTATTGGAATACAATCTATGCAAAATGTTTCAAGGAAAAAGTACATTCCAAGGAGTTGGTTTTATTCCAAATTGAGAATTTTTTTTTCTCATTGCAATATCCGTAAAACGTATTTGCTTTCTGAAAATTAGTGTTTTGTCATGCTTGGTAGCATGCAGTAGGTTCTCAAAATTCCAAATTCTATTTTCTAATTCAAAGTATTTTGAGACTTCCATTTTAAAAGTGTGTATAAAGTTTCCTTTCCTGCCTGAAAATAGGAGGTATATTTTACGTATTTGGAAAAATGTTTCCAAATGTTTAACCCTGTGCAGAGCAGAAGCCCAAAACTCGGGGGAGGGGGGGAATGAAGGTCCTCAGATCCAAAAGGGGGCTCTCTGTAGTAAATAGCTGCAATGTCACTGAGACTATGTGTGACTATGGATGTTCAGATTGCAAAATCCCCAAGAGTTCTTTGAACAGCTGCAGACACAGAGCTAAATAGCTTCCATAGGAATTACTATAATAAGCCAACAGTCGAAACCAGTGACTTTTAAATTTTCAAGTATTTAACACTCTTTTTTATTGTTGTTTTATATGTTCAAACAGATTGCAAACCAAGATAATAAAATATTATAACAAATACATTGATAGTTTTTCAGCAACAGAGTTGGGCAATGGGTGGAGCTGTGGGAAGTCCAGTTTCCATTGCTCTCAGTATGGCAAAGAGTGATGGAAATTGGAGTCAAACATTCATTTGGAGAGCCAAATATTGCCTTCTTCATACTATGAAAAATTGGGTATAACATAATTTGGATTTTTTGGGGGGAAGGATCCTGTGCATAATAGATAAATGATACAACAGTGTTATCTTATAATAATATATACACTTGCTTGAAACCAAGCTAATTTTTGTTGGCATGTAATGAATGCTCACCATAAGATGATGACAACCACCATTTTTTGAAAAGTGCACAATTGTGCAATTCTTTACATATCTGATAAATAAACCTATTGGAATTCATCAGGCCAATTAATCTTCAGCAAGAGTGGACAGCAGAGGTGCTCAATTAGCCACCTCCGTCCCACTTTGGATAATGCTTCCAGACCCCTTCCAAATGTCCTTGTGAACTGTAATTTTCAATGTGGAAGCAAATAATACAAATAATTGCTATATTTAATTAGGTTTAATAACAGCTATGCAAAACATTTTTGCTTTGATCCATCCTAAGCTTGTATGTAGATGAAATATCCCACCCTGAGACTGAACACTCAGCCAGCTGCTGTGGGTGCTGACAAGAGATCTTTTTGTGAAAGGGCTGCACTTTGTACTCAAAATTGAAACAATAAAGAAAACTGCTTGAGGATTATTTTTTTTTAAATTGAATGAAATTGAAATGAACTGAAATACAGCTTTGTCCCCTTGCCTTGCTTTTTGAAATATGGGTCACTGGCGTGGCATTTAAAGGCCAGGAATGGCCCTCAACTCCAAAAGGGATGCCCCCCTCCAGACTGTATCAGATTGCAATCTAAGTCCTCCTTTCAGTTTTCCATTTCAAACATTATGGCTATATAAGTTAACTGACTTTTTCCTTCATTAACTTCTGGTCATTTCCAATTCCCTTTAATTGTCTATGCTCATCAGACTGTTAACATGGAATATACAATCTTAAACTTTAGAAACAGAAAAACAGGAAGAAAAGGACATTGCACATTCAAGCTGCTACAACCAATCCTGGCTATAGCATTATCAATACCTTTTATGGCATACACCAGTGATGGCGAACCTATGACACGCGTGTCAGTGCTGACACGCGTAGCCATTTGGGGTGACACGCACAGGATTTCATGCGATTCATCCTCGGCTCCTGCACGGCCGCCAAGGATGAAAGAATCTGTGCTGGAGGAACGGGGGGGCGGGACGTGTGATCTCCCCCGCCCACACTCACTTACTGTATCGCCGCCGCCCCTTTCTGAGCGCAGGGGCTGCTGGTAAGGCGTGCGTGCCGTGCGCACACACGTCATCAGCGCGGCGAGGGAGGACCCACAGGAGAGGAGCGCGGGAACAGTGCGCGCCTCTCTCCAGTCAGGCCGGCACAGAGAGTCTACTCCTGGTTAGTTAAAGAATTCGCCCTCCCCCTCACTTATCTCAGTTCACGGCAGGGCTGTGGAATCTGCTGCTTCCAGCTCCACGTCCTCATCAACATGCCGCTCCGGCCCGCCCCCGCTATGAACATTCATATTCTTCGTCCTCGCGTCACTAGGAATATTCATAGCAGGGGCGGGCTGGAGCGGCATGTTGATGAGGACGTGGAGCTGGAAGCAGCCGACTCCACAGCCCTGGTTCACGGCACCCCAAACAAGTTCAATAATATCAAGGGCAACATATGAAATCGACTGATGAACAAAGAAGTTACTAAGCAGGTATGTTAAATAATTTGTTTTTGGTTTATTAAATACAATTATATATTGCAATTATACATTTTTGTAGTTTAAACTATAAATTGCGCAAAATTATGTTTTTGTTGAAGTGACACACAACACGAGTTATGCTCGATTTTTTGCCGATTTTTGACACACCACGCCAAAAAGGTTGCCCATCACTGGCATACACACTCCAGTGTGATGACTGTAGGTCATAGGTACCTTTCAGAGAGCCTGCACTTTTCAATGATTTTCTTAAAAACAAGAGCACATTCAAATATAATTTAGAGTTCTCTGCTCAAAGAATAGAGAAGCATATGAATAAACACGTTTTATTTTAATGTATGTGTATAATATATATTTTACAGACCCTGCTGTATAGCATTTATTTCCAACCAACAATGTGCTAGGCACTTCACAATTTGAGGATTTTAAAAAAAAGTACATAAAAGATTCAGCTTTCTGGTAAAAACCCAATACATTTCCTTGTGGATATGGCATACAATGAAATACTTGTACATTTATGGTATATGATGAAGTACATTTTTGTACCTCCAGAAATAATAGCAGCCCCCCCAGAGGTTCATTTCCTTTTTCTTCTATGATAGAGGTAGAATGGAACCCACCTGTGGTTCTTTTTTCCGTAAGACATGATTGATTTGATTATTTTCTTCATCCAACAACAGAAAAGTTTTTTCTCCTTGATATATTGAGGTCAGATGAAGCACCTCTACCAGCTGCCATCCTGTATTTAAATGTATTTTCAAACCTCAACCCAATGCAAGTAGAAAGGATAGTTAAGATCTTAACAACATCCTTCAAAAACTGAATTTATTCCAAAGCCTGTCTTTCTACACTTGGGTTTGACTGTACCTAGCTACAGTACGTGATTTGAAAACTTCCAGAGGTATTTTGTGAGTGGAAAGCTCTTGCTTTCTCTGGAAATTCAAATTTCTAAATAAAATAATGGGAAAAAAGGTGATTCTGGCTGCTTAGCAGAAAGGCTAGTACCTATTAAACAGTTTCCCAGCCAGCGTGGGAATTTGGGGGATTGAAGTTGGCAAGTTTATTTGTTTAATTCCCTTTAATTCCCTTTAAACTCCTTTAGAAAGTGGGTTTTAAAACAGGGTATGATGCAATAAGTAGCCTTTTAAATTAGAGATGAAGCAACGTCATTCATTATTATATTTTCTTAAAATATAACTTAAAAACAGTATTTAGTATTTAACTTAAAAAACAAAACAACGTATTTCTTCATTGACTGGACAGTTCTTATTTAGTAAACCATTGTTTTTAACCTTCATGTATGTAAATTCAAAGTTGCCACAAATATCATCAGGAATGTATACAATGCTTTAGTGAGGCACATGTTTCATGGTTCAGATGGAGAATTTAAATCAAATGGTGCTATCTAGTTCTCAAAAAGCAGTTAATGCCAAGTCCTTTATGTACTGAGGCAAATACATCTTAAATCAACAGGGTGACAAAGATCAGGCTCTGTGTTACAGGTTTATGGGTTAAGATACTATGCTCAGATTTGCTTCACATTTTACACATAAAACTCACATTTTAAACCAAAGATGAAAAATTTGTTATCAGACATTGTTGTTCTCCCTCTCTCCCCCCCATACAATACTGTAGTAACAGGTAAGATGACTTTGATTTTTAAACTGGGTTGGGAGTCCTGTCATACTTTCAGATCTTCATGGGGAAACTCAGTATGATTAGCAATGGCAGGGAACTTTCTCTTAAAAAGGACTTTCTACCACTTCTGTGGTTTTTCCTGGCGGGTCAGGCAGAGTGGAATGTGGTGTAAGGCAGCCCTTCAGTTCAAACTGGGTAGCAGAACCAATGTTAGAGCATCTTGTGTGCCTTGCAACCTGCAGCGCGATTTTTGGCAGGGTCCTGGGATTCCATGAGTTATACCTATAATGAAATGTTTAAAAGGCCACATGCTGTCTTTTCTTGGGGGATACCTGACAAAGCGAGGTCCCAAGCATCCACACCTAGTAAAGGCCAGATAAAGCACCCTGCTAGAAAGTAAGAGGCAATTGGACCATCACAGGATATTTATTAAACTTCTTCTGGCATATTTACCTATGAGCACAGTAGAAATGAGACCCGCATTTTCTCCAACTTGCAGGGAAGGACAACAGGTCATGCAGCAAGGCAAATTACGTTCTTTTAAGCCTATCTGCAGCTAGGCATTTATTCTATACAACTATTTGCCTGCACTAGTCAACTGAAGCGTCTGGAAAATGTCCTTGGAAGTCACGTCCAGCTTTGCTTTGTAAATCTCACTGGGCATCCTCTTTTTGTCATTTATGCATTTGAGGGCTCACTTTCTCATTCATATAAAGCATTAGCCCAAAACGTTTTGTCACCTGAGGCAGAAGAGCAAAATTTCCTGCTGCTTTTCTTTCTTGCAAAGTTAAGGATTATCATTCCAAAACTATCAAATTATTTTGACACCCAAGGGAGAAAAATCCATAACTTCCAGTCTCTCCTGTTGTAAAAACAATAATCAGTTCCAGGGCCTCCAGGAGGCACCTAAGGTAGCCTCAATGCTGCCTATAAACAAAGTTAGCCTAAAGCAAGAGAGAACTGTGTGGGAATGATGATGGCCTTCACATAAAGCTGCCAAAGGCAGCAGAATAATAGCAGCAGAGAGAGGAAAACTTTGCTGCTTGGTATAATAGGAGGACCAGAAACCTAGAGCTCAACAAACTCTAGAGCCAATAATAGAGGAAAAAGCACAGCCTATTACAGTGCCTGTAAGCCTATATAAGGAGTTAAGGTTAACTGCACCTGGCTAAAAGATGCTCCTATTCTGACTATGGTCAGTTTCGGTGATAGGGGCCTTGCTTTCCCTTGGACTCAAACCTGAGGGTTCTGAGGTAGATTCACCCACTAAGTGAAGGAGAACCTGTTAGGCAAACTTGAGATAAGACCTCAAAAGTAGTTACTGAGAAAAAAACACCCAATTCATTTGCAGCACTGAGGAAGCAAAATTAACTGCAATAGATGCTTCCAGTACTTTGCAAATCCCAATGTTGATCCTAATATTAAAAAAGATGATTTTTTTCAATGCCCTTCCAAGTTTCTGCTCTGGACTGCTACACATCAGTAGCTGCTTTAGCACTGGTTTTGTGGACTACAGGTAAACTACTCACTGCTCTGTCAGTGACACTAACTGTATTCTATTTGCTCTGGCTGTAATTATGACCATCATACAACTCTTACTTACCAGAAACATCTGCCTGAACCCCTAACTATAAGTCATTTTATCTTAAGTTACTATGCTGAACCATTCAAACAGGAAGGTCTTTAGAAAGGGTTCTTTTACAAAGAATTTCTGGAAATAAGGTTTATTCTAAAGATTATGTTCCAGAATTGAAAGCATTGCTAGCAAGTTCCAAGGGGGGAAATTTGTTCAATTAGTATAGGAACTTATCAGGCTCACAAGCAGGGGTTAAATGCTACTGTTTCCCACGAACTGGTATTTCTGACAATCAGCTGTGACATGTGGTTTATATTAGCTAGAAAGCAAGATTCCCTGCTTTCTAGCTAATCTAAATAGCGTGGCACAGCGGATTCCCCTCCCCCCCGCTGTTTGGTTACCTTTGCAGGTGTGCTCGGTAGCAGCTCTGCCCACCTGCCTGAATGTTATCACATCCGTTTTTGACGCTCTGTACATCCACGCACTCACATTGCTACCGAACCGGTAAGCAAAGGTAAGTTGATTTCACCCCTGCTCACAACTATGAATCTACATATTGAAATCTGCAGAATTTGCAATGCAAAAATAATAATATAATTGTATATACGTATATCTCGATGTGCACACAAAAATGTCTATATTAGGGTAAAATATAAATAGTTTTTTAAGGAAAGCTCAAGAAGAAAAGTGCATTAAAATGAGTATATTAGATGACTCTTCTGCCACAAGAGGTTCAAACATTGGCCAAATCCTCAAACACTGATTCAGGTAAAAGGAAATAGATATATTTATCTATCCTTTGTCATGACAATTCATTTAAGACTATGATCAAGTTCAGATTGATACTATCTTTAAACTGAAAACTGCTAATGTTTTTCAGTATTAAAAATAAATTGATATATGCATTCAGAAAATCTCAGGAGTATCTTTTTTTTAAAAAAATCAGAAATATAAACAATATTCATACTATATTCAAGTCATCTGCTTAAGAATTTTTGGTAACTGTATGGCAGGAAAAACTACTCAAGTTTTACTGTTGAGTTATGGCTTTATAAAGTGTGCAAAGAGAACAGAGGTTATCAAAAATATCAGTTTTTCCTGACATAGTAGTAGTTTTATCTTAAATGTCAAAATGAGATTCAGCATTACCAAAAAAACCCAAACAAAGTAAGCATTTGTGAGAGTATTGGATAAAAATAATAACAGAATTGGCTTTGGATTTAAAAAAAAAAAACAAAATAAAAAAACCACAAGATGAAAAAACCAATTATTTTGAACATATAGTCAGCTTTGCATATTTGTCTGCTTTTGTTACAAAGAATTCTGTATTCCCATTGAGATATTTCATGAAACATGCAAGGAGGAAATTAGTTAAGCATGATCCAATTAATGTTAAACACATATATTCCACCAATTTCAGATGGAAAATTAAAAAAAATATTCAACCTCTCACTGAAATAAATACAAAATTGCAGCCTGATTGTAGGCATATTTACTTAGAAGCAAGCCTCACTAATTTAAAAGGAAATGGCCTTAAATTTGCTCAACTTGGTGGATTTTGCCAATTTTTCATTAGGGAAAGCATATTCCAACTCCTGTGACAGCAGGAAGCCACATTTTGTACATCCTTTGGGTAAGACAGATTTAACGATTGTCAAAAAATAAAAAAGAAAAAGAAAAATGGAACCTGAAGAAATGTTCCCATTTCTTTGTCACCCAATCCCAAACACACATCCACCTTTGAGGTGAACCACAATCAAAAGAGAAATAGAGCACCATCCTTTGAAAAGAAGCAAGCCTCATTTCTTAATCTTTACAAGCAGCTGACTCTCTTCACCTCAGAAGAGTCATTACAATATTGTTTCAAAGCAAGAGGAGCTACTCTGCCCATAGTACAACCAACTTAAGACAGCAATTATCAAGTGCATGGAAAAAGTGCCTATAAAATAATGTAGCTACTATCACTTTTCTCTCTCTTCTCCTCTGGAAAATCTAGATATATTCATATCTAGCCTATCTAACCTTGCATATGATTCTCAGTTAAATTCAGAGAGCTCTATAATTACTCAATTATTTCAGCCCTTGTCCAGCTCGTAGAAGCAGAACTGCTCAAAATTGGTTTGCAGAGATCAAGGATCATTCCTCTTGTGGTTTTACTCTTTCTATGGTGATGAGGTTTAGCTGATTGAGAATTCAATTAATCCTGAGAATGTTCTTCTTAAAAAGATCTTGCAGAGGAAAGTGCATCTAATTTGGAGTTTCCCATGAAGAACTGCTGGTCAATTGCTGCTTGATGGAATGAATCCTGCCTCAGGCTTGGTTCCACTCTTCTTTTAACTAAACTACAGGTTCTTTTGCTTTGGAATCACCACGCAGAGGATAAATAAACAGATGTCCTGGTGGAATAGAAGCTGGTAACATGCATCATGTCCTCTCTTGTTGTTTCATGGATCTTTCTTTCTTATGCAATAGACCAGCAGCATTTTCCTTTCCTGTCAGCCATTGAAGAAGCGCCGTAGAACAAATTGGCCCAGCAAAATCACGGTTGCTACCATCAACATGTATTTCCAATAAACATTACTCAAGTCCAGTGCTGCCACCTAGAGAGAGAACAGTACTGTTATAGATCCAATTCTGTATTAGCCTAGCCTAGCTTCTAGCGTTGGTTTTAAACTCCCTGCGCTGCTATCAGCCTGCTCACTGGGAATTACAGCCCCCAAAAGAGGAAGCATTAAGTTGGGGCAGGCTGTTTTAAGAGCTTTTCTCGGCCTATTCCAGGGTAGCTCCAGAAAGGGACACTAATAACTAAAGAAGTGAAAAGTATACACTTGATTTTTAGAAGGAAGACGACCCTCCCCTGTGCCTTTCTTCACAATTATTCATCAATGTCCATGTATTATTTTACTGTTTGCTTAGCTGTTTTGCAGCATGGTTCAGAGGCAGAATGGGTGCTTTAGAATCGGAAAATATTAGCTTCAGTATCCCCAGATAGATTTAGGAAACCATTTGGAGCATTTGTAAACTGAGTGGCATATAAATTATAGCAAAGCAATTGACCCATCAATTGCCAATCAATCACTCTTGGATAGCCTCCATTAAACAATGCAAAGCTAGAAAGGCCAATTATTTGACCCAGCTGAAAAGATAGCTTCATAGATTCCAAAGGCCTCTGACTCAAATCCCTGCCAAGAGCAGCTATGCAATTGAAGGAACCAAATAGGATGCTAGGCTTCCACAATGCGTCTAGAAGCCCTAAATACCGTAATTTTCAGAATATAAGACCCTCCCAAAAAAGAGACTGAAAATTTGGATGCGTCTTATACTCTGAATGTAACTTTTTCGAAGCTTTTTTTCAGCCCTAACGAGTGAAGCGATCTTCCATGTTTTGCCTGCTTTTCTCATTGCTGCTCCCTCCTACAATCAGCTGTGCTTTAGAAGCTGTTTTTCAGCCCTAATGAATGAAGTGATCTTTCGGGCTTCCCCTGCTTTTCTCATTGCTTCTCTCTCTGATGATCAGCTGTGCTTTAGAAACTGTTTAAATCCCCAACCAGGGGATAAAAAGAGCATGCACGTTCAAAATCAGCAAACCTATGTGCTGAAGCTGACCAGACTAAGGATGCTAGCCAGATGTATATCAGGTAGGCAGAATTCCCCCCCCCCTATATTCCTCCCCCAAAACTAAGCTGCATCTTATATTCCGGTGTGTCTTATACTCTGAGAAATACGGTAGTTCTTGCCGATCAGAATAGATTTTAGTTGCCTAAATGGAAAAGTAGACTTTATACAAACTAGAAGCTTATGTAATTTATATTATTTCCTGTTTCTTTGGTTCACTTACCCATCCTCCTTGCTGAGCAATCCATTGTGCAATGCGATTGTGTAGCACAAATTCAGCCATGTAATGTGCAATTCTTCTCAGGAAGCCAGTGATGCCATGTTGGTATACATGGATTGCCATCCTGTAGCCGAAGCCCAGCAAGGCTATCACACGCCCCCAATTGATGCCACTTTCAAACAAACTGGGGAAGAGAAGGGTCAGTTGCAGTTAGAGATTTTCTAGAGCAGGTTCTTTGCTGCTTAAGGAAAGGCATTACACAGATGTCTTGATCACAGCAACTAACATCTCGTTCATGCTAATGGGTCTAAAGGGAAGAAGAACTGCAGCTGGATCCTGGGAAAATACTTCTGCAGTTTCAGGAACTACTGACAGGTGTTATATGTGAACCAGTGCGCTTTCTAAAGCACTGTTTCTTAACCTTAGCAACTTTATGATGAGTGTACTTCAACTCCCAGGATTCCCCAGCCAGCCAAGTCCACTCATCGTAAAGTTGAGAAACACTCTGTAAAGTACCTTCCTTCCTCTGAATCTGATGGGCTTCCCAGTCCAATAATAATCATTATCATGATGATTAGATTTTGATTCCAGCTTTTTTACATATAAAACTCAAGGCAATGAACATTCATACTCCTATCCCCGTTTCCTATGACTTGCTCTTACAGTAAATCTAGGAGAAAGGCTGAGATGCCACATGTTTCAATCTCTAGGCTTTTTGAAATGGTTTTGAAAACTGGAAGTTAAACACAAAGATGGGTTCTATTTCAGACTGGACAACTTGCCACCCACAATCCCCTCGTTTGTCAATCCTGAAAAACTAGAAAATCCCAACACCAAAATTTGGCAACAAATCACTGAATGTAAGCAGTGCAAGTTCATACCAGTTTCTAAGGGGGAAAAGAAATGACAAATTAATTTTTTGGAAAAGCTCATCCCAGTGGTGGGATTCAATTTATTTTACTACTGGTTCTGTGGGTGTGGCTTGGTGGGCGTGGCAGGGGAAGATTACTACAAAATCCCCCTCCCCCCTCGGATCAGCTGGGACTTGGGAGGCAGAGAATAAATGGGGGCAGGGCCAGTCAGAGGTTGTATTTACTGGTTCTCCGAACTACTCAAAATTTCTGCTAATGGTTCTCCAGAACTGGTCAGAACCTGTTGAATACCACCTCTGCTCAGCACCCCGCAAAAAATGTTGGAAAAATATGAAATATGTGTGATTACATCTTTCCTTTGCCTTTCTGTTCATGGGCTGCTTTGCCTTTCTGTTCATGGGCTGCTTCTCCCCCACCCCTTTTGATGTTTTGCCTGTTCACAGAAAAAAACAAAGTCCAGTTGCCTTTTGAAAAAGCATCTTTGGGACAACCATGACCCAGATGACTGAGAATCTCCATAAATACTTAAATCAGTAGGATCAGCTCTGACCTGGCTACCCCTCTCTGGAGGGAAAGCAGCTGCCCTTTCTTTCTGCTACAACATCCATAAAGGCTTATTCTGCCACCATGAGGTTGGGAAGTATCCTTTTTTAAAAATCTGTGCTTGCATGTAGCTATAGATCTTTCATTTTTAACTGGGTGTATGGTTGCTTAGAAATAATATTTAGCTATCTGATGGGATGATTCTGATATCCAATTTTAAAAATACGCTTTATTAACATTAGAATTTCAATGCGGCTGAAAACACAGCAGGAATCGCATGGAGTATGTCCCCATACATAGCAACTGAAAAAGAGGAAAGAGTAGGTGCTGTTTTACCTCAAGGCAGCAAAATCGTGCAACTTGGCATCCCAAGGAGGGGACAGCAAGAAAAGAGGACAGGAGAGAGAGAGAGAGAGTTAAATATTCTTTACATGGAACAGGAAAACAATGTTTGTGAATGTAAAGATGCAAGTATAAACATTGTCACTGTTTTCTCTCTGTTGGTGACTTTACACTTTGTCATTTCCTTTCTTTAATAAAAATCAAAGGGAAAGGAAAGAAAGAAGCAGAAGGGGAAACTGTGGCTAAATTTTTCCTAAGCGGAGCACCATACACCACCTTGGAGTTCCATATGGTCTCTTGTTTAGGTATCACTGCCATTGTAATCTCCAGGTCCATAGCAGTTTTCACTGCCTTCATGTTATTTCTGATGGCTTAAGACAGGGGTTGGGAACTTTAAACACCCAAAGAGCCATTTGGACCATTTTCCCATAGAAAGGAAACACTGGGAACCATAAAGCCCTTCCCATGCATGACTATTTCCTGAGCGCCCACAAAACTAGCATATGTTTTTGAATTAAAGGTTCTATTTTCTTCTGAAACGTTTCTTTTCTTGGATTTATCCATGATTGGCCTACTGGAGGGTCAATAAATTGCGTGCTGGCGGGTGTCGCACATATTGATACATATTTTGAGCGACAGGGAACTGCAGCAGAGGGATGAAAGAGCCACATGCGGCTACAGAGCCACGGATTGTTGAACACTGGCCTAAGAACCTGAAGAGGAATTCTTCTGAATCAGATCAAAGCCCATTTTTTTAGTCTAGCATCCTCTTTCCCATACTAAGATAACACATCTGGCAAGCTTATAGGCAGGTCAATAGTCTACTCTTGCTGCTGTACCCCAGCAACCAGCCCTGACTGGTGCCCACTGCTGTGTGTGATTGAAGACCCTCTTTTTCCAATCTGGCAGGGATCCTTGTCACGTACGAGCAGTATAGAGGTTAACATCAACCACAACTTAAAAAAACAACTATAAGCATCAAACTCTAGTAGATGGCCCTGGTCTCACTTACCTGGAGGCTATTCTGGTGAAGTACTCATATGCATTGTCCTTGGAAAGCTGTAAAGGCTTCAACATCTCAGAAAACTCCTTGTCATACCGTGCATTGATGTCATCAGCAATGATAGCTAAGCGTCGACCCACCTGACTGTTGATGCTGCACAGTGAACAAATGAACTGGTTAAATTGGAACATGGAGGGAGACTAAGTAAGCATTTAAGAGCCTGTGGTACTTACCTGTTTGGCTCCTGCTGAATTGCGGCAATTTCTGGATCAACTGGCACATCCCCCTCAGTTTGCTCCTGCTCCTGTTGGTATCGATGGAAAGCATAACTCTGGAACACCTCCTCAGTCTGCTGAGCTACCAAGTCCTCTGCAGAAGAGATAATAGGATCCTTCAGCTATCTGCAGCTTCATTTTGAGCAGAGGTAGGTCACAATTATTGAAGCCCAAGGCCCTCTCCTCACGAGCGAATGTCACGAGCAAAAACATCAACTTTCAGCATGAAATGTTTTGCCCCCTTTCCTAAAACCCTGAGTATGTGTATAGTAAGCCTTTAAAGCAGGGGTGTCAAACCTGATTTCATTGAGGGCCGCATCAGGGTTGTTTGACCTGGGGGGGGGGAGAGGAGGGCATGGCTGGGAAGCGTGACCAGTTTGACATGTGGCCCTTTGCTGTTTCCAGGATGGGCCTGCGGGCCAGATCTAAACACCCCTGCTTTAAAGGAATTAACACATCTATTATTCTTCCAACCTCTCTACATCAACTTTTTCCCAAGTAGTCCATGCCACAGAGATATGGTTTTCCCTTCTTTACTTGCTTATATTATTATCACAAAACCCTCTAAAGCAGGAGACACATTTTTTTCTGCTTTATAAAGCCAGAAAACTTTCCTCATTGGATTTAATATGTTTTTCCAGTTAAAAGTTGCTCAAACTTGCTTATGGACAGAACATCACCTAATAATAATGTGCCAACATCATCACTGACCTTGATAGTCAAGTCAGAATTTGAATCTCATTTTCCTGGTTCAAGTATTTTCCAATTAATTCTCTCTAAATGTGTTCAGCAACATTGTCTATTATACCACAGATGCTGATGGAAAAAGGCAGCTTCTGCTTAAGGATATTGACAGAGTTTGACCTACAATTCATCTTCAAGAAATTCAAATTCTAGGTCTTAACTAATCTGCAGCTTGTTTCTTTATCCCAAAAGGCACCTGAATTTTCTTTCTTTTTTTTTGGCTTGAAAATGTTTTGCTTCTCATCCAAGAAGCTTCTTCAGTTCATGAAAGTCCAGCTGCTTTTTGAAAAGCACCTTTGGGATAACCACGACATGGATGATTGACATTCTCCACAGACTTGTTTCATTATGTTGCTAATCTACCAAAAGGGTGTCAAACTCAATGGAGGCGTGGGGGAGTGGAGCTTTTCCATTGCCTTTCTTATCCAGTTTTGTTTTTTAATCTCAGCAAAAAGTTACAACAGGTGAGGCATGGCATTCTGAATGGCTGCCTTTACATACAAAGGAAGAACTACTTTTCCTAAACAGCAATATAATCTATATTATAAAGAGCAAAGAAACTTCTTAAAAAGAACTATGACTTATGAATTTACAGAACTTAATATCTGACACCTAGGAAGAGCAGGAAAGAGCAATGGTGAAGCAGTAAACTGAATGGCTTACAATCTTCCTCATGGTAATTTGGTCACCGATATATTAAACAACAGAAGAAAACCCCAAATCATATTAAGCATGATAGTATCTTAATTTTCCACATTATACTAAGGGCTACTTCACCACATCATCCCAAAGGCCATTTAAAAAGCCAGGTCTTCAGAGCTTTCCTGAATGAAACAGTGGTAGGAATATGGCTGTTCTCATCTCTGGAAGCACCTTTTTTCAGACAAAGGGGGAGAACTGCAGAGAACTCACACCTAAGAGTCCATGATGGTTAAATGCCCAGTCTCAATTCTGCAGCAAGCCTTCTTCTTTTTTAGTTCATCAGATGGTCAAATTTCACTCAAGGAAGGCAGCCTTGAAGGAGCTGGAAGTAGGGATTAGACTCAAATTTTCACCACCCCCCTTCTTCTCCATCAATATACACTTATGGGCTGAGTTGTATATATAGGTGAAGTACAGATCAGAGGTGGTATTCTGCCAGTTCGCGTGAACTAGTAGTGGCGGCAGTGGGAGGCTCCGCCCACCTGTCCAGACATCATCACGGACACTATGCATGCATACAAGGTTCTGCGCATGTGCAGAAGCGCTGTACACGAGCGCTCCCGGTTCTGAACTGGGAGCGAAGGTAAGATTTCATGCCTGATACAGATGTCTGTAGTCTAGAATACTCATCACACATTGTCATAGTCCATGCAGGCTGGAATATAACTATCCACAACTAAGAAGTCACTAAACAGAGCAGCAACATGGAAGAAGACAATGCAATCTGCAGAAAAACAACTGGAAATAGGATTATCCTCCCCCCTTTGCTTATCCCTCTACACTTCTCTCTCCCATAAATCTTTTTTTTTTTACCCATTAAAATACCCAAACAGATTTTGCTGAGAAATTTTACTCTGGCCTTGAGAAGGAATGGGGAAGAGGTGAAATGACTCAGCCCTGACAAACTGTAAGAGAAAACATGAGAAAGAGAATCAGGATAGCTTTGTGTTGTCCTTTAAAAAGATAATACAGATTCTGTTAATATATTCTGAAATAATAAAATAGCGTTCCTAGAATCCCTTTGGTGCCTATTTCTTGATCTGATTTACCTTGGACGGTTGACAGATATTAATGTTTCATATGCTGGATGAGAAGAAATGCAGAAGGGAAGGCAGCAAAGAAAGAGATCAACCCTTTGTCATTGGTTACTTCTTCTAAACGGTGCCTGCCCCTCACCCTCCCTATTTTTAGCTGCTTTGATAAAAGACCTAGGCCTATTGCCAGTTTGTGGCCTCTCTACTCAAAAGACAAAGCCACAGCAGAGAGGGGTCCATGTACTTTCCCCTCTGTTCTCCTATATTTCAACAGAGAATATGATTGTGTGTTCTTAATGGACATTATTTTAAATATTTTTGCTCCATTATCTTTCTTTTCAGCTAGCAAGGGAAGCCAAGAAATGCAAACATTTGTTCATCTCATTTCCCAACAAAAAAGCAAGACATTTCTATTGCACTAAACTATTTTAAGGTAATTTCCAAAGCAACAAAGATTCTTTCCAACTGCAGGATCATTATCATAGGCTAAAGTGGGAGCCAGCACAATGCTGGTGAAATGCTGGATTGTGGAAATTCAAGGTAAAATTAAATCTAGCCCTAAAGCTCATTGATGATTTTAGGACAATTCAGCTTCCAGGATTATTATGAAGGCATTGGGGAATGGCTATGTGTCCTGAAAATTCCAAGGACAGGCAGCATAAAACAAAAATGCAGTAATGTAAATGTACTGACACTAATGCTCTGTGTGTGTGTGTGTGTGTTGCGAACTAACCTAAAAATATGAGTTCCAAGTGTAGTTATAAAAGAAGAGACAGATATTGTGATCTCTGGAACTTAAAATATATTACCCACTTAGCTTTCGTTAGCCTCTGCTTAACATTAGCAGAGTGTAAAAACTACCATTGAAGAGATGTTTGCCTTATTCAGGAAGGAACAGGAGCTAAGCCTCCATCATTTAACATGCCTGAAGTAAAAATGACAGAGCTAATTACAGATGGGAAGCAGGTGGAGACACACACACACAAAGTGTGCATATATACACACATACACACACGCTTGGGGTAAGCTTCAGTTCAATTCCTTGTAACTTTAGGTACATGTCCATACTATTTTTCTTAATCACAGTAAGAGCACAGGGGTGGTTTGATACTGCCTTCTTCCGTGATCCCGCCCCCCAATTTTTTTTAATGTTATACAGCCTTGGGACAGGATCACCTGCAGAATTTGATGAATTTGTCAAAACGACAAAACAAATGTGGTGAGGGTATCACATAAAGTTGCTTTTTGCATGTACAATATTACAATGAATAAGGGATGGATCTTGTATCACAATTGCAGTGTCTTTTGTGATCTGTACTCCTGTCTAGGATTTCCTTGTGATCATCCTTCCAAGAGCTAAGTAAGTCTGACTGTTTATTTCTTGAGTCCAAACAAAGTCTTGTGGCAAAGAGATTGGAGTGATCTTGAAAATGCCCTCTTCTACAGAACATTATGAATCATTATGAGGTTCTATGTACTTTTATTTGGATTATGTTATAGATATCATAACATATCTATATCAAATGTTTTATATCTAACAAAATTTAAAATCACCAAAGTTTCATGTAGGTCCTACATGCTCCTGCCACTTGCTATATACTTCACCATGTACTTACTATATACTTACTATATGCTATATACTTCACCATGTTATTCCCAAAATCATTTAAGATCAGAAGCAAGTTGATGCCGTAATTTTGTACACACTGCATGTGCCACTAATACTACTGTAGCCAGGGTGGGTTATCATCTACAATGTTTGAGCTGCACATTTGACATTCAGCTTCCAGGTGGATTTAGGATTAGTATCTTTATACTAAATGCAATTAAGACATCTAGTCAAATGTTTATGTCATGTACTGTATGGCCACTGCAGGTTAAAATAAAATATTCATTTTCAGAGGGTTGCAAAGTACAATAGCTATAACCTACAACCTTAAATGAGATTTTGTGGTTAGTGCAGTGCCGTGTTCTTTACTTTCCGGTTAGGCATGAGTTTTTTTAACCAACCAATCTGCAATATTATGAAATATTCTGTGCCCCCTCACCAAATCTTCTCCAATTAGATTCTTCTCTCCTTTCCCCTCCAACAGGACTGCGCTATTACCAACAGCCATTAGGAAATAAATCCCCAATCCTCTTTTTGTCTTTACAAAAAGATTATTTCCTTTTGCTATCTAAGATTTTTGATATTTTTAAAATAAATCTCCTTAGTAGGATTTGATTGTGAAAGACAAAATAAAATTAGTATAGTGAATAAGAAATTATACCCAAGAAAGCTGTAATGCGGTTAACAGTTTTTGTACTACTGTATTTTTCGGAGTATAAGACGCACCTTTTGTCCTCAAAAAAGAGGCTGAAAATCTGGGTGTGTCTTATACATCAAATACAGCATTTTTTTGCTTCCCGAAGCCCCTCCCCTTCACCAAAATGGCCATGCATAACCTTATGGAGGCTTTCATAAGAGCTCCTGGGGGGGCTGGAGAGGGCAGAAATGAGCAAAAAAACTGGACCGTTTTTGCCCCCCAGCAGCACTCTATAAGCTTCCATAAGGAATGCACTTTTTTTGACAAAAAGCGGGCCATTTTTTGCTTGTTTTTTCCCTCCGTCGCCCCCCAGGAGCACTCTGCAAGCCTCCCCAAAGCTATTCATTCGTGAAAAATGGGCCGTTTTGGGGAGGTTTGCAGCGTGCAAAACCTTTTCCTTTTCCTTTTGGAAAGCTCTTTAACTGATTGATGAGAATTACATTGATCAAGTGCTGTGCCAGCAGAAACAAAGTCTTAGGTGCTGCAGATTGTCAGCAATTTCCTTCTCCAGCACATGGATAAATACACTTGGAAACATCTACCTACCTATCTATTATCTCTTTCTCCCTCCCTCCCTACTGTATTCCCCCCCCGTCCCTCTGTTTCCTACCTATCTTCCTCCCTATCTATTGTATTTCTCTTTCTGTGTCTTTCTATTTCTCTCTCTACCTATCTACTTACACACACTTTCTCTCTACCTACCTACCTACCTACTCTCTCTCTCCCTACCTACCTACTTTATTTCTCTCTCTTTCTCTCCCTCTCTATCCCTCTATCTACCTACCTACTTTTTTTTAATTTGCTTCTTTAAAACCTTGGTGCGTCTTATACTCTGGTACATTTTATATTCCGAAAAATACTGTATGTCACTGAACCCTTTGACCCCCTGCTGGCTTTCCATGCTATTGACCTTTCCAAGCTATTTTCAGCCCTCTTCCAACTAATCACATATTTATACAGTATCTATATTATAGCATAAAGATTGGAAGTATATAGGAATGTTTTTCATCTTTTACTTAAAGAAGCCACTTAAATTATTTTCAAGAGCTGCCCTTTCATTTGAAGGCTAATTAAAATGAGGTACAATGATATGCAGTGGTGGGATTCAAATAATTTAACACCCGGTTCTCTGCCCTAATGATTTCTTCCAACAACCAGTTCACCAAACTGCTGAGAAAGTTAACAATCAGTTCTCTTGAAGTGCTGCGAACTGGCTGAATCCCATCACTTGATGATATATGGCTGAAAAATCATAAGAAATCAGTGTCTTGCACCAAATCAGCACAGGTTGGGAAAGGAAAACAGCCCCACAAAGAAAAAGCAAGTAATTGACTCATAGTCTCATTGAAGCATTGCAAAATCACCCACGAGTTACAAGTGAACAATTAAAAGAAATCTTTTCTCTCTGCAACCTAGTTTACTATGAACAGTCTCTATTTCTACCATTTCTTAGCAAAGTACTGTAAATGAATCCTGAAAAATAAGCAAATAGGAAAATAAGCAAAAGAGCATTTTTGAAAATTATACCAGCTTTCTTTTTTAGTCTACTTAAAAAAAAACTTTCAGGACATTTAAAATGTAAAGTGAACTGTCTCTAAAAAACAGCTATAAAATTGCATTTGTGTCAAGTATTATTAGACATGTTAACAGAACATTTGTTACCAAAATATCAGGCCGCCTATTATTGTCCACATTATTTTCTACTACCTTAAGACCCTTCACCCCCAACCCAAGAGAAACCTGACAGCATAGATTTTGTTCTTTTACTTAATCTGCCTGGAAATCTAAACATTTCATCCTCCTCCTCTTCTTTCATGACATCATTCTACCAGCATCATGTCACCAGCAGTCCTAAAAAACACAAAAGTAAAAAACACAAAAAATATGCTCCCCGCCTCCTACTCATCTTTAAAGGATACTATTGCAGGACAGAGAAACATGTAACTTTCAGAAAAAGAGAAAAAACACAGCTCCATGCAATTTTGAACCACACTATGTTTATGGCATTATATAATCATCTTTTTCGACATGCTTTTAAATAGACTTTCAAGTTTGGATGTTAATAGCCATTCTTCTTGCCTCATAGGACCATTTAAAATTGTTCTATTGTAATTCACTAACAAATTCAAATAAAGCTGGTTGTTTTCTCCTTGCTAGTCCTCCTAGCATTAATCTCCTTGAACTATAAATTGTTGTCTCATAGGCAAACAGTGATAATAAGTGGAGTGATAAATAAGTATCTCATGTTCAGGAGGTCAAAATTAGCTCATACAGCAGGATTTAATGGAAGAGATGGTTATTGTAGCACAAACAGGAAAGAAATGTGCTTGCTGGAATATAATAAAATGATTCCTAATTTGTACAAAAAACCCAGAATTAATTCTCTAGTTTTGTAAAACATCGCACAATGTTAGGGATGTAATCCTAGTCTTGGGATATATATATAGAAATAATGTATCTGTCACTTTAAATGCTCAAGTGAGATATGATTGGATGCTGTTGCTTTAATCAGCCATAAGAGGGATTAGGAACTACTACTGTTTGTTCCTGGTTGTTCCTGTATGTTCTCCTTGCTTGTTATTGGAGTTGAATACTGTATATTGGATGGTGGCTACTCTGTATGTTAGTTACCTGTCTATGTGGTGAATTGTGAGTTGAGCATCTGTAAACCAACATGTTGTATCATAGACTGTGTATATAATTCAAGACTACTTATCACTTGTTTTGAAGAATGTTTATCCTACTTTATTTTTGTTAACGCAAGTAAAGTTATCCTTGTTTTAACTTCGGCGGCTGTGATTGAGTGTGACTATTCAGCGGCACATTCCTTGCTACCTTCTGCTACTCAACTCTAGTCTCCCAAAAGATATACTTAACAGACATTGCTAAGAAAATTTGTGTATATTTACATTTTATAATTAGTCATTTGTCGCCCCCCCCCCCCCCCCGGTAAAACTTAAAAGGATAAAAATAATAATTGAAGTAGAGCAAATTTTGTAACATTATCTAAAAATCCTGGTCATGCAGTATATTTTGCTCCATATCATATAATTAAGTCTGCTTTGGAACAAGCCTATGTAAGTTAAATATGCTCGATATTCATTCATTTCAATTTCTGCCCAACTCAACCAAGTGACTCTGGCTGGAGTCCAGAATATTTAAGGATGCAAAATCACAATGGTTTACACAAAGATTAAAGTATAAACAAATATATTGGTATTAAGTGCAGTGGAATGTGTAAATAATAGGGGCAACCAAAGTTAAATATTCAAAATTTTCAAAGTAAAAAAGAGCCTATTCGTATACACATTCTTAATTTTGATCTCAAAGCTCCAATATCTCAATAATGATTTTAATTTTGCATCAATTCTGTGTATTTACTTTTAAAAAATTCAGTAAATAAGACATTGTGATCCCAAAGTCATTGAAAACACCACTGTCATTCGTTGATTAGGAATTATTCATAATTATACATTGGGCAGGTGTGTTCTTTTGTACAGTGAGTTCTGCAGGGATATTTGCGGCCAGATAATTACCTCTTTTTCATCTATATTTCAGAAGCACCCTGATAATTTTTATTTGCAATGTTTGTTGGATATCTTGGATAAATCTCTCTAAAAACTGGAGCTTGTTTTTCCTTGAAGATGTTTTGCTTTTGAAAGAACTTTTGAAAAAACACCTTTGGGACAACCGTGACCTAGATGACTGAGAATCTCCATAGACATTTGGGAGCGAAGCTAACACATAATGGAGAAAAATTATGGAAATCTAAGGAAAAACAACAAAAGTCCAGTTGCCTTTTGAAAAAACACCTTTGGGACTTCACTCACAAATCATTACTGGTAGTCATTAATGTTATGAGTTAACTTTGCTTGTTTTGCCAAACATTTTTTTAATGGTCAATGACTAAAATAAAATTTTTGGTCTGTCATTTATTGTGCAGATTCAGAGGATGCAAATGAAGCTGTGGCAATAAAAACACACTTTATGCCAGTGTTTCTCAACCTTGGTGACTTTAAGTCCTGTGGACTTCAACTCCCAGAGTTCCCCAGCCAGCTGGGAGTTGAAGTCCACAGGACTTAAAGTCGCCAAGATTGAGAAACTCTGCTCTATGCATTAATGCAAAATGATACTGCAGAAACTCATATCTCAAGGCTGTGCAATGGCATAAGAGCCAAGTACCCTAGTAACCAACATTTTATCTCAGATAATCTATATAGCAGGTATCCATTTAAGATTATTATTCCCATATGGTTGATGCAGTTTCTTAGAATTTCCGAGTTTTAAGAGTTTTGCACTGAGAACATAGCAACTTTTTTTTCCTATTAAATCTGCACATGGAAAAGCTGAACAAAATAGTCTATAAACTGCCACAAAATTTAAGGAGCTGCCAATAGGTGGGATGAATGCAAATGCCAGTCCTAAGTGATTTGGTGTATTAATGAATATATAATAGCAGACTAAATTTTCTTCTAAAACAGAAATCTGTAAAATTGTAATCCAATCTTGGACTTGATTCTGAACAATATACTGTCCCATGTATTATTTGTATGTTAGTGACAAAGCCAGTGGTGGTATTCAGCCGGTTCGGATTAGTTCGGGCAAACTGGTAGTGGCAACCTGCCAGTGCTACACCGTCTTATTTAGCCACGTTTTCTAAGCTGCGCACATGCGTGCAAGATGCATGTATGAGCAAAGTGCATGCGTGGAAGGCCATGCACATGTGTCGAAGGTGCGGGAGTGAGCGAAGCGAGCTCACATTTTCAGTGTACGGTGAACCAGTAGTAAAATTATGTGAAACCCACCTCTGGACAAAGCTATGTTTAAATTTCATATTTGCATAGCCTTAGGTAACTACATTCCTGGGATAGGAAATAAAAACCTGCAACAAGTTTATCTCTAATGAGATGTTAACACACTCCAAACAAAATATTTGACAATTATTTTGGGAAACAGCTTGAATCGTCTGCAGAGTCTAATCCAGCAGAACCCCTGGCCCCAATCTAAAAGTTTTCATACCTTGGTAATTTACAAATAAGAACAAAAGTCCCCTATGCTCAGAAAATAAATTTACCTGTTGTCACATATTTTAAGATGGAGCTTACATATTGATCAATTTTTTCTAATGACTATTGTACATATGGGTGGATGACGCTGAAATATAACTGCCAAGCTGAAGGAATTATTCAAAATTGTAGCTTAGCTTCCAACGATCTACTATACAATGAACACACTCCAATAATAATTTTGAAACCCTTTCCTTGGAAGCAGGCTTGTCAAATAAGTAAATTACACCAGATACTTATTCATTTCTCCTTCATATCAGAATATAAAAAAATGATTTTTTTTTCTGTGAAAGAAAAAGGTGCGAATAAATTCTTGGGCACAGTCATAAAATACTGCACATAGATTATGCCTACCATGACATCAACAACTCCACATTATCAAGAGCTGATGCAGATGTCATTTTATGTTTCCCATATATCAAAAGCTGGTAACTGAATGAAACCTCAGTGGAATTTTCCCCCTTATAGCTGCTTATCATGTCCAGCAAAAATTGTTCTAAAGTGACAACCACCAATAAAACACGAAGAATTATTTCAACCTGATGATTACTTATATAGTACTCCCCTTTATCTCCTTGATACAAAAGCAATACTGATTATATATATATATAGTTAGTCACTTTGCAATGGCTTGATTATATACTTTGGTGCCCTCCAAATAATAGGGATGTTTATTATTGGTCACCCGGCAAGCAGAAGACATGAATGAGACTTTTCTGACCCAAAGCTTTCAAAGAGACATGTAACAGTGATAATGAAGGATGGAAGGGATAGCAATTATCCTGATATGTGCTGTCAATCCAACTCTACCAGCAGCCAGAGATGCAACAAATTCTTGGCCTCCATTGCTGGCAACTTTACTTGTTGGAGTAGGCAAAAAGAAGCAAAAAGAGAGAGGAAAGTGCTTTCTCCATTTAAGCAAAAGGTTTGGATGTAGGCTTTTTTTTTTTTTGAATTTGAGAATTAAATAACAGGAAAAGCAGTCACAGCACACTTATTAATTCAAAGAAAGAAAGACAGAAAGTCCTAAACATGCCTTTTCAAAATCTGAATTCAAAAGTCCTAAACAAGCTTGCTCCAAATTAGAACCTCCCAAATCCAGGGGCATTATCAATATTAGGTACTAATTAGGTTTTATGTTTGGGATGGGGCATATTGGGAAGCAGGAGGTGAGGATTGTAACGCTTAGTATATTATTTAGTAGAATTTACTGCAATAAGTGAAGGGTTTCTTGCATTCTTATTATGTTAATTCACCTTCTGTTTAAATCCTGGTGCTTTTGAGCTGGCATCGGGAGATATGTTTGATGTACCCTATGCCATGATCTGATCTGATCTCTCTACATAAATTCCTACAAAAAGCATTAAAATGTGATAGAGCTATATTCTTAGCAGAAGCCATTGCTACTGTCATGCTTAAGAAGATTGCCAACTGGTTATTCATCATCAGAGTCAATGGAAAAGCTGCAGCCATGTTTACCTGATGTCGTTTCTTGAGATGATCTGCGCCTTTCTCCTGTTCTTCTCCTGTCTGCTGAGTTGCTGCCATTCCATGAGGCCATGTTGGTATGTGCTTTGGTAGAACCGAATTAATCTGAAAAAGACAGACAAAATAGTCCTTATAAATGTTCCAGGATCACAAGCCCAACTTTCGCTTTCATCATTCAAACGTCTGCCTCACTTTCTCAGAAAAGCAATCCTTCCCCCCAAACATTGATCCTTAACTTCCTTAACTTAATTTTTGACACACTCATTTCAATTGTTCTCATAGATATACAGCAAAACAGCTCCTGAAAAGCAGACTGGAAATAAGAGCTGCTTAAAAAAACTTACAATGGTTTAAATTGATTTATTCATTTAGAAAATGTATATTTCCTCTTACTCGCACATGGCGATTCAAGGCAGCTTACAAGGATATAAAAACACAATATAAAAGAAATAAAAATAATAAAAGGAAAAATAATAAAATAATAATTGCTGAGACAGTGTTGGACATCTACAGACAGATAACATATACCTATATATGCAATACCCATGCCTTCAATTCTGAGATTGGCAAATTGATATCATAAATAAATATGTCAATATCTGATGAAGTTGCACAGCAATAAGAGAAACATTTATAAATAAAATTTAAGTATAAAGTAATGATTTAGTCACATACTTGTACATTAGGATTTGTATAAAACATAAGACTTATTATTAAAATGTAATACTTCCAAGTCCTAACCAAGAACCTAAGAATTATTATAGTGTCTTTAAAAAGAGGTAATTCCATGCAGGGTGTTGTTTTTGTAAAATTAGAGTGTTCAGGTCTGATAAACTCAATAATTCTAGATATCGAGGAAGTCTTTTATCTCTTTGATGGTTCCAATTATGCTTGGTGTAAAACAAAAGATTTCTTTTCCTATAAGTGCTTATTATTAAATTAAACATAGTACAATTCTTAGTTTTCTTGGCCTCTAAAGAATAGATGAGCCATGGTCCCAATTCTGATACTTGCTTTCTCCCAACTCCAGCTTAAATGTGTTGTTGTTAGTTGTGAAGTCGTGTCCAACCCATTGCAACCCGATGGACAACGTTCTTCCAGGCCTTCCTGTCCTCTACCATCCTCTGGAGTCCATTTAAGCTCACCCCTACTGCTTTGGTGACTCCATCCTGCCACCTCATTCTCTGTCGTCCCCTTCTTTTTTTGCCCTCAATCTTTCCCAGCATTAGACTCTTCTCCAGTGAGTGCTTCCTTCTCATTAGGTGGCCAAAGTATTTGACCAGCTTAAATTAGAGATGTTTATATCTGAGATGGCATGAAACCATTCATTTTTAGCCTTTCTTTCAGCAATTCCGGACTGCTTTTTAAAAGTAATCGCCATTTTGACAGAATGAGAAGTTTGGGAGTGATTTGCTTATGTGCTCAAACCCATGTAGATCTACTCAAGGTAATATGCAGCTGAAGTAAAGGTTGATATGACTAAGCAGAGACTCTGGTGCTGGCTGACAGGCTGGTAAACAGCTACTATTGAAAGAGGAGGGAAAGAAAATGATGATATTCTGGAAGAGTATGATATATTTACTCATTCGGTGGGTATACAAGGTAATGGTTGGCTTGGTGCCCTGCTTATTTATTTCTGATTAATGCAGCCCAACAGTTCTAATCCCCTTCACAATCCCATAAATCTGCCCTGAAAAAAATCCACTTTACAATCTAATGAACTCAAGGCCCAATTTCTGACTCTTTCAGTTAAATACAGATGTTGTTAATTATTTTGGAGAGCCCCTTCTCTTGCTTATGTAAGGAATTATGAGGTTTAGATTTATCAGCTTCCGTGTCTTCCTGGGTCAACTTCTGTTTTCACTATTGTTTGTCATATGCAATGGTTCCAAGAAATCACCTTAGGCATAATTTTGATAAAGAAAGGGTTTCATGACAGAAGGAAGTTGTTGCTCTTTGCATGAAGCTACTGTAGGAGTTGGAAAGTCAGAAGAGGCAAAGGTCTGTTTTATAGTTAGCACTAAGGACCTATATGACTTGGACAAACTGATAAGCAGTTGCTTATTTCTGGCTTTGCTTACTGATGCATCTATTTACTTGGGACTCGTTTTGGTTCCTCTTTCATTTCTTCTGCAAAAGAAAACTACTAGCATCGTGATGAATTAACTCTTTTCTAGTTGGAAGGAAAGAGAAGAGGTTGACCAGGAGTAAGGTGAACAAAGGCAACCCGTGTATCCTTGGGAGATGTGAAAGAACAAGTTAGGGATAAATTGTCATGGAGAGCATCTACACATGTATCTATGTGATGCCTGGGACTCAAAATGACAATACATCAGTCAATCAGTTGTCAGAGGGCCTGAATTTGCTTGTACCTTCATAGGTTTATTTTACATTTCTAACACGCATGATGAAAATATTTTTAAACTTTTTCTATTTTAAACAGACTGTACCAAAAGAAAGCTAGAAAAAATACAACTCCAGACAAACTAAGAAACAGAAAAGAAAAAAAAACATTCCTTATAAGTATTTATAATAATAAATATACTGCTATCATATATATTACAAAATAGATCTATCATAATAACAAATATTGCAGCATCTTCTGATTAGTAAAATATACTGCCTTTTTCAAACTAGATAGATCATGTATTTGATAAACACTGCTTAGCATTTTAAGTATCACATTTCCAATTTCTCATCATGAGTCTTCTAGCTCCCCCATTTGATATACCCACAATTCCTGATGTACAGATTCCAACATTTTGGTAAATAGTTCAACCTCATATTAACATCCTTAACGTTTAGAGAGTTTCCTATAAATTTGCTTATACATATTAACACACTATTCCAAAAAAGATCAGTTTATCCCATGACCATATCATATGGGTCGGTGAATCCTCACACATTTTATCCTGCACTTCTAAAATAGAAAATCTGATGTCCATCTTTTAAAATATATCCTTTGGAGAGTCCAATACACCCTAAATACATTTTAATGATCTATAACAATCCATGTTAACAATCAATTTATTGATGAAAGAATTTGATACTTGGAGGCATGGAAGATTTTAATATGTCCTGTGTGGATTGCTTAATACAATGTTAAGTCCCCAGGGATCCTTTACAGTAAAAGACAGGTTGACGTTAAGGTTCTTTGTGCTGCATAATCACCTAAATAGTCTTGTGCTTGCTATAATGTCATCTGGTTGTTGAGATGGTGGGTCTAGCTTTTAGATGATATCCAGGGAGTCTTGCCTTTTCCATAGGCATGTGAATATGATAAAATATCAATGCCTCTGTAAGAGTAGGGAAAAATCTAATGATTCATTTCCTTCTAATATGCCTTATTGTTAAAGGAGGTGGTAGTCTTCAAATTCTGAGATAATGTGACCCTCTAATATGATAAATCATATATGGTTGTATGGGAACTCCCCTCCCCATGAATAAAAGGCATTAATTCATTGGGCTAGGGTTTGGCAAGAAATATACTACATACAGTTTTCTAAGGAGATTCTCAGTCATCCAGGTCACTGTTCCCTCTAAGGTGCGCGGCCGCGCACATGGCAAGAAACCCCCGCGCAGAGGTTTCTAACTGCCGCGCAGAGGTTTCTTTCAAAGCAAACGTGGGGAAGTCCTTTGCAGGCGGCTAGAACTGGCCGCCCGCAAAGGACCTTCCCAAACTTGTTTCAGCGGCAGCTCTCAGCCTACGGCGGCAGCGTCACACAGGCTGTGGAAGGAGGGGGAGGAGGAGGGAACCAAAGAGAGGCTTTTGCCGAGTCTGTGCCCCACAGCCAGGACCGTCCTTGCGCCTCAAGCCGCGTTTCTTCCTGCAAAGCCCTTCTGGCGTCAAGCGGAACTCTCGGGTTGCCCGAAGGGCTTTGCAGGAAGAAACGCGGCTTGAGGCGCAAGGACGGTCCTGGCTGTGGGGCGCAGACCCGGTAAAAGCCTCTCTTTGGTTCCCTTCTCCTCCTCCTCCTTCCACAGCCTGCGTGACGCTTCCGCCATAGGCTGAGAGCTGCCGCTGCCGCTGCTGCACAACTGAGGGAGGGAGAGCGAAAGCAGAGGTAGCCTCAAATTTAATTTAAATTCTTTAAAATAATTTTTGAATTTCTCCTCACCAAACCTTTAAGACTGAAAGTTTTTCCTAACATGAACTTGAGCTAATATACTTAATATGAGAAAGGTGCAGCAATTAACACTGCTTTTTAAAAAGAACAATATTTCTCAATTGTTTATCTGTATGAAGTCTGCCTATCTTAAGTTCCTACTATACAAAAGGTATTACCTTCTAAGGCAACCTGTATACAATACATTAGTGGCCAATGTTACATTGTTCCTAATGACAAAATTAGAGCTGTGTTAAGCCTATGAAAAAAATCCCAAATGAATAAAATCATTATTAAGACCCAATGAAAAAATTACAAAAATTATGCATAAACTTTCATGTTCCCCAAATTTCCAATCCAAAACTTAACCCAGATTCTTCAGACATAGATTTGTAATTCAGAGTCAGACTCGATTATTAGAATGAATGCATTAATCAGGGGTGAATAATGTTGGTGAAATCTCATCTAACCTTCCATAATAATAACATACATACACAAATAGCTGACAGCCACATCTCTGAAACACTATTAAATCTGAACTAAATGTTTATCTAGAACTCAAATAAATAGCTGCTTTTTGGTTTTATTTTTTTTAATATTTATCAGTCTCTCTTTTATTCCATACTTCTGGTTGAAAGACTATTCTATGTCATGCTAAACAAATGCATGTTCTAGTGGCGGTGGGGGCTCGTTGGCATCTTCAGCAGCAGCCCTGCCTCCTGTGAAAAAAACCGAAGATGGAGCAGATCCACGCAGATGACGTTGCTGCAACATGACTGGAGGAGGAATTCTGGGAGTTGAAGTCAGCAAGGCTTAAAGCTGTCAGGTTTGAAGACCCCTGGGGTTTTTTTTCCTAAAGGGTTAGGGGTGCAAAGGTCTTGTAACTTGACAGCTTTAAGACTTGCGTGCTTCAATGCCAGAGTTTCTGAGCCAACATTTTGGTTGCTAAGCAGGACCGTTGTTAAGTGATACTGATATTATATAGTACTTTTAATTAAGCGGGTACCTTGAATAAACATAACTTTGAGTTTCAAATAACACTGATTTCGTTGTTGTCTTAGGTGACATCTGTGAAAAAAATTCAGGTGCTCAGGCATGAAAATGTGCCGCTCAAACACTATACTTTTCCGCTCACACTGAAAAAGAATTAGAGGGAACATTGATCCAGGTCAGGGTTGTCCCAAAGGTGCTTTGTTCAAACTTTCCTTGTTTTTCCTCAAGGAAAATAGTAATAGAATTGTACAATTTTATAAAGGAAAACAATGATTCTCACTAACACGTATGTTTCTGCAGACATTCCAAAAACAACAGATATATTACAACACTAACACATTCACAAAGATGCTGGGGCCATGTACTTAGTTTTAAGACATCTAGTGGATTGCCAATATATGGCAATAGTTTGCCACATGATCAACCGATATCAAGTATTATTACAGAATGCAGAAATGTGAGACTGGTCCATCTCAATGGGGTCAATCCATTTCTATCCACAAATATATTAGGTTTCAATAAAATCAAATTACAAAAACCTTACCAACTTTTTTTTTGAACAGAACAGATTTTAATGCCTGAATGTAAACATTTTCTAAATCAAATAAACACGACAGTATACAAATATTCCTTTCAGATTGTCATGCTGTTATTTAAGGATCTTGACACACAGAAGACTTGCACCTCTACTAAGAAATGTAAGCAGGTGGACAACTGATTAGTATCACTCATGATCCAAGCCTGAATCCCATGCCTGAAGCATATTGTAATCCCTTCTTTAAGTTGCTTGGGACTCTGGTCAACAACTACAGTTTGAGAAACTCTGTGTAAAGAATTAACTAATATCTGCAATGGGATCTTAAATTCTAAGTAAATAAGGGATTAGTCTTAAGCCAGAACATTTTCTTCCCCTTACTTGAATAAATTTCTGAGTCCTTGAAATGTCACAATCCGTATTTTTGTTCAGAATAATTCACAGATGGATAAATGGGAAAAGACATATATCATCTTCTATGAGGGCACTCAGTAATAAATTACTGGCAGTAATGAAATAATCTGCTGAGTCTATTTTATACTTACATGACAAAATTCTTTGCCACACATAGAAAAGAATAGGAAACATCATGAGAATTAGCCCACTTACATTATGTCTAGCGCAGTGTGTGTGTGTATAAAACATTTTTTCAAATGTTATTCCTATTTCATTATTTATTTGGTAGAAAGATGTCATTGCATGTTGGCAGCTAATTTTGTACAATGATACAATTGTACAAAATCACCATGGAGACTCCAATGAGTCCTTCATACATCACTGAAATGAAAAACTAAAGCCATTAATAATGGCAACTGATAAATTACCACTGCATCAAGTTATGTCAGTGAGACCAATGTTGCCAAGGAATTTCACAGAATTCTAGATCTGTAAGTTTCCTGAAAGGTTTTATTTAAAATAATATTGGGTTGCACTGGGAAGGTAATTTGTGTAGCATGATTTACTACATTATGCCAGGGCCGAGTATGCCCATTTTTCCTCTACTGCTTGTTTACTTGATAATTCATTTACAGATACATAATTCACTTGGCTGTTCCTTTTTCTCTTTATTTGCACAGAGTTGCTATTGGGGGAAAAACTGTCAATCCTGGATAATATAGCTTGTTCTCTGAAGGCAATGGCAAGTGAATGTACTATAAAATGTATTATTTTCTTCACAGCCCCTGCCCATTCAAAAATTCTGGTTGATGGAAGCCCTGATGAGCCCTCTTTGTCTTATGAAGAGGTTATTTCCCACACTCTGGTTGTTATTTCCCCTCAACCACTATTGTTTCCCCCACCCCCAAGACTGAATTAATGTTAGAACTTGAGTATGCTGGAAAGGCACAAACCAAAGATATAATTTGTGCCTAGTCTACCACCCATATGGCAAACTAAATGAACACAATATTTGAAATTATTGCTAATGAACTGCTTTAAAAAATCTTAAGATTTTAAAGGAAAAAATAATAATATAATCAGTATATGCTTTGATACTGCTTGGGCATAGATATAATAACCCTCATGTGTTTATACAGAAAGTGAATATTTCAATACTTTAGATGACATAAGAACATCATCTAGTCCAGCATTCTAACTAACATAGTGGCCACTTAGTTTCCAATTGGGAAACTTGCAAGTCTGGACTAGAATGTGGTATCTTCTTTTATTGGTTCCCAGCCAACAGCATTTAAGGCATGGTGCTGATGACTGGGGGAGGGGGGGGCAATAGATTTTCAAAGGAGTACCATATTTTTCAGAGTATAAGGTAGTTTTTGGGGAGGAAAATAAGAAAAAAAAACCTTCTGCCTCTGCCTACCCGCATCGATCGGTATTCATCAGGTTAGCGTCCTTCGCAAACAGCCTGGTCAGCTTCAGCACATTAACCTGATTTAGCACGAGCAGCTGATTGGTGGGTTGATCGGCCTCCCAGAATACCTCCAATCAGCTGTTCCCAGAGGTGAACTTTAGTAACAGGTTCGCTGATTGTGAGTGCACGCAGACATGCACTCACTACGGTACTTGTTGGGGCAGATACACAGCTTTAAAAATGCAACTGATCGTTGCAGGGCGCTCCAGTGAGTACAGCAGGCAAAGCGTGGCTTTCTGGGTTGCCATTTTGGCCTCTGCGCCTTACTTTTTCACTCTCCGAAAGCTCCGCTTGAGAGGCTGAGTTTGCAGCCTCCAAAAGATCCAAAAGTTCCATTTGAGAGGACATGTGGAGGCCGAAGAGTGGGGGCCAGTGGGTGGGTGGGGCTACATTCAGTGTATAAGACTCTTTTAGGGGGGCAAAATTGTGCATTGTACTCCAAAAAATATGGTACTTTGAAAATCAAAAACCTACTCTATAGACGAGCTACTGTAACAGAGAAGGCATACTTATAACAGAATGGGACAACTCCCCACAACCAACTCACCAAGCTGCAGAACAACTCACCGTGGGACAATTAGATAATTCAAATTAATAATTTTTAATATATATTTACATTTTTGTCATTCGCATTTCATTCTGCATCCTTTATTTAATTATTCTATTCCACCCTTTCTTTGATATTAGTATAGCACTTGTTCTGCTGGGACTTGGTCGCGGCAAGTTGGTGAGGCGAGCTGCCCATGGTGAGTTGGCTGTAGTGAATGGTCATAGATCCTGTTTACAAGATGTCACCTGAGAACATTGATTAATGGATGGGACATGAAATATGTATGCTCTATCAGACTTTGAGAAATAGACAGAAATGAGGGGATAGAAGTGATCCCTCAGACCAACTCTCTACCTTCATTTAATGACAAGCAACCATCAAAATTCCTACCCACTAACAGCCAAATCCTCTATGAACCTGTCCAGTCCTCTTTTAAAACCATCCAAATTGGCTATTGTTACCACTAGAGTCTTTGTCAACTTTTCTTCCCAGATAGGCTCACATACCCAGTCTATTGTTGCTCATTTTTGGACATAGAATTTACTCTTGGTAGAGAGGCAAATAAGATTCTTCTCCAATTTCTAATTAAAGTTATAATTTGCAAGAGGAAGACAAAAGCTGCTTTAAGTTTAATATCCTTTTGTGTTTTCAATCTGATCCCTTTTCTCTGTCAATGAAGGGAAGAGCTGGATGAAGAACCACAAAAATGATTTGGAAAAAGTGCTTAAGGGATCATGGGAACATCACCTCTCTCTCCTATTCAAAAGCCAGAATACATTTCTTCAAGATTTCCCCCCATTCAAATAAATGCAACTTGGAAAGGAGTATCATCTTCAGGATTGTGTGGAAGCTTGAAAAATGTTGGTCAGCTTTAATGAAGCACCTATAATACTCAGAACTGTTTCCAATAAAAAGACATCCCAAGCATATTATGGTACCTTATTCTTTTCTTCCTTCAATTCCCTGATATAGCTCCCATATTCCATTGTAATACAACAAAAGACAAGCTGTTTTCAATCATCACTTTTTGTTTCACTGCTTTCTCTTGCAGTCATTTTCCTCCCATTCCCCTTTAATTTTCCTGGTACAGTTTTACACAGGACAGCAATCCGTCCTGCTGCTAGAGAACTAGGTTCAACAATAACCATAACTGCCAAGCACAAAGGAAATGATGCATCACCAAGTCTATGAACACAATTAGCAAATTAATACAGGAAATCCTTGACTTACAACCACAATTGAGCCCAAAATTTCTGTTGTTAAGTGAGACATTTGTTAAGTGAATTTCCTCCCATTTTATAACTTTGCTTGCTCAACAGGCCATTTCCGGCCTCCAAAGGGCCACTGGGGATGCAGGGAAAGCCATTTTCACCCTCCCCAAGCTCCTAGAAAGCCTCTGGAGCCTGGGGACGGAGAAAAACAGGTCCACCATGCCATTGCACGCCAAAGGTAGGGGGAGAGCGGGGGGTTGCGCACATGCGCAGGGGGGGGTGTTGCATGCATGCACAGGGAGGAAGGGCACATTATGGATTATAATGTGCCCTTCCTTATGGATGTGGGCATGCAGGGACACACCCCCGGTCTTGCCACTTTTGGCACGTGATGGCAAAAGGGTTAGCCATCACCGCTCTATTATGTTCCTCATATGCAGTTGCCAACCTTGTGAATCATCTTTGCTTATTTTTACAGCTCTTAGTAGTTATGGGCAGTGATAATCTCAGTGCAAATAATACAAGATTCCCCTTGCTTTCTTAGAGTAAACAATCCATTGGGCCTGCCCCACAAAAAAGAATTTAAGAGGCTTCCGTGTTAACTTCTTGTGCTGCATTTCTCTCACCTTTTATCACAGTAAATCATTTATCACTCATCACACTTGGTTAGCCTGTAAGGCTACAGAGAACATAAGCTTGACCTAACATGGAGCCAGGTTCTTAAGAAGCCCTATTTGAACTTTATTGTCTCAAACATAATGGCTATTTTGTTAAACAAATTATTCCAGTTGTTACTGGCCCAAATGCCACCATGTGCTTGGAAAATGTGTCTCTAAACAACTTAATACATTTGTTTAACCATGACTAATTAAATAAGCAACAGCTGACTGAGTTTATATATCCCATTCTTTTTACCACATGGTTTAATTTTGGCTTAGCGTGTTTTGTGAACTCATCCAGATTCTCTCAAATCGTGAAATATACAGGAGCTAAAAAGTGTATTAAACAGAAAAGTCATTTTGATAATTCATTCAACTGGCATCTAAATTGGGGGGAGGGGATTCTATTTGTTTCTTTATTCTCTTTCACAGTAAATAGCAAAACTAGGCTAGGATTGGTTCTTACTTTGATATAAGGCCATCAAGGAATACCAAGGCACAAGAGTGGTCTTGAAAGGCCCCCTCCCCCCCAAAACCTCAGAAGGTACTAAGGGCAAACCACTTCCCTTAATAAATCTACACTGATAACAAAGCACCAAGAATAAATCTCAACTGAAGATTTATTCTTGAAGATCTGGAAAAAAAACAATGTTAATTTACACCGCTATGGAATATTTATACCACATCATTCTTGTCATTTTGCAGCTATTTGTTGCTTTTGTATATTGTTGCTTATTTAGAGAGAAAACAAATATGAAAAAAACAAGTGCTTTTTTTTCTCCTTTATTTTGCCTTCCTGTTCCTCATCTATCCCCAAATTAAATTGGCAATTGAAAAGGAAGAGTTGTGACTAATAGATTGAACCTAATGATGTTTTTCTGATAATTATGAAAGTGAAAGTCAAATATCTCTGGGCTATCCAAATTAGAGTAGAAGCCACCTAAAGCCAGTCCTATACTATATACTTTTTTTGTCCTGAATAACTCATTGTATTCATATTTGCATAGGAGAAACAATTAAAATGATTGTTAGGTAAAGGTGGTTCCGAAAAGCCTCATTTTCTTATATTATATTTATATGCCTTATATTTATAGTATTAACACAGTCAGATTTAATAATAGTTTAATCTTTAAAGGAACAATTATATAACCATATTTCTGAAATAATCCACCTTATAATGCCATTCTTAAACTGATGCAAATATTGCTGTAAAATATCTTGGTAACTTCCAGATATATGAACTTGAATTCCCTGAATAGTGGAATGGGTCTAGTGCTGACAATTCTGAGAGTTGGAAGTTGCCAAAGTTGGAAAACAATATTCTAAAGCTATATCATAAATTAGATTTTGACCAAGCACAATTAAACTATCTACTAACCAACTCCATGCAAACTCATGAATTGGCAAAACACAATGCATCTTAAGTTAAAACCAAACTGGTTAGGTTCATGCAACCCAATAAGGTCCCCTCTCATAGGCTCCCTGTTGTGACAAACCGTTGTTGTTGTTGTTGAAATTCAGGTGAAACAAATGTTAATTCTGGCAACAGAACACTTCATACTTGTGCTAACCCGTCTTGCTGTGGCCGGTTAAAACGGAAGTTTTGAGTTAGGGATACCATTCTCAACGTTATCAGAGCAAGCCTTACACTTTCCGGGGCTCGTTTTAAACTGGTTTTTTGTTACTCCCGAGAAAAGTCAGCAAGTATTCCGTGCAGCCCTACATTATAAGGCACAAGAAGAGAGGAGCAAGTCAAAACAACCACCTATGAACATTTATAACGCACCTCGGAAAAATTACCACTGTTAATAGTACCATCGTTAAGAAAGGGATGAACGTAGGTCCGTTAAGGAAAACACGGACACCCCTTGTAAATTTCATGCCCCAAGTTAAAAGCTTATTAATCCGGAGTAACTCCCCAACTTACAATATCTATCTTTCCACGGCGAGAGCAAGGTTTTATCCCCAGCGATGCACCACGAAGCTCGGAGGAAAGAGGTGGATTGCCGCGTTCTGTTTTTCAGCGATCTCTCGCCTGGAGGCTCGTCCTTCTCCCCGGGTCCTCCTTCCTTGACCCTCCTGCTCCTCGGAAGCACCACTTAGGCCTGCGGCGCACTTTTGCTCAGCCGAGCAGGCGGCGCTTCAGGGCGCAAGCGTGGCCAGCAGCAGAGCCTCGCATCCCCCGCTCCACCCACCACCCACAAGAAGCGACCCCCCCAAAGAAATAGATGCGATATTTCTTCCCGCTTTCCTTGGGCCGGGAAGAGGCAGAAGATCGCAGTTTCTGCACGGCTCGGGCATCCCACGACGTCAGGACCCGCCTTCGCGCGGATTCCCCGCCTTTCCCGGCCGCGGTAACTCACCGCGCTCCTAGGGATCGGTGGCGGCGGCCGCGCCCTTTCCACCCAGCCGTCTTTTTCAGAAGAAAGTTGGCCCAGCTCTTGCACCGCTGTCGTTCTCCGCCGCCCGCGGTCTTGTGCTGCCGGCAAGAGAAAGCCAGACAGCCTTTGCTCCGAAAGAAAGGATGAAGTCCAATAATAATAATCATCATAGATGCAAACCAGGTGAAAGCAACGGAACTTTATGCAGCGCCCTCTAGAGGAGGGGTCTCCAACCTTGGCAATTTTAAGACTTGTGGACTTCAATTCCCAGAGTGCCTCAGCCGACTTTGCTGGCTGAGGAACTCTGGGAGTTGAAGTCCACAAGTCTTAAAGTTGCCAAGGTTGGAGACCCCTCCTCTAGAGGTCATGTGCTCCGTAGCTCCGTATGCTGTGCAGAAAAATCTGGGGTAGAGGAGTGGGAGGGAAATCGCTTCCTTTTGCCCTGCTGGAATGGGGATCGAAAACCTGCGTTCGTATACGCAGGTCAGACTACTGGCAAGATACGATTATGGGAAGCGGAGAAAAAGGGTTTAAACATTCCGAAAGGAAAACTTGCTAAGTCTATACTAAGTCTATACTTAAACTTGATTGCAGAAAATAGGACTTCAGTAATAGAGTGGTCAATGCCTGCTGGAATGCACTACCTGGTACTGTGGTTTCTTTAGACTGTCTACTGTCGACCTCACCCCATTCCTAAGAGGTCTTTAAGGGGCGTGCATAAGTGCACCAGCGTGCCAACTGTCCCTGTCCTAATATTCCCTGGTATTTGTGATTATTTCATGCATTCATAATCATGTTTATACTTATATCTGTTATCTAATTCAGTGTTTTTCAACCTTTTTTGTGCAAAGGCATACTTTTTTCATGAAAAAAATCACGAGGCACACCACCATTAGAAAATGTTAAAAAAATTTAACTCTGTGCCTATATTGACTATATATAAAGTAATTCTCCCACGGCACACCTTACACTATGTCACGGCACACTAGTGTGCCACGGCACAGTGGTTGAAAAACACTGATCTAATTCATGCTTGATGAAATAAATAAATAAATAAATAAATAAATAAATAAATAAATAAATAAATAAATAATAATACGACAATGCCATTCATCCGGTGTGTCCATTGGGCGGGGGGGGGGGGAGGCTCAGTGGTGACTCCTGGACTAGTCCCTGTACTTTGGAAGTGGTTTGCCATTGCCTCCCCTCTAAGGCTGAGAAGTTGACTGGCCCAAGGTCACAGGTTGGCTTCATGTCTAAAGTGAGACTAGAACTAATTTCCAGGCATTGGGATAGGACATCAAGAACATCACTTATTTCATCGGGTTAAAGATGTATCATGGTATATGGTATGGCATCAAGTTATATCATGGTGGCGGATGATCTTACCTAATAGTTCATGTAGATGTTAAATAGAGAGGGTACTAGAGCTTCCTGGTGAGGAATGGGTAGAGATAGATGATGATCATGGCTAAGAACAAAGAACTGGCAAGTAGATTGGTCACCCAGAACCTTTCTGAACAAGGAGAGGATGGGAGATTGCCCTCTTGCGCTCTGTATCGCTGCTTCTTGCGAGGAGGTTGCAAGACAGGACAGCAGTTTCCCATGGGTTTGAATGTCAGGTGGCAAAAGCTCATGCTTTCAACTTTTGAGGGCACCAAGTTTATTAACTCACTTTCTAATCACTTTTGAAAATTACTTATTCAGCTGCATTAAGAATATTAAGAGATCCTCAAAACAAGTTTGAAAAGGACTATCTTCATTTTGAATAAAAGTAAAATGAACTATAAGCTTAAGAACATAAAGACTTAGAAATAAATGGAAAAGAAAAAAAATCTGATTTAAGAAGGTTATAAATGAACTAAAAGATCAGACACACTTGAAATAAGGGTAAGATTGTCTCAAAGGTGCTTTTTCAAAAGGCAACTGGACTGTTTTTTTTTTCCTTGAAAAAGATGAAGCTTCTCAACTAAGAAGCTTCATCAGTTGATTTATGACCATTCATTTAGCAACCATACAAAGGTACAATGGTGCTGAAAAAACTCCGGACTTTGCATGTACAAGTTACGACTATCACACCATGCCCATGATCACAATTTGGACACCTGACAACTGACTTGCATTTATGACCAGTTGCAGTGTCACACAATTATGATTTGCAACCTTTTTTTTGCTATTTTTCAGAAAAACGGGTTCACACAACTGTGATGTTCACTCAGTGACTGCATATTAGCTTAATGACCATAGTATTTTGCTTAACAAGTTGAAGTCCTCACATCTTAAACCTGCTAAGGTTGAGAAGCACTGTCACCATGCCACATGCACAATTCTGAAAACTTGAAGGGGAAGTAAAACTGTTCCACATGAATCAATATTGGAGAAGAATAGCAACAGACTGTACCAATTAACTTCTCCATGCCCATCTTTAATGCTAATAATAAAAATCTTGCAGGTGAACTGATAATGTTTAGTATAGTGGTTAAGGTGCTGGCCTAGAAACCAGGAAACTGAATTCTAGTCCTGTCTTGGGCATGAAAGCCGGCTGGTGATTTTGGGTCAGTCACTCAGTTGAACTCACTTCACAGGGTGGTGGGTGGAGTAAAGAGTATTATGTATATTCACTACTCTGAGTTATATATAAAGTAATAAAGGTGGGATAGAAATGTAATACATTAAATAAAATGGTATAAAATGGGATATACAGGTAGTCCTCAACTTATGACCACAATTGAGCCCAAAATTTCTGTTGTTAAGTGAGTTTTGCCCCATTTTACAGATTTTCTTGCCAGTGTTGTTAAATAAATCACTGCAGTTATTAGTAAGTTGGTTGTTGAGTGAATCCAGCTACCCCATTGACTTGGCTTATCAGAAGGTCGCAAAACGGGATCACGTGACCCCAGGAGACTACAACTGTCGTAAATATGAGTCCATTGATAAACATCTGAATTTTGATCACATGACTATGGGGCTGCTACAATGGTTGCAAATGTAAGAAATGGTCATAAGTCACTTTTTTCTGTGCTGTTGTAACTTTTGACGGTCACTATATGAACTGTTGTAAGTCAAGGATTACCTCCAATACAAATGGCAGAGAAACTTTATCTGTAAGCAGTTGAAACATTTTAAAATCATGCATAATTGAATGCATTTGGTAGCTGACATGCACGCTTTTTTGACTGTATTTGACAGTTTAGAACAATTAATCAGTGGAACAGCTTGCCTCCAGAAGTTGTGAATGCCCCAACACTGGAAGTCTCTAAGAAGATGTTGGATAGCCATTTGTCTGAAATGGTATAAGGTTTCCTGCCTAGGCAGGGGGTTGGGCTAGAAGACCTGCAAGGTCCCTTCCCACTCTGCTATTGTATTGTGTTGTATTATTGTTTGCATTTGACAGTTCTGCAACACCTCTCCTCCAGGAAAAAAGAAAAAGGAGAATAGCAAAGCACTGTAAATGGTAGATCTTAATCATGTGACAATTTCTATAAGAGCCCAAAACATCTTCAACATACAATAATTACAAAATGGACATCCTATATCGGAATGGGCCTCCTTGAAAGACAATGGGACTACAGTTTGATGGAACCATATTTTTTTTTATTTCAGTTGATGTACCCAAATAATAATAGGAAAGTTGTTGAAGATAATTATCACTAATGATATCGGAATCTGGCTGGGTATAAGCTTCTTTAGTATTTCTATGGAGCTTTTTTTGTTCTGAAAAATGAATGAGTGTGATGCAGTTATGTTGACATATTCTTTATTTTCTATCTGATGAAAGTTGTGCCAATTCAAAGGTAGAAAGAAGCTTCAAATGATGCAGGGGCCTGGACAGAGCATCCCTCAGGCGTTCTCTAGATCAAACACATCTTTATTACATGCCATCTGACAGCAGAAATGTTTCTGCTGGCTGCCATATAATTCTTGTGACACTATGCAGACTGCATACATATACCTTTTGTGGAACACAGAAGTCCATGACAATAGATTCTTGGGGCACGCTGGAGCTAAAACATTTAACATGGCTTAAAGTTTAATTAAAATTTCATGGGTTCCTCTGCATCAGATGCATGAGAATTTTGTAACCAAATAAAAATAACAAAGACTTGTTCGATTTGAGTTGCATTTCTGGTGATGTCATGGACTCATTCATGCATTTTTTGTGGTGAGAGGATGGAAGTCATTGCTTTCTTTGACCGGGTGGGGGGTGGGGGGCATTGGCTTCCCAGTCTTGCCTGTAGCCATGGAATTCTCTGGTCATCTTCTATCTGTGTACTTATTAGGTCCATCAGTGCTTAGCTTCTGAGTCCGAACAAAGGTTCTTTCCATTGCCATTGTGTTAGTAGCAATAAGGACTGTGATAGAACCTGAGAATTCCAGAGTTCTGGACTTGCAGTTTTAATTGCTAGTGTAAATGAGTAATAATATTATAGGTAGTCCATGACTTACGACCACAATTGAGCCCAAAATTTCTGTTGGTAGGACAGTTGAGTTTTGCCCCAATTTATGACAGTTGTTAAGTGAATCACTGCAGTTTTAAGTTAGCAAGATGTTTGTTAGGTGAATTTGCCTTCCCCTTGACTTTGCTTCTCTGAAATAGCAAAAGTGGATCACCTGACCCTGGGACACTGCAACTGTCATAAATACGAGCCAGTTGCCAAGAGTCTGAATTTTGGACACACAGCCATGGGGATCCTGCACATATGTGTGGACAATGGTCATAAGTCACTTTTTTCAGTGCCATTGAACAACCATGAAATGAATGATTGTAAGTTGAGGACTACAAATGGCAGCCTCTTTGGGTTCAAAAACTAAGGAGTGATGAACCTAATACATAACTACCCCTATCCTACTTCTGTAAGAATTGCTATATGATTTATCATAAAGAGTCTGTGGTTGATGATACAATGACCTGTTAAAGCCTAAGGGCAAAGCATCTGAATGCTTAATTTTGCTGTTGATTGTATTTGCAATGTAGGCGCTAAAACAAAGGAGCGTTTAAGCTAGAAGTCTGATTTCGTTTTAAGTACGCTGAGATAATATGTTCTATTAATTAAAGGTAAAGGTTCCCCTCTTACATATGTGCTAGGCATTCTCGACTCCAGAGGGCGGTGCTCATCTCTGTTTCAAAGCCAAAGAGCAAGGGCTGTCTGAAGACATCTCCGTGGTCATGTGGTCAGCATGACTAAACGCTGAAGGTGCACAGAACACCTTCCCACCAAAGGTGGTTCCTACTTTTCTACTTGCATTTTTACATGCTTTTGAATTGCTAGTTTGGTAGAAGCTGGGACAAGTAACGGGAACTCACTCCATTACACGGTGGTAGGGATTCGAACCACTGAACCTTTCTGATAGACAAGCTCGGCATCTTAGCCACTGAGCCACTGCGCCCCTGTTCTATTTATTAAGAGCTCTCAAATATTAGCCTGAAAATGTGAAGTTTTGTTAGCCCAAGGATCTATTTTGTTCACAACAATATTAATTTTGTTGCAATTACAAAAAAAAACAACCCAGCTAATGAAAATGCTACTGAGTGGACTGGATAGGATTTGTTAAAAAAACAATTGCCGTAAATCGAAACTGACTAATTTGGAGAGAGAATAGAAGGTCAAGAGTATTTGTAGAACTGAATTATGTTTGAAATTTTTAAAAGAACTTAATCTAGATCAGTGTTTTTCAAACTTGGCGACTCGAAGATATCCGAACTTCAACTCCCAGAATTCCCTAGCCAGCATTCACTGGCTGGGGAATTCTGGGAGTTGAAGTCCAGATACATTCATGGAGGGAGACCAGAGGTGGGTTTCTGCTGGTTTGCCCCTGATTGGGCGAAACGGTAGTGGTGGCGGCGGGAGGCTCCGCCCACCCACCTGGATGCTTCTGTGCATGCACAGAAGCATCACGAGCGCATGAGCACACAAACAAACCATAGTAGTAAAATAAATTGAAACCCACCACTGAGGGAGATATGAACTTGTAGGGCTACATGCCTAGAAAATGTGAGGTTGCACTTCCAGAATTCAGCACTCTTTTAACATTTTATTGAGATAGTGGGTTTAATATGCCTGCCTTCGGGTTCTATAATGACACAAAGACTGCTAGTATAAATTTGCTCTGTCCTGATAGATGGTCGTTTCTCTACTTTGGGAATAAAGAAAGTAAAATCTGCTGTTCTAATAATTTCCTGAAATGAGGGCACTCATAATGCAGCTATTGGTGTCTGCTTTGCCTCTCCCAACAATTGTGCACTCCCACCAGCCTGCTATGCAAGAAAAACCAGTCAGTTGCTATCCTTCACAAAATAGTAAGGCAGGGCCATGTCAACAATTCCATACTGCTTTGTCTCCTTCTGGTTTTTTTTTGGCCATTGCTTGTATAGGCTGCAATCTGATGTTACAGTCTGATAGTATTGTGAGCTGCCTTCAGAGAACATTCCTTGAAAAGGGCCACACGCGCATAAAAGTACGCATCTGCACATGTGTACACACACAAAGACACACAAAGTTTCTTCTTGTAGAAGTACACTGCTTATCTCAGAAGATATTGACGTTTTGCTAGTTGAGCACATGCCTTACATCTGAAGATTCCTGGTTCAGTCTGTAGCAGAGGTGTTATTCAGCAGGTTCGCACCAGTTCTGGAGAACTGGTAGCGGAAATTTTGAGTAGTTCGGGGAATTGGTAAATACCACCTCTGATTGGCCCCACCCACATCTATTCTGTGCCTGTTGAGTCCCAGTTGATCGGGAGGGAATGGGGATTTTGCAGTAACCTTCCCCTGCCACCTCCACCAAGCCACACCCACCAAGCCATGCCACACCCACCAAGCCACACCCACAGAACCGGTAGTAAAAAAATTGAATCCCACCATTGGTTTGTAGTACTTCTATTTAAAGGAGTGAAAAAATGTGAGACATGACATGTCTCTTTAAGATTCTGGAGAGGTTGCTGGTGTTTTAGGCTTCATTATTAGCATTTTAAAAGGTGATATTGGTACTTTTAACATGGTGGTCTAGTCTTTTTTTTTAATCTTCAAGAAAGCAGTTTTTATTTCTTAGCCAAGACAATGTCTTTTGCTATGCAAGAACTTGTCTTTTCAGCATTAAACAATAGAGTGAACTCTGGAAGTCCTTGAATACACTTGCACGTTTAAGGAAGATAAAAACTCAGCTAGGAAAGTGTAATGTAACCCATAATTTTGCCACTTCCCACATTTTCCCACATTTCCCACATCTCACATGTAATCAATGTCTTTCTTTGTTTGATTCACTTGTTTTCTAATGTATCACATAAATTGAATATATGAATGCTTTATTTCTGTGCCCCGTAAAAAGAATTGACTCCCCCCTTAATAAATGCTCTTTGCTTTGCCTGAATTAATGTACTTGGGGATTCATAATTTTTGGTGGGCAAAGAAGCCCCTTTGCGAAGGTAAAAGTATCTTTTTCAAATCCAGGGATCAAAATTCTTATCAGCATAATGCCAAGCTTATGGTGCCTGAGCTTCGCAGCAACATTGATAGACATTAAAAGGCAATTCTAGGATATTTGGATGAATGATACACCCCACTGTTGGGCTGCATTAGAGGTATCCTGTTATCGCTTACGTAAGATCATTATTCAAATGTTACTAATTATCAAGAGATCAATAATTTAGGCCCAAGACACAGCTGTTTCAGAGCTGGTATTCAGCAGGTTCTGACCAGTTCTGGAGAACCAGTAGCAGAAATTTTGAATAGTTCAGATAACTGGTAAATGCCACCTCTGACTGGCCCCACCCCCATCTATTCTCTATCTCCCAGGTACCAGTTGATCAGGAAGGAATTGGGATTTTGCAGTAACCTTCCCCTGGAATGGGGAGAGAATGGAGATTTTATAGTATCCTTCCCCTACCATGCCCACCAAGCCACACCCACCAAGCGACGCCACACCCACCAAGCCATGTCCACAAAACCGGTAGTAAAAAATTTTCAAATCCCACCACTGAGCTGTTTATGTGGAAACCTTCCTCATTACAGAATTTCTGAGAATTAGATTATGACTTCTATCTCTCAACAGGGAAATTGAGGTTATGAGAGACAGTCCAATACACCTGGAAGCCACTAGACTACAGAAGTGTAATTGGAGGGATAGACATCTAATCCAAGAGGCTGAAATCCAGGAAGTCCCTATTCTTAGACCCACCCCCTCAGAGAACTTCAGAATTCCCAGAGGATTCTGAGCAGTTGGGTTTTCCGTTTGAAGCCCTGCTTTCAAGCCCTTGAGTGGAGCAGCCATCTTGCCCCATAAGTGGCTCACAATGGAAACTCTTACAGCCTCCTCTGTTTCTAACAGGGCCTGGGTGCTTCAGTTCTTCCGAAACCTATTTGGAGGCAGCAGGCATGTGACCCAAGAAGGGGAAAAACCTTCGGCAGGCGTGAAAGAGAAAGATGACATCAAAAGTGAGCTCTTGGACTGTGCCCTGTCTGACACTGAAGTAGTCATCCCAAGCCAGGAGCCTTCCATTCCCAAGATGACTTCGAGCGAAACCTGCCCGGTGGTAATGAGTAGCCACACGGAGGAGCTCTCCCTGATGAAGGAAGCAACTCTTGGAGACACTGCCCTTAAAGATGAGAACAAAGTCTCTGCTTTATTTAATTCAACCAAGATGGACCTAGGAGACACAAACCTGTTTGCTGAATCTATCCTTAGTAACAATGAAAGAGTTTCTGCTGCAGGAGAGGAGGACCATAATTCTAGTGATAGAGGAACACTAGGAAAGTAAGTATTGTACTACCAATGTTGTGGCTACACAGGATAATGTGAATCAATATTTCTGATTGGCCTCACATTAAGTAGACTACTAGTTTTCATGGTGTACAACCTGAGACTGGCTCTTTCCCTTATTATCAGGGTCAAGTAAACGTGATTCTCTTTTTGGATTGACTGGCATAGTTCACTTAAGCCCTGTCGCATTCATGGCAGAATGTGAACAGAGAATTAGATAATAATCCAACAGGGATTTCTATTAATTAACTTCTAGGTATAGAGGACAAGTTGTTCCTATTTTTATTTGACTATGATTGGCTAAGACAATAGGTTTCCTTGTTAACTTTCCTTTAGATAGAATATAATACACTGAATTGATGGCATGAAGGCCTTCAGCTAACTAAAGCCCATGGTATGAGGCTCTGTACTACCCATAAAGACATGCAGGGAAGGAAGAGCAGAGCTGGCAGCCTGCCAATGTTTCACAGTATATACACTTGTTATCATTTTGACTTGCTGCCAGGAGTGAAGGATGCAAAGCCAGAGAAAAATCCAGCAGAACTAGACTTAGCACAGGGGGACACATGTAGGCTCTAAAACAGGATATACATCTAATGAATTCATGATAATAGTAACTTTGTTCATGGGAGAGCTGCTCTTACTGAGAAATATGCAGAAGTGAATGTTGGCATTTGTCGCAGTTCCTCTGGCAACATTGCACAAATGTGCTTGTCTCTGAGCTGCTGCTCTTAGATGAGCTTTTTCAGAGAAAGGCCCAGTCTGTTTCATCTTATGGTGCCTCAATTCATGGAAGACTGATGAAACCCAAGAGCAAAAACACAGAATATTCCTTTCACAGAAGAAAGGCCCTTAGAACACATTCTAAACAAAGTATATTACATTTCTCTAAAGGGGAGGGGATAATAAAATATAGTGTGACAATGTTAATTTGGCTTCCACAAACTAAATCATTTGTGGGGCTTTTGTGTGAGAATTAGTAGTAATTAGGAATTAGTAAAATTAGTTATCCTGTGATGGTAGCTTTGAGTATTATGGTTTACATAAGCAATGACACCAGGACTAATGCTTTATGTAAGCTTTTCTGAGTGAAGACTTTTCCACACTCTATAATTATAATCATGAGGACTGAGTCACTGGGCTGATTAGCAAAAAGATTAATTGCTTAATTTATACAAACAAGGCATATAGCTTCCGGATATGTGTGATCCTAGCAAATCCAATTCACTCTCCTTCCTCATTCCAAGTAACACTGTTGTCAATAGTGCTGGTTTTATTCACTCCAGCAATGTCTGTGCCTACGTTTATGCGGTACCACTGATATATCAAATAAATAAAGGATTTGGGCATAGGTATTAAGGTGTGACCCAGTGGCTCAGTGGCTAAGACGCTGAGCTTGTCGATCAGAAAGGTCGGCAGTTTGAATCCCTAGTGCCATGTGACGGAGTGAGCTCCCGTTACTTCTCCCAGCTTCTGCCAACCTAGCAGTTTGAAAGCATGTAAAAATGCAAGTAGAAAAATAGGGACCATTTGGTGGGAAGGTAACAGCGTTCCGGGCCCCTTCAGCATTTAGTCATACTGGCCACATGACCATGGAGACGTCTTTGGACAGCGCTGGCTCTTCAGCTTTGAAATGGAGATGAGCACCGCCCCCTAGAGTCGGGAACAACTAACACATACGTGCAAGGGGAACCTTTGCTTTTACCTTTACCTTTATTAAGGTGGGAAGAGAAATGGGGATTTCCCCTTCCCCATGATAGGTAAAGAATCAAGTGCAAGGGAGCTTGTTCTTCAAAGGAATACTCACAAAAACCATGTTTTGGATTTAGGCATGAAATCACCCCAGTTACATATGCAGAGGATGGAGTCTCAATGGTTGCTGGATCCATGGCAGACATTAAGGATTGTAATGTTGAAGATGAAACGGAGCATCTGCTGAAAGGTGAAAAACGGAAGAGGGTTCTTCTAATCTACTTTTCAAATAGCTATTGTTAATCCTATCCCTTGCATCTCCTTTGATATATGAATACTGAGAGTTTAAAGTAGTATTTAAAGAAACCAGGAGACATGTTACATTATATTGTGCTAGAAGAGCCATTAAAATGGGTTAAAAAAAAAGAATTATTGGGAGCACTACATGCTCCATCTGACTATATTGGCTGGTTCTCCTAGGACCTAGGAAGAAGAGAATCCTATTCTTGTATAATTTGAAGAAGGCTACAGTATACTTTTCTAGAAGTAGAAGGAATCTTGTAGCACTCTTTCTCATCAACACATTTAATTAAAAAGCATACTGTATGCTCACAAAAGTTTATGCCTTTCAATAAAATGTGTTAGTTGGAAAAGGTGCTATCAACTTTCAATTTTTGACTGCTATGTACAGCTGCTCTACAATATCTATTTGATTTCCTGACTAATACTCCCACTCAGGGCCCTTTCTTTCCACTTCTTAATTGAATAGAACTGGAGCAAAAGGAAAGGGTGAGGGAGCTGCAGGTAGGTTTGGTCAATTGTTGGAGAATACAAAGATACTCCCAGTTCATGTGCAAATATCCTACTGCTCTGGGCAAGTGAGCAATTTGTTACTTTAAATTGCTTCTGATCTTTGCCTGCTTTTTGTGGTTTTTTTTGCACCACACAAGTAAATAGAGTCAAATACAAGATACTTTTATTGTCTGGGGTAAGTGAAGGGGCAGAACCCGGGAAAACACCGGCTGTTGAAAGCTGTTGTGATGTGGCTTTTCTTTTCTGTAGAAGATGTACAAAAAGAACCTCCAAAATCGGAGCTCTCTCCCTGGAACAGACTCATCAATATGTACAAGCAGCGCCGGAGGCTTCCTGCTTCTAAAATGGTAATTATGAGATAGTAAGAAGCTTTTAGAAAGGCCTTTTCTTTCTCCCCCACTTTCTTCGCTTGTCTTTCTGCTGCTGCTCCAAGAGACATTTTTTTTAATATGAGCAATATAACTCCATTCAGAAAGGCGAGAAAGTCATAGCGAAAGCAAAACCCTGGAGCAGTGGTGAAAATCATTTTTTTTAATTTCTGGTTCTGTGGGCATGGCTTGGTGGGCATGGCAGGGGAAGGATACCACAAAATCTCCATTCCCTCTTCATTCCTGGGGGGAGGATATTGCAAAATCTCCATTCCTACTCCACTCTGGAGCCAGCCAGAGGTGGTATTTGCCGGTTCTCCAAACTACTCAAAATTTCCGCTACCGGTTCTCCAGAACCTGTCTGAATCTGCTGAATTTCACTCCTGCACTGGACGCTTACACACATTCCACAATTCCAAGAAAATTTGAGAACATAAGAGATGTATTCCATTAGATCAAAGAGGTAGAATTATAGTAGCAATTCTACTACTTCCATTAATACTCCTAATGTTAGTAGTTCTCCAATTTCTACTCTAATGTGGAGTAAAAGGAAAGATTTTCAGGAAGAGCACAGCGGGGAGTATGAGTCTGTGTGTCTGTGCTCCTGAGTGTATAAATGTATGCATATATTTTGGCATATGCATATGAATATGCTGGAATTTGACAGGGAACATCCAGGTTCAAGTCTCCAGTCAACCAGAGAGCTCACAGCATGATTTGAACTCAAGTGCGCTCTCCCTCCCTCCCTCCCCCCCTCTCTCATTATATAGGTTAGTGGTGGTGGTGGGGGAAATGAGAGAGCCCCCCCCCCCGCTGCCTTGAGCTCTAAGAGAAAAGGTAGGCTATAAAATGCAGAAATAATCTAAACATTTTGGAATAGGTACATTAGTCTTCTCCAGAATGTCTTTTGTTTAAGAAGGTCCATTTGGGGTGATCTGAGATTATACAGTATAAAAATCCATCCCAAAGAAGCAGTAGTCATGTAGTTGTAATACTTTTATGCTTAGTAACACAGTAAAGCAGATTTCTTTGAGGTATTTATACTCTTAAAATATAGAAAGGCTAAGTAAATGATGACACTCTATATTTGCACTCTATATTCCCAGCTCCATAGTTAACTGCCATGCTTCAGCTTTCATTCATTCTACAAATTGCTCAAAAAAAAGGATCACCTTTGAGGTGTATGAGATATTTTAAAATGACATAATGAAATCGGCCAGAAATCTAATCTTCAGGGATTTCTTTTCTGATGGAAACCTTTGTAATTGTGGTTTTTGACAACTCAATACTTTGGAGAGAGCAAATTTTGTTTTAACATGCTTTTATAATACATTCACAGTTGAAGCATGCTTTCAAACGTTGCCCAAATTGTCCCACAAAGCTGAATGAGATGAAATGGCCTCTGCCATAGTTAGGAATACCTGTTTCTATCAGCAAAAAATGTAGATCTGTATTAGAAAGGCAGACTTACTGGTGTTTAAAAATCTGTCAAGCTGCATGGTATTTCCAAGGTGGGAGAAGTATTCTCCTGAACAGCTATTTCTAAATAAATGCTGCTGTTAAAGTCATTGTTTAAATTTTAGTTTAGTCTTCAGGGTTGTTGTTGTTGTTTCATTGATTCTTCACTTTCTTTACTTTTTAGAAGTTTCCCATTAAGTCTTTTTGTGGCTGATTAGATATCATCTGATTTACAAGCCTGCTGTGTGCCTGCTTCTGATATCAGAACAGCCCAATTGTCTGTTCCATGAAAACTTAACAGGTTTGCCTTGGGGCAAACTTTGGAAAAATAAACTGACATCAGGTTTTACCTTATTACAGCAATCCACTACATTAGATGTTAAAGAATGTTCTTCTTAACTGGCAGACATATTTACTTACTTAATTACAATAAAAGCAATGGTAAAATTGAATAAAAAGACAGTGACTTGGGAGAATCATTATAATTTGGCTGTCATACATGGTCTTATTTTTCCCATGTTTTCCTGGACACTATCAGTGTGCAACACAGTGGAAAAAACAAAATGGCCACAATGAAAAAACATAATGGCTGCCATGTTTTGTAGTGTAACCATTTTGTAATGTTTTGGGCTGGTACAATTTTGGAACACAATGAGAAAAACAGAATGTTGGACATTAAGAGGCTGCCCATACTATTTTTCTCACAGCTTTTGCACTGCTTTGCTTTACTGCTAAGGTACAATTGGCTGAGACATGGAACAAAGCCTTCGCTATAGTGATGGTCATTCAGGAAGCTGGATTGGTCTGATGCAAAAGAGGCAATGGGAGATTCTTTCTCCCCTGCCTTTCTTCTGAATTTCTTGACCATTTCCCTCTGTAGGGCTCTATGTTATCCCAGCCAGATTTAATCTCTGATAACTATGATGCAAAAGCAGTTTGCCAATGACTTCTTCTGGGGTGCATTTTTAACTCCCTAGTCTAGTCAAACCTACAGCTCTGGGGTTTCTTGAGAGTCTTCCACCAAATACAAAACTTGAGCTTTGGTGCTTTATACAAGGTCACTTAGGTGCCACCATTTGTGACCTGCTGCCCATAGTTTTATTAAAGGTATCTATCAGCTCCAGTTAATTTCTGTATATAGAATGTAGGCAGGGGAGAAGTTATTTGTATTAACCAATGAAGTATCTTGGACACACTATAGTATAAACGTTGAGATTTTGTTCATGATTAACTCCATTTGTCACATAGTGTGTAACTACAAAGAATATATGAGCAGCATAATATGAAAAGTGATTATTCATAGAAAGACCTGAAGTATCCCTTGAAGCTCCCAGAGCTCTGTACTGTAGCTACCCCTGGTTGTATAATATCTCCTTTCATATGTAAAGCTGGTATTGTTTAAAATGTGGGATTGCAAAGCTGCAAATGGAAGGGGCTTTTAAGAACATGACATGAATCTTCCACTGTGGGCCTTTTGTGTACCCAAATAAAGCACACTTTTAAATTTACTTTGTAAGAGTATTAATAGTAGTTATTATTTTGACTAAATATTTGACTTATCCCACTTCTGCTTTTTTCTAATGAAAGTATTGTTGTATTATGAATGATGGAAGTCTCTTCATCTTTCTGGGTAGATCTATCCTTTTGTCTTCTTAGGTGTAATAATTTTGCTGTAGATTTGAATGTTCTGCTGGATTTATAGCCTCTGTTGTTGATATTTGATATAAATTTACATAAAAACACACCTGAAAGCTCTATTTTTGCTCTGTGAGAGAAAAGCAGTAAATGTTGAGTAGTAGTAGAAAAGCAGTAAAGGTTGTTGAAGAAGGTCTAAAAGATTGTAAGTTACTTAACCGGGACCCCACTACAACACCTACTTGTACCACCAAATAGCTCCAGCAGAACTATTCTATTGGTAAATTAGTAGACATTGTCAAAATCGCCAAGATTGTACTTTTAAAATATTTTATACTACTCTTCACTGCATCTTATAATGGTTATATACTTCATATCTTCATTAATAGTGGAACTTGGTACAGGTAGTCCTCGACTTATGATCACAATTTAGCCCAAGATTTCTGTTGCTAAGCAAGATGATTGAGTTTGGCTTCATTTTATGACCTTTCTTGCTACAGTTGTAAGTGAATCACTACAGTTGTTAAGTTAGTAATACTGTTGTTAAGTGAATCTGGCTTCCACATTGATTTTGCTTGTCAGAAGGTCGCAAAAGGTGATCACATGATCCCGGGGCATAGCAACTGTCATAAATATGAACCAGTTGTCAAGCACATGAATTTTGATCACATGACTACGGGGATGCTCCAATGATCATAAGTATGAAAAATGGTCATAGGCCACTCTTTTCAGTGTTGTTGTAACTTTGAATGGCCTCTAAACAAATGGTTATAAGTTGAGAACTACATGTACCAGCTTGGAACTGGCACAAAGATATCCTTCAGTATGCTTTCAGTATGAAGAAAAGGCATTTAAAATGCCTTGTTTCATTGAGAACAATTATGAAAAATTATCACATCAGTTAAGCATGTTTAGTTTTATTTGTTTATCTATTTATTGGCTTTATTTCTTCAATTTATATGACCACCCACCAGGCAAATAACTCTTATTTGCAGATTCCCTGTGGCTACCCATCCAGGTAAGTCTGCAAGAGGCTGTAAGGGACATGATTTTCACATATTATGTGTGTACATTCAAGATGTATGCTCCCCAATGTAATCTTAGGTCTTTTTGGTAATATCATTTCTGGTAATAAAAATGTAATGCAGTCATATGATCCTGTATAAAACCAAACACTGAAATTTGTTTTTTGAAATGACAAGAGGATTCTTGGGTGTTTATGAATATTAATTGACTATAATTAAACATTTTTATTAATAGAAAAATAGAAAATAACTTCCACCATGTAAAGTCAAAAACATTACTTTGTTGATTCACTTAACACAATGTGCAATTTCAAATAATTCCTTACTTGTGTTCTGTCTGTACTGTTTTGTAGTCCAATATTCAGGTTATTCCAACGCAACCAGTAACTGAAGACGAAGCCGCATTGGATCTTATGATATATGGAATTGAAAACCCCAATGCTGCAACATCAAGTTCCCCTAAGGCTTTTTGCATCTTAGAGTAAGTATATTTTATGGGGTATCTCTCATTTAGAGACTTGAGGGGGATAGGTCCTGAAAGTCAAACCATCTGCAGTGTTACATCCCGTAACCTAAATTACAGAATGTAATAATAGAGATATGTAAACAAAAGTTGCAAATCATGCTCATTATAGATAGTGAGAGTCTAATGATTCTGAAAAGAACTATGTTAAGAAAGTTGACCCTGGCAAACAATTTAGAGATTCCAGTTAGCATGGTATAAAAATCTGACAGATCTGTGGGGGTAGATTTAGGAAAAAGAAAATCACCTTTTCTTTCTCACTGTTTTCCTGTTGTACTATATGCAATATGTAAAGAGTTTAGACTAATAACTGACTAACAGATACAAATCTTTGTTTTTAATTACCGTATTATGCAAAGAAAAGATATATTTAACACCACGAACCCACATTCTTCTTTCCACCCTTAAGCCTTACCTCTATTAGAACTGTTTGGGGTAAAAAAAAAAAACAATTACCTTTCCTCATTCATGGTACAGAGTGGTTAGAATGTAGTATTGCAGGCTAACTCTGCTGACTGCCAGGAGTTTGATCCTGACTGGCTCAAGGTTGACTCAGCCTTACATTCTTCTGAGGATGATAACATGAGGATCCAGATTGTTGGGGATTATATGCTGATATTGTATCCTGCCCAAAGAGTGCTGTAAAGGACTATGGAGCAGTGTATACTGTAAGTCTAAGTGCTATTGCTATCATTTCTCTGTCTGCTTCATTGGGCACCCAACATCTTGTAGGCTACTGATTAACCTTAGCAATTTATTTTCTTTTTAATTTACAGAGTAATATACTTCAAAGTGTATGTTCATTCCAGAGTAAGTGGTATCTCAGTTTACTACTAATTTAATAGGAAAAGGAGCTGAGGACAGAGTGGATGCTTCTAAACAAATTCAGGGCAGCTACTTCAATATCTGTTGGATAAAAGTCATTGAATAAAGTCAATATCGTCTATAAGGCAAAAGCAAAAGCAATGTTAATTCTATGAATAAGCTGCATTTTAATTACATAAATATTATGTGCAATAGAAATTGGAAGAGGCAAATTTGTTTCGCAGCTTGCTATGATTCTGATAAGTATGGCCTGTCGGAAGCCATGATTGTATATGTAAGAAAATTCATTGTGAGTGAGAGAAGGGGGGGCCAAGGGAGAGATGGGGGAGAAAGAGAGTGCAAGAGAGAGTGCGAGAATGGGAGAGAGAGGGGGGGGAGGGAGGGAGAGGGAGGGAGGGAGGGAGTAAAACAGTGACAACCTGATAGACTTATTCCCCCAAAAGAGCTTTTAAAATTTTCACTAAATGGATTGAAGATAAAAAGCATATTTGAATTTGGAGCACAGGTAGCATCTGGGGATAATCCTAGGCATGACCACTTGGTGTCACTGTCCAATTTAAAATAATTTTACTGAAGTTTATTCTTGATGATACCAACCACAAATTTTAATAAATGGAGCACAATAATCATAACACACTGTAATAATTTTTAAAGGGCAGGGGAAAGATGGAAAGACAATCAGGTTTTTTATAAGTTTGAGGTGGAAACAAATGGTCTGGAATATTATGTTTCAAACAAAACAACTTTGAAAATCCTCGCTTGAAAATTTTCTTCCTCCTCATGTTGGAAACCTCCCAGAAATTATAATTATATTATAATAATAAAATAAATATTCCTGTGAATTAAGTATAGAGGTATCTTCTCTATGTTATATGATAATTATTTAGCCAAATACAATGGATATAGTCAAGAACATATTTATCTTTAATATGCGGTATTTCTTAAAGGAAACTAACCTTGACTGTTCTTTGGAAGGACAGATATTAAAGTTGAAGCTCAAATACAGTACTTGGGTCATTAGAAAAGTCTCTGATGTTGGGAAAGGTTGAAGGCAAAAGGATAAGGCAGGGGATGAGATGGTTAGATAGTGTCATCGACACTCCAGGGATAGAACGGAATGGATCTTAATCCTTAGAGCCCAGTCTGGAGAAGTCTGGGGGAGATCTTTCTGAAGCAGGGAGAGGAAATCGACTCTGTAGGTTTGGGGAGCCTCCGAGGCGCCTGAAGAGCCCCGCAACTTGAATGGCTGGCGGTGGGAGACCAGCTGAGAGAGGAGCGCCTAGCATCGGTGGAGGGGGTCAAACCTAGTGTGCATACATCCTTTTTCTCCCTATTTGCTTACATTCACCTGCAGCTGCATAGTTTCTTCTTTGTGTGATAGATTAGAAATACAGCCACAGGAACACACAAACAAATAATGTGAGATGTGATGAGCTATCTTAAGTTCTCATTATTCTTCTGTTTCAGTGATTTTTATGTGGGCATTGAGGACCTACTAATAAGATACAATAAGATACAATATGGGGAAATCTGTGTAGAACTCTCATTGACCTTTAGGAAGCAGTTCAATAGATTCTTCCAAAAGCTGTCTGATGTTTTTTCAGCTGGTTTAAAATTGCATACGTTTATGTTAAGCCTATAGGACAGAAGTCTTGACAGCCGAAAATGATGTTTGTTCAAAACAGAGTTGAACAGAGTTGCCTTATGGTGAGATCGGTGGCAAAGAAATAATAATAATAATGATATAATAATAATAATAATAATAATAACAACAACAACAATGTCGTCGTCATCATCATCGTCATCATCATCATCATCACTGAAAAAAGAAACAGAAGACTTTATTTTGGCAGCTCAAGAACAAGCCTTAGCCACAAATTGCATGAAGGCAAAAATTCAGCATGTTACCACCAACAGCAAATGCCACCTCTGTAATGAGAAAGATGAGACAGTCGACCACTTGATCAGTGGGTGCAGCAAAATTTCACAAACTAACTACCAATAATGCCATGACCGAGTTGCTAAAATCATTCACTGGAAACTGTGCCAGAAGTTTGGATTTGAGTACAGCAAAAACCATTGGAAACATCAGGTTGAGAAGGTTCTAGAGAATGAAAAAGTCAAGATCTTGTGGGATTTCAGAATTCAGACTGACAGGCACTTGGCCCACAACACACCTGATATAACAATAGTTGAAAAGAAAAAAAGTTTGGTTCATTGACATCGCAATACCTGGTAATGCGCGAATTGAAGATCAGCAGCAAAAAAAAAATCACCAAGTTCCGGGACTTGCAAATTGAAGCTGAGCGACTGTGGAAAAAGAAATTGAGTGTTGTCCTGATTGTAATTGGAGCCCTTGGAGCAATACCTAAAGGGCTACCTCGCTATTTGGGAATTCTAAATTTATTGGTCTTGAACATTCTGACTCTACAAAAAAACACCCTACTTGGAACAGCTTATATCCTCCGACATTACCTTAACAGTTCCTAGGTCCTTGGTTAGGACTCGAGCTGTTGAGCTACCAACCAGCCCCAAAGGCTGTGAATCTCACCAAAGATTAACATAATAATAATAATAATAATAATAATAATAATAATAATAATAATAATAATTTACTATATATGGATGATTTGAAACTCTATGGAAAGTCAGAAATAGAAATCCAATCATTGACAAATACAGTCCGAGTATTCAGCACCGATATTTCAATGCAGTTTGGCATGGAAAAATGCGCCACTGTATCCATAAAAAGGGGCAAAATCACTGCATCTGAGGGAATTGAAATGCCCAATGGCCAATTAATTAAATGCAAAGAAAATGAAGCCTACAAATACTTAGGCATTCTGCAGTTGGATAACATCAAGCATGGAGAAGTAAAAACTATTGTCAGGCGAGAGTACACCAACAGAGTTAGGAAAATTTTGAAATCTAAATTGAATGGTGGAAATACAATCAAGGCCATAAATACCTGGGCAATACCAGTTATAAGATACACAGCTGGCATAGTTAACTGGACACAAGCTGATTTGGACCTTTTGGACCGAAAAACCAGGAAACTAATGACAATGCACTACAGTTTACATCCACGTGGTGATACTGATAGACTATATCTGCCCCGAAAATCAGGTGGCAGAGGATTATTACAAGTGAAGCAAACAGTTGAAGAGGAAAAACATGCACTGGCTGATTATTTAAAAGAAAGTCAAGAACATCTATTAATCGAAGTAAAGAACAAAAATCTACTGAAGGCCCAACAGACAAAACAAGAATACAGAAAAGATGTGATAAAATCAAGAATGGAGAGTTGGCAGAACAAAGCACTGCATGGTCAATTTCTGGAAAAAATAAAAGATAAAGTGGACAGTGAACAAACTTGGTTATGGTTAAAAACAGGTACATTAAAGAAAGAAACAGAGTCACTAATCCTGGCTGCGCAAGAACAAGCTATCCGCACAAATGCCATTAAGGCCAAAATCGAAAAATCCTCTGATGATGCCAAATGCAGACTTTGCAAAGAAGCTGATGAAACTGTTGATCACATACTCAGCTGCTGTAAAAAAATCGCGCAGACTGATTATAAATTGCGGCACAATTCAGTAGCACAAATGATCCATTGGAATTTGTGCAAAAATTATAATATTAAAACAGCAACAAACTGGTGGGAACATCAGCCTGAAAAAGTCACCGAAAATCAGATGGTCAAGATCTTGTGGGATTTCCGTATACAAACCGACAAAATACTGGCGCATAATACACCAGACATCACACTGGTTGAGAAAAATAAGGTCACAATCATAGACATCGCAATACCAGGTGATAGCAGGGTCGCCGAGAAGGAACATGAAAAAATCGCAAGGTACCAGGACTTAAAAATCGAAATTCAACGACTATGGCACAAACCAGCAGTGGTAATTCCAGTGGTAATTGGCACACTGGGTGCTATTCCAAAAGCACTGGAATTACATTTAAAACAGTTAAAAATTGACAAAATCACCATCAGTCAAATGCAAAAAGCCGCACTGCTTGGATCTGCACGCATATTACGAAAATACGTTACGACGTCCTAGGCCCCTGGGTGGGGCCCGACTAGTAACCAATGCCAAATCCGGCGAAACAACTGGCCGCTGTGATACAATTGTATAATAATAATAATAATAATAATAATAATAATAATAATAATAATAATAATAATAATGCATGAAACATGTGATACCGATTGTCATCAGGGCACTTAGTACCATGTCCAAGAATTTTATAAGATACATCAACAAATTGCAGCTTCCTGCAATTACACCAGTGGAACTGCAAAAAACTGTGCTACTTGGAACATTGTATATTTTAAGAAGATACTTGGTTGATACCTAGAACGCTGGCAGCAACCCGTATCAACCATTAGCACCAGTCAGTGGTATTTGTGATGCATTTTTGAATGTTCAATTGACTGAGTTTCATGTTTAATGAATAAAGTATAATAATAATAATTTTGTAGAAGCTGTTTGTTGCAGCATTTAGATTTAGAGGCAAGATTGAAAGTACTGTTGAACTCATATTAATCCCAATAAAGACCCAATTTTAAAAAAGCAAGCATTTGCTAAATTAGGGCAATTCTAAATTTGCTTCTAATATGTCTAATGTTGCTTCTTTTTGTCTTCCCTTGATTCATTTCCAATCAAGACTGCCTGAAAATGAAATTAGGGAAATGGCTGATGACTGTGAGATAGCATGTCAAGATACAGGATCAAATGGTAGTGGTAGCCCGAAGGATTTTCAGGTGCGGTGTACATGCAAGTACAGTAGATTTTTGTTCGGGAAACTATTGGCTGCAATATTCCATACAATGGTGTGGTCATCTTTTCTCCAGAAAATATCTGAGCTTTTGAATCAAGATATAGTAACTGTCAAGACCTCATCAGTTGCACACAACATCCTGCCTAATGTGAGATGTTGAAAACTAATTTAAGTAGAAACACATCATATGTCTGCGTTGCAGACACATACTGATTCAGCAATTCTTAAATTAGAATTCTGTGGTATTATCTAAGTGAATTTCCTTCCTCTTTTCTCTATATTTTGAACCATCATTTGAAACTGATGAGAAAACAGAATAGACATTTCATCTTAATGAAAATTCACCTTTAAAGACACTAGCCCTATTCATACATCATGCTAAGCCAAAAACAAACTAGCCATGTTAAGTTTAGAACAATACAAAAAAAAATCCACTGTGGTTTAGCATAATGCAAAGAGAAATCCATTGACTTGGGTCAACAAAAGCATGTTCTAAAATATCCTGGCTTGGTGTCATGTGAGAAGACAAGTTTATTTCCAATCCAGACTCCATATCTTGGTTAAAAAATTTTTTTTCACCTTTGTATCTGATGAGCTCAGAATGAGATTAGGTCTTTTGGACTATTACTTATGCAATATATGATTGTTACGTTCCTAATCAATTCTCCAGTGTTTCTTGAGAGCACCAGGCTGTCATCTGGTTTAGACCAAGCAAAAATTTGAAATATCTGCTGTGAACAAAGGGTGGTAGAAAACACAGACAGCAACTGCTTCTTCCATATGCACAAAAAATGTTTGGAATGTAATAACATACAATAGGGCCTGCTACTCAGCATGTGTATGTATTTATAATTTACTGCCCTACACAAACACATCCTTGTTATTATTCCTTTTCTTTTTTACTTTATTTTATTCCATTTTCTGTTTTTCTCTTTTCAAAGTATAATTGTTCAAGAATGCATTTTATGTTCTGCTCAAGAACAATCTAACCATGAAGCTCTAGGAGGTTCTTTGTCTGAAATTAAAGGATTAGAAGGGCTGGAAGAAAAAGCTTAATTATTGCCATCTCATTGAATTCTTTCATTTGCTACCTTTAGAGTCTATTGGTGTTGTGGAGGAGGATAAATTTAAACAAACAAACAAACAAACATTATTCAGATTGGAAACAAACTCTATTTCTTTATCATCATAAAAGGCAGCTGCCTTTTGAAATCCTTCAAAATACAATGGCTGCTGGCAGTTAGCTAGAGCCAATGAAAGCAATGAGGCCTGTTCATGAGGAATTCTTTCCTTGTGCCATTCAGGTGGCAGTATAGCAAGCAACATTTTGTATAGCTGTCAGAAACATAGATTCTGCATCTCCTTAAAGTACAACAGCTTGATTATGAGACAAGCTAATCTTTACCAGACTAGTATTCTCTCTAGATTTGGGTCTGTAGTTTTTAAAATTCCTAGCTACAATGATTAGTGGCTGGAATTGTAGAGAGGTCCACTAATTTGGAAAAAAATCAAGAAAATCTTAGGTAAATGACCAGTAGCTAATGGTAGGAAACTATTTACTTGCTTTTAAACTGTAGAATTCATTTTTCTAGCTTTGGAGGATGGGGTCTGATAGCCCTCATTTAAATTATGATGCCCAAAGCAATGTGTATTGGGCATACTGTGGAATATCAAAATTTTGGCTTTTAGTCACCCAGCACTGTCTTTTCGCATGATACCAAACCAAGATATTTTAGAACATGCTTTGTTGAACAGCATGTTTGATTGTTCCTAGAGCTTTCTGCCAGAAGTGCAAAGGCTCACTCATGTAAGAGAAGGACCATTTAAGAAGCCCCATCTCAAAAAAGTAGTTGGGCTTATCCTTGGCAAGGCCCTACAGTACCTCTTGGGCTCAACTGTTTCTCAAGAGTGGCTAGTGAGAAGGAGAACATTGTAACAAATATAAGAATTTGACCACAAAAAGTTGACTACTTCTGAACTATAATATTATTTCTGTCTTCTCTTATTATTTTTAGAGCATGTTGTGAAATAACACTGCTGGATTCAACTTGAGTCTGACAGCTTTCCCCTTCTCAACTTCACACAGGGCAGATCTACTGGAAAAAAGTATTTTCTATCCAGAAGGACATTTCAAATTTTTGTGTATTTTTCTTTTTTCTTCATGGAACAAATAGCTGCTCATTATCTACGTTCTCTTATTTTCTGTGGAATAAGTCTGTTAATATTAGCAGATGTGTTTTAGCATATGTTTCAGACAGATAAATAGTTCTATCTCCCCCTCAAACTCTATTGCTTCTCTTTCTTTCCCCTTCTAGAATACAGTTTTACAATGAATTTATATTTCTGTGTTGAGCATTTATCCTGGCACTGTGACACTTAGCTCATTCACAAGACACATGATGCATTTCCCCAATTGTCTATTTTCCTGTCAATAGTCTGAGTTCGGATTGGTGGGTTTTTTGCCTGTGTTTATAGCAGTTATTTGGGATAATCACAATTTCTAAACACTATTAAGTAAAATATTTTATGATTCATCCTACAAAGAGTGGTTTTAAGGTCCAGCTGCATGGGATCGGTAGAGAAGCAAAATTACCTGGCTTGTGTATCTAGGAATGAAGGATAATGATATACCTTATTGGAACAACATCGTAAGGAGTATGGTGCTGATAATCAGGGGAAAAAAATAAAAAGAGACACTACTAAGCAATACTTCACCTGATGTATCATGACTTGAAAAGTTTCATTTGATATGTTATTTGGGGGGGAGAAAGAACAAATGGGCAGGAAATTACTATTTTTTTTAAAGCTACAGTACTTCACAAGTACAGAAATGAAATCTGACTGTGCATAGCAGCCGTTTTTAAAAAAAATGTTAAACATAGCTTTTATATAGAGTTCTCTGTTCAGAAATAGGTTGAAACAAACCTGGCAGAACCTTGCAGGGTTCTACATTAACAGAACACAAATCTCATATTTTATGCACTTGCATTGCTAGAAATTGGCAAGTGCCTTAAAGTCACACATTAAATACAATGGATTCTGCACTGCATTCAGTAGAAATGCCTCCTCAACAGCCATTGTACTTTGAAAAAATATCTTCACTGAAATAACACATACAGGAAATGGGTTTCAGTGAACATTTTATCATAGCTGAGATGACATTTGTCACAAAGATTCATCACAAGGGCCAAATAGTTATAACTCTTTCTCTGAAAAACGTGGCTGAAGAAGATGTACTATGGCTTCCTATTTTTTAAAGCATTGTCTCCTTGGATCAGAGAAAATACCTACCATGTCCTTAAAGATATTATTCCTATTCCTTTTTCTTCTCCCCCCCTTCCCTCTCCTTCTTTCTTTCTTTCTTTCTTTCTTTCTTTCTTTCTTTCTTTCTTTCTTTCTTTCTTTCTTTCTTTCTTTTCAGTATGAAGTGCTCCAAGGTGTTTTTCAGTATCAGTAATAGTTATTAGAAAACAAAATTGAAATAATATATCGGAATAATATTGGAAGATAGAAAATTTAAATATTCCACAAACATATATTAGAAAGAAAGAAATTTATTATTTCTATCAGTATTAATAAATTAGATCAGGCATTTGGGACTATTGACAGCAGACAGTCTTTTTCAATATTATATATTACAAATAGCTGCTGTCAAAGTTTATATGCAATTTTTTTTTATTCTTAAAATTTCAGATTCTTTGATATATTCTTTTCAATCACATAGCAGACTTAGGTCACAAAATGAATCTCTTAGCTTTTCTCTACCTGGATCTCTAGTTTTTAAATCAGAGTTTAGCTAGGCCAAAACTGTTCTACCAGCCTAAACCCCGTGTGAATATTGAAAGTTCACAAAAGGAAACACCCTGTCATCCTGTGTTAAGATCAAATTTTCAGCTCATATGCTCCCTCCTAGGGAATTCTGGATACAAGTTAATTATTATTGTGCAAATTCTATTGATTATGTTTTAGGAGGATAAGTAGCTCTATTCATAATTTTAAATGTCTGAAAGGAATAGTATGGCAAGTCTTAAAATTTCAGTCATCTTTCTTGTACTAATTGTCCCATAAGAAGATATAGCCCATTTCCTTTTTAGATATTACTTGTCTGATAGGTTTATGCAAAAGTCTGTAGCTGCTGTCTTAGAAGAACCTCCTAGAAAACAAGGCTTCAGAATCCAAATCAGATCCGTGCAACAATTTATGGAGTGGTCTGAGATGTTCAGGTGGACAAATAATACTCTTGGACCTGACAATGGCATTTTGAACAGACTTAAGGTATCTAAACAACTGTCATTTAGAACATGGAACACAATTCTTCAGTGTTCAGAAAAAACAATGGGTTTAAATTCCAGCAAGTTGATTTCAGCTGAACACCAGGAAGAATTTCCTAACCATATAAATTGTACAACAATGGAACAGAGTGCCTTTGGGGATGGTGGATTCCTTTGCTGAAAGGTTTAAACAGAAACTGAATAGTCCTATGTTATAGATAGTGTAGTACTGGATTCTTACACTTGTTAGGGGATTTGACTAAATGCTATCCAAGGTCCCTTCTAACGCATGCATTTCCTGATTCTATGATTGTAACTATAATATGATAGAGGTTAGGAAGTATTGGATTTGAACGTGTAAACATTTTCTGAAGTGATTCTTGACTTGATGGAGTATGCCAAGGTAAAAGCAACTTCTTCTTTCTGTTTTCTACTTTCTTCTTAAAAATGTTCACACATGACACATTATGAAGGGAATTGTAACCAGACAATTACAGATTCAGATTCAGGAATGATCTGTCCAAGAAATCACCAGGAGTCAAGCTCACCCAAAGACTGCTTTTTTACATGAGGAAATGGAAATTAATACTCCCATAACCTCAGTGAGGCACAGTAGATATATACATAATTGTTCTGTCAGAAGTGAATTTAATCTTTACACACAAAGAACTGAAGAAACTTTTTGGATGAGAAATGACACATTTCTGAAAGGACACCCCTCCCCCCCAAAAAAGTCCAATTGCCTTTTGGAACAAAAGCACCTTTGGGACATCCATGACATGGGAGATTGAGAATCCCCATAGACATGTAAAATGCAAAGAAGTCTTTAGCCAGGGTCTTGTCATTGTCTACATTTTCTCAATCTTAAACCTGCTATTTGCAAAATTAATAATTTCTGTTCCTCTTAATTTTTTAATGTGAGAACTTTCCATTGCTTTATCATATTTGGTTATCATTAGAAGGTTCTTCCTCTCAAATTTCATAAGCAATAATGTATGTTTGTGTATGCACATGCACACACCCATACACAGCCAGAGAATATTCTGTCAACAAAAAATATAGCCATATTCTCTCTTGACTGAAGGTGAATCAAAGATGCATTTACCAAGGCAAGCATTGGATTTAATAATTCCCACAGATGCTCTAATTGTATGTGTTTTAGTGTGGCAAAGCTTACTCTCTGGATATTAAAATGTGTGATTCCAGTTACCAAAAAGGATTTTTTTTGGCATATTACACAATGCATTTGAGGTTCCTATACTTATCACAGAATTTGTGAAGTGGCTGTCCACTTGATAATTTCTCAAGCGTGAATCATTATTCATTGAGTCAGTATTACCATGTCATGTCTACACCAAGCAAAGGAATACTGCAAACTCTAATTTGTGGTCATGTAGGAGCAAGCGAAGGCATGCTTCAGCACAATGTCAGTTTTCCAGGAGTACAGCATTCTGTTCTGTAATGAATTCACATAATCCTACACCATGCTAACCAGCCAAATTTGTTCCGGCAATCATAGCATCCCTCCCTCTTCCTGAATTAATGGGCGGCAAACTGGCTTCTCACATTGATTCTGGACATCATATAATCATTACATATTTTAATGGCCATTTTTGCATGATGTGTACATTCCTTCTGTATGTGTTTCATAGCTGGAAGTTTTGCTAAGCTAATTTTTTTACAGACAGAGAACTTAGTTCATTATTTACTAGACACATCTTTTGTTCCAAGAGTTTAAACATACTCTAACTTTTTTGATCTTGCTTTTTAACATAATCCTTGTTGCTCTACACATTGATACTAGTAACATTTATTTTTAAACACAATACAGAATACTTAAAAAAAAAACTGAAGAAGAAATTATCAAATTAATTGGTTCTGGTTTAATTGAAGTGGTAATGCACGTTCCCATTGGATAAAATCCTAACTGATTTATATAACCATACGCACAATAAACTGTGGTTCAAGCATAAACTTCAATTAACTTTAGTTGAATTATAGTGATAATAGAAAAGCTGCAAATTTTAGTCATTGTGAGGAAATAATATTTATGGCTCCTTGCTATTGTGAGATTAACTGAAGTGGCAGACTTTTTCCCAATAAAATGCCCAGATCACAGATCTGAAGAAAAACAACTTTGGAAGAACATTCTGATACACTTTAGAAATCATGCCAATGAAGCCACTATAATGCATGTGTGATTACAGGCTAAAGCAATAAAATGCAAATAACAGAACAATCAGTTCAAGGTTTGTATTTCCAAACAGACATATTGTATGCCTATATTCAGATGGCAGCTGCTCTATCAGCACTCCTCCTTTTGCAAACACCATGGTTTCGAAGCACCTACATTTTCAGTGTTGTCTGCCACATAAGCTCTCACTTCAGATTTTCTGTGACCTTAGATTCCTTTTCAGCAGCAACAAAAGTCCATGCACACGCGTCCACCTTTTGCAGACTAATGAATTTGCATGGATTTTTCTTTAGTTCTAAGAAGTATATGGTCAACTAAGTGTGGAATTTTAGCAACAGCTGTGATAATGAAAAGCATTCCAAAGAGATGGTGTATTAATCTGAGATATTCAACATAGGTGAATTTCAAAGGCATTTTCGCACCTCAAAATTTTAAATAGTGCACAATTGCCTAAAAATCTTACTATGCTGTCCACTACATGAATAATCAAGTAGGTGTTTACTCTCACATTCATTTGACAACAACAACAAGAATAATATCACAGATATCACAGTTGTTGAAAATCGAAGTGTACAATTTATTGCTATCACTGTGCCAGGAGATGCCAGAGTCAAAGAAAAACAACTGGAAAAAATCATGAAATATCTCAACCTGGCCATCGAAACTATGCGATTATGGATGAAACGTGACAGTGATACCCATTGTCACTTAGTACCATGTCCAAGAATTTTACAAAATACATCAAGAAATTGCCGCTTCCTGCAATAACACCAGCAGAACTGTAAAAGACTGTGCTACTCGAAACGACATACATTTTAAGAAGATACTTGGTCGATACCTAGGATGCTGGCAGTAACCTGAGTCAATTATCAGAGCCAGTCAATGATATATGTGATACATTTTAACTATTCAGTTGACTGAGTTTCATGTGTAATGAATAAAAGTTTATAATAATAGTAATAATAATAGCAATAATAATAATTTGACAATAAACAGATGTCTTATTCCTCAGATAACTGTCTCCCTTACATCACAACATCCTCATTGCATAATTAACTTCATTAATCAGAGCTCTGAGAAATTTGTTTGGATTAAATGTTTGCATACAAATTGCTATGAAGAAATGTTATTCCTAATTTTTATAATTGTCATATTCTTGATTATCTTTGGGAGAGACTTCTTTCCTTCTAAAATCCTTAGTTCAATTTCCTTAGTAACTCCAAATTGTCTAATAAGCATTTTATCTCTCCACTAATCCAGATCTCTATTTACTTTGTCATTTCTGATCATTTGCTCTCAATTTATATTCTAGTGGGTAGTCAGTTGGTAGAGTAGTTTTGGTGAGTTTTTTTTTGTTGGGCTGTTTACTGTTAGCTTGTTTGACAATTCTATGATTGGGGTGTTGTTCACCTCTTGATTGTTGGTCTGATATTAATCTTTGTATTAATTTATGCTCATCTGGCTATTCATTAGTGGTGGAAAGTTATTTTGGACTTTTTATTTAGTTTTTGGCTTGTTGATTGTCTCTTTTGCACAATATGTAAATGTTGTTTATGTCTACATGTCTATTGATGGCTGATTTGTCAGAGTTCCAAGTTTCCAGGAATACTCTAGAATTTTTGGACTTGGTTTGAACTAGAATGGTCACAGTTTCTCAGTTGATTAGATCTGTCCACATGTAGTGAAAAGAATATAAATTGAGAGCAAAACCCACTTCCTACAAGCACTGATGGTGTTACATAGTTTGGGTAAAAAAATGTCTTTTAGAAAACAACCAAACTCAGAGATCACCAGGACCCCTCATTTTACAAAGGGTGTCCCTGAAGATGGATTTGGAAATTATAGTGTGCATGACACATTATACAGTTGTCAACCTATTAATAGGTGAGTGCCATTATTGCAGCACGATATTGACACTGCATGAATCCCATGGCATTGGCTGCCATTTTGTTTTGGGATCCATTGACTGTTAAACTCTTTAGGACTGGGTTCCTGGTTAAACCCAAGAGCACCTTTTATTTGGAATGTATGCATGCTGACCTTTGCTTACCTTGTTCTTCCCTTCTAACTCTCTTTTTGCTCAAATACATTTTCTTTTCTATTAAGAGAAATGGCTTTATAGGTTTAAAAATAAGTTATAGAAACTTTCTCAAAACAATACCCTTGCAATGCTACTACCTTGTGGATTGACAGGAGTCTTACAAGTTGTCTTAAGTTTTGTATTTCTGGACTTAAGGATAAAATATTTGAAAAAAACTTTCTTTTCCATTTTTGTTTTCTAGAATTGAGGAGAAAGGACTCTTCTTGGCAGAATTCCCATGGTGGACAGACTAGGGTGTGTCCACAGGTTCAGTTTGACTTATACCAGCTTGTTGGAATGATGATTGCTTCTTTCAAAAGAGCTCTAGGAAGATATCTGTTAATAGAATAAAATCTTTCTTTCCCTTTAATCTATAATTATTCCATATCCAAAGCTAACATTCCTTTTCTGAAGAACCTTTTTAAAAAATAGTTCATATATGAAAATAAATTGTACAAGTAAAAAAGAAATTAAGTACCTTAAGACAATGTCAGCTGTACAGATTTGAGTTCCACAATAATATAGAGATTTGCCATTAAATGTTCCCTTATACATAATTGTGTATACTGGGAAGTTTTTCTAGTATGATGCTTGGTCTTCAATCAACTCAGAAATTTCATACTTCCATTTGATAGTTTAGTTTTTATTGCTTTAGAAATAGTTTTGAAAGTTGGTTTTTAAAAAATGTTAGACTTTGACTAAAGCAGAGGTGGTATTCAGCAGATTCTGACCAGTTCTGGGGAACAGGTAGTGGAAATTTTGAGTAGTTCAGAGAACCGGTAAATACCACCTCTGACTGGCCCAACCCTGATCTATTCTCTGCCTCCCAAGTCCCAGCTGATTGGGAGGGAATGGAGATTTTACAGTATCCTTCCCCTGCCACGCCCACCAAGCCACAATACGCCCACAAAACCGGTAGTAAAAAAAATTGAATCCCACCACTGGACCGAAGTGTCCAAAATCCAAAGTTCCCACACAGAAACCAGCCAGTCACAATCACATTCCAGTGACAACTGGTAAATCATATTCTTCTAGCCCATTTTGCTCACAGCTATTGTTGTAAGGATAGAACTGGGGAAGACGTCACTGAGATCCCTGAGAAAAGATTGGGTCTAGGTGCTATGATGATGATGTTGATTAAAGTAATCCCAGGCAAACTACGTCCTGACTATAATTGAATAGTGTCCTATTTCTTTACAAAATATTATTTGTATCAATTGAAATGAAAGGTGGTGAATGGAATATTATATTACTTTCAATGATTTTCTTTTTGTTAAAATGTCTTTTGATTCTGTAAGTAATATTCATCATATTTCCAATTTTATAGACTATGACTATAAACAGAGGGTCATTTTTTTCTGTTGAGGATATTCTTTCATGGTTTATAACTCCATCAGCACTTCTTGAACAACTCACAGAGAACAGCTTGGAAGGCTTCATTCTAATCTCTAATGCTACAATGGCAATTATTATGCTTAGTAAAACTGAGTAAGTCAACAGATGTGATGGTGTAACATTGTCTAGTTGCTGTTTATGACTATACTGGGCTTTGTTAATAACAGTTTCTTACAGTAAGGTCAGACGTCAGACCACACAGTTGATTTACTAGAGGATATATTCCTAAGAATTAAACAAACAAAAACTTATTTGTTATTAATCAAGATCAAGATCTAATGAATAAGTTTCTGTTTGATTAATACATTAGGCATGTCATAAATAACTTTATTTTTGATTCAAAATTAGAAGATATCCATTGTTGGAGAGCGAAACCTGTTCTATGGCATCTATTACAGAGAGATAGAAAAGGGGTAGTTGTATCAAAATACAAAACTGGAATGTAGTCTGATACTGAAGGATACACACACACACAGACACAGACACACACACACACACACACACAAACGCTCTTTAGAAAAAAAAACTTTTATACATATAAGAAAAGAGATAAAAACCTCTCCTTCCTTTTGTTTTGTGATTATTCATAGATGCTTTGGATTATATTATTCTATTTTTATATAGAAAGTTCTTTTCTGTTGGAAAATAAATGAAGGTATCATATATTATAATGTCCAATGACTATACAAGACTTTACTATTGCTGTTAATGTAGCGCAATTCTACACACGAATTAGAAAATAGTCTTCAATTATGATTTCTCAGTACATGAATGTCAAATAAGAGAACTCTTGCTGAAACTTTTACTTTAACCTTATAGGTTTTACTTTAGTTTGTATATTTTAGTATCTTACATGCTGAAATTCTGTAAAACGTAAAGCAGATTTGAGGCAACAATAAAAAGAGAGGTACTTTCATTATCTGTATAATCTCTTTCCTTTTGGTCTAAAAATGTTCTAAAGAGTAAAATGCAAAGATACTGTGATGACCCCAAGTGATAAAGAAATAGCATTTCCCCAGTTTAACGCTTTTAACACAAATTCCAATGTTTTATGCCTGAAGGAAGGGAAATTGATTTCTTGTGGGAGCCAGTAGAAACACTACTTCCTCACTTATTAATAGAGAGACCTATTGCTTTTTGGAGGTGCTTGTCAAGCTAATAGTTACAGCAGAGGAAAAAAATCAACATGGTTACTCTTTATCGTTACTGAAAAAAGTCTAATGTGGTTTCTGGCTGCATTAAGAGAATCCACATTTACAAACCACCGGAAATAATAGTTCCAGTTCATTCTGCACTTTAAAATAATTGTGTTTTCTTCCGGCATAGCAGAAACTGGAATAGGCTTAGGGGTGGCAATAATTGGCATACAGAAGATACAGTAATTCTTATGAGAATCATATATTAAAGGAATTGGACTTGTTTAGCTTGGAGGGAGATAAAAGTGAAATATGGTAACCTCTGAAGACTCTATCACAGAAGACTGCAATACTGGGGGTCTAATTTACACAGGAATTACAATACCCCCATTGGTGGATTAACAAAAGCCCCAATTCATCCTTCCAATGTAATTTCGCCTGCAGAAACTGTTTTTTCTCCTCAACTGATTTAATAACGATTGTTTTGGATAATCACAAGACTTCCAAGTGCTATTGAATACAACAGCATTGTTCCTATATCATGCCTTATTTGGCTATTGAATTAACCCAGAGTCCATGCTCAAATAATTTGGGGGACCATAAACTAACCCAAAGGTCAGAGTTCACACAATGCACTAAGCCAGAAAAAAGGACTACCAAATAAACACATGTGGCATTTTATGCAAATTCGGATCTTAGATACATGTAGTCCTTGGATTACGACTACATTTGAGCGCAAAATTTATGTTGCTAATGCTATGTTATGTAGTTAACTGATTTCTTGCCACAGTTGTTAAATGAATCACTGTAGTTGTTAAATTAGTCAAACTTGTTAAGTGAATCTGGCTTCCCCAGTGACTTTGCTTGTCAGAAGTTCGCAAAAGGGGGGTGTCATAAATATGAGTCAATTGCCAAGAGTCTGAATTTTGATCCCATGAACATGGGGATGATACAATGGTTACACATGTGAAAAACTGGTCATAAGTCACTTTTTTCAGTGCTGTTGTAACTTTGAACTAAATGAACTGTTTAAGTCGAGGAATACCTGTATATGCAGCAGCAATTGGAGCCGGCAACTGTATTCTATGGATCATCAAAACCCATTGGCTTTTCTAGAACCTGCTCCTAGTCTTTGCATAGCTATAATGATGTTATGTTGCACTGCTTTATATGTTTATTGAACAGAAATGATCATAATGAGCCGTGATGGCAGGCGAATTCTGCTGCCTGCCGGCTGCTTGCAGTTTGGCAACTCAAATCTCACCTGGCTCAAGGTTGACTCAACCTTCCATCCTTCCGAGGTGGGTAAAATGAGGACCCAGCTTGTGGGGGCAATATGCTGACTCTGTAAACCATTTAGAAAGGGCTGTAAAAGCACTGTACAGCAGTATATAAGTCTAAGTGCTATTGCTATTGCTATATACATAGAAGGATTCTAGCACAGAACATGCCTTGTTCTACACAATAGCACACTCTATGTAGAGTTCTATGTATACAATTTTTTTGTAGTGTGGGATTAGAAGGATTTTTTCTGCCCTCATTTATTTTCAGATGCATTCACATGTGACAAAGCAAACATTTTGATGTATAATCTTCTACAATAAATATAATTTTCCCATTTTTACATATGTGTGTGTATATACTTAAATACAAGACACCTCCATATTTTCAATAGCTGCAAGAAATTAATGAAATATTTCATATTCTTCTGCTGAGAAGATCAATGATCAGAGCACCTGCATGCTTCCCCTATTTTTCAGTATTTAGTTTACCATTTAGGTGAGAACAAGATATTCTGGCTTTTTAGCAGAAGAGAAAATATTTAATGGCTGAAATCCGAACATTTCCAGATTTGTTTTTTAAAGACACTGTTTAACCTGCAAACATTACCCCCTCCTCCTTCAGTTGTTGTTGGAGGCTCACAGAAAGTAACTCTGTGATTTATTGCATAGGTTGGTAATAATTGTCAGGAATTAGCTCTGGAAGGATTTATAGAAAACTTGTTTTCTTTTGACACTAAAATATATTTTCATTGACTCTTTTGTGTTCTGAACATTCAGATAAGAAACTCCATGCACTCGGCAGGAGGCATTCTGAATGCTGAGATAATTGCAGTCGCAATTATGTGCATATTATTTTAGAAAGTTGGCTTAACATGTTCATAATGAAATAGAGGATAGAAGTCTTTGGAAGGAAGAAATAAAACTGGATGTCATTCTTACGTAGTTGTGCTTTTCTAATTCCCAAGAACGCTGGAAGTTCCAAATAGCTTACCCATTAAAAATGGTTGGGGATAAGTATATCTATCATACTGCAGCAGATGAAAATGCTTTCCATGCAACTGTCACTTTATAGGCAACCATAGCTATCGCATTTGGATGCAAGGATAAAACTGATCAGAATTTTGATTGAACTGTCACCAGTAAAATCTTTCTAGTGTTTAACCACTCCTGTTTTCAGGAAAAGTTAAGAGTTAAACAACATGCATTAGTAGACTTGTACTGTTATATTGGAATAAAAACAGCAAAAAAACCTGGGATTGAAAATGGCTATTGAGAACTGCTAGCGGTACCCCGACTAAGATTTGCAATAAAGCATGATCAAAGAGGTTGACACAATGACACAGAGGCTTTGTTTGTTTTCTTTGTTTCTTTCTTTCTTTGTTTGTTTATTTATTTATTATTTATTATTTATTTATTATTTATAAAACCCACATTTCCAAGGCTGTTAAAACTATACCTCAGATAAAAAGAGAAAGCAGAGCTATTAGAAAATGCTCCCATTCTTCTTATTTTTTATTGGACTAATGGCACAATAAACCCATTGACATTTTAAACAAGAGTTGAAAGATAAAGTGAAGCAATAAAACTGATTAGGGGGGGGGGCTGTGACTGAATTGAGATCAAATGAGACCTTATTTTTAATCTACAATAACAAATATGGCATTGAGCTGGGGTGAGGAGGTTATCTTTACTAATCTGTGGTAGACACAGAGTTAAATTGTTTCAGAAATATGTTCAATTAGTCCCTTAATATTGGTGGCATTTACCATTCTAAATAGCTGGGAACTTTCCAACAATCAGTGAATATATTTCTTACAAAGAAGCTTCAGGTAAAAAAAATAGCCTAGCTTTGCACATCATTTTAAACTATAAGGTAATTGTTTGGGGTTTACTGTAAGTGGGTGTAAGTGGCCACTGTAGCTTGCTGTTGTGTATAAACCAGATCTCTATGGCGTATTCAGCATACAATGCTTAAACAAAATCCTGTCTTAGCTGCTTGTGAAAACTATGTGCACTTTTTGTAAAATGTAAGCAATTATCTCTGCATGTTTTCTATAGTTTTCACTGTCAATAGGATTCATGGGGAATCTGAATAGGTACCCTCAAGCCCAGTGCAGTCTATTCCAGAGAGGGCTGAATTTTCCATCCTGATGCCAAAGAAGCAGGCTATGGTTTCCAGTAGCTGCTGGTTAATGCCTGCCAGCTTCCACTGGGCTTGATTTTTTTCCACCAAGCCCATCTGGAAGAGCACCTCTTAATGGTTCTGCTATTCTTTGCTGTAACTGAATCCTCACTCATTCTTACTCTCATATTAAAAGCCAAAACCTCCCAAGAGAAAGTTGTCACCTCAACTAGGGAAATGTACTTGCAAAACAGAGATATGCCAATAGGGTAAGAAAATGTATTTTTAAAACAGAATACACTGACTTCATTAATTTATTTTATATTTGACAGTAGAAAACAAGCATTGTGGTTCATTATTATTTTGTTAATATACTGCTGACTTAAAACAAAAATGAACAATAAAGGCAACAGGACAAAAGCAATAGCACACAGAATAGCCTCGATCACATAGTTATCAAAATTCTTTTCAAATTAAAATTGAATTGATTGGAAACTAAAAGGCACTTAGCACCAAAAAAGGCTGTTAACAATGGTTCAGCAGGTGTTCCATTCTGAAGAGGGTGCCCCCCCCATTTTAAAATCATATTGTTATGTCATTTTAAAATGTTCAGTTTTAACTCTTTTTTGGTATACCAAGGTTGCAGTGACATGCGATGAGGTTTATGACTGGTGAGGCAGCAATTTTTTTAGACTTGTGGACTTCAACTCCCAGAATTCCACGGCCAGGCATGCTCAGTTCCGATTTAAAGCGACAGCATTTGTTTTTCTCCTTTGCCAAATAAGTTTCCTTCTTTTTCTTTTTCTTCTCCCTCCCCCTCCTTCCTCCCTCTCTCCCTCCCTCTCCCCCTCAAACACACACACACACACAAAGTTGCACCAGGAGGATGAAGTTTGAATTCCTCTCCCTCCCTCTGACCCACATGTACCTTTCCCAACTGTTTCAGAGAGGATTTCAACTCTGCTCTTGCCTGCCATCATGAAAAGAAAAAAAATGTAAAAGGAAAAAGGCAAGAACTGAGGTCAGGCTGGGCTAGTTGCTGCCAGAGTCACCGTGGATGACTCTGCTTAACTGTTTAAAAAAGCCTCTAAAAAAGCACCCTCTACAGGAGGAGGCAGGAGAATGACGTGCGGCATCTACATCAGGAATTTTTTGGCTTTTAACCCTTGCTTAACTCTGCTCGAGTGATCATAAAAAGTCAGATTAGATGAGGCACATCGTTCTCCTACTGCCTCCTGTAGAGGGCGTTTTTAGAGGCTTTTTTAAACAGTTAAGCACTGAGCAGAGTCATCCATGGTGACTCTGGCAGCAACTAGCTCAGCCTGACCTCAGCTCTTGCCTTTTTCCTTTTACATTTTCTTTTCTTTTCATGATGACAGTAGTGAGGCTCTGTCTCCCCTGACTGCACGTCCCTGCAAGGTTGAAGGCAAGAGATCAATACAGTAACATAGATCAACTTATATATACAATAGTTTAATAAAGAAACAAAAAAAGTACTAATCAAGAAAATCCACACTCCAGAACTCATTTCGAAAAAGTACTTCCAGACGTATTTCAGAAGATAATCTTACAATATGGGTAAGTATATAAAGCTTAATAACATCTCTTTAAATTGCAATTGCTTCACAGATGGCAAAGCATTGTTATAATAGCTATGCTAACAATCTTGCTGTTTATGTTGGAATAATTATAAATTTGGGTTTATTTTCAAGGCAGTTCCATCTATAATGGTGTTTCAGTGTTCCGAAGGAGAAATTTCTAGGATATAGATCAATTATACTTCATCAATAAAGTTTTTAATACATATTTCAGTCTAATTCAGTCTTTCGCAACCTCAGCAACTTTAAGATATGGGAACTTCAACTCCAGGATTCCCCAGACAGCATGCCATAAAATGACACCAAGATGAATAATGAGTCTTCTAAAAATCCTCCTCTTATTTCCAAGATCTGGCTATTTCTTCAATAAACTATTATAGCATAATTTATACAAAAGTGTTACTAAATGTCATACATACATAGTTAGCATTTCTTTTGCCTTTTTTGCTTCTTAGGGCCCGAAAGGTATTTAAGTACCCCAATAGTTTCATAGTTTTGTTGGAAGAAATGTCCTCCTGGGTTCGGCTCCAAGTGCGGAAAAAGACACTGGAGACATGGAGGCTGCTTGGAAAGATGGTTTTAATGGTGGACCCGACCACATGGCTTGAGTCCTGAACAGAAAAAGGTGATCACATGCTTCAATGTTGGTGGAGAAGAGAAGGAAGGCTGAGATGCGAGTCCCTGGTTTTATACCCTCTCTGAGGCCTTTGATCTTGAGCTTGTATTCTGATTGGTTGTCAGACTCCCATGGGCCCATGCAGGGGCAACTCTCTAGGCTGCGTTTTGAATCCAGGTTTGGTTGAGTTCTCAGATGCCATGTGGGGAGTTGGGTAAAGGGCCAATATTATCATGCCTTAATCCCATCACTCTGGAGCTGAGGGGAGAACTCCTATTATGTAAAGTGGACTAGCTCAGCTTTTAATGGCTCATTGACAAAGGAGGATGGGCAGGAAGCTGCAGGCAGCTATTCTGTCTTTTAAAACATGTTTTTTCCTTTTCACATCCAGAGAAATATTCTGCCTTTTCAATATTTCCTAGGATATTTCATTTTTTTCTGGGAGAGGGCTGGGTGATAACTTCCTACATATTATTATGAAGGAAGTTCCTTTCATATTATGGTGATGGAACCCAAAACCCGTCCTTTCCAAAACTACATACAGGATCAAAACACATCCATAAAATGGGCAGGGCATGAACATTGTTTCACCATTTCTCCCCTCCCCTCCCACATATGCCTGTGCAGATACCAGTGCTTAATTATGGAACTGGGTCTGAGCCCTCAGTTATTTTTTAATATTTAGATTTACTAAATATGCTACTTGCAATGCTACTTTTTCTTCGGCTTTTTATATGGTTCTTGTTTCTAGGCTGATTTCAGTTTTTGCAGTGTTTAACTCCCCGCTCCCCCCCTTTTCCCTATCCAAATATGCTCACAATCACTTATCTGATCTATTTGTGTCTATCAATAGCAGGCAGGTGCCCTTGCATGGATCCCATGTTTCTAATAACATGCACAGTTTTATGTTATCTCTGACACAATGGATTGCCTTTATGGCCATCAGATTGCAGAGGCTCAGGCTGCCAACTCCCGATAAAGATTCTTAAAGAATGTGGAATTGGGCAGGAACTTGTACAAATATAAATGCATCCCAGCGAATGTGAAGGGCCGGGGCAGGAAAGCTGCTTGGAATGGGAGGTTCCTGCATCACATCCTTTCACCTAGTAACCTACTCAGAAACTGCCCTGTTTCCTAAAGATTAGCAAGCAAATGACAAATACAGCCTTCCTCCCCAATAGAGACTGGCTTTATGGCAACTGTTCAGATGGCTCAGAAGGAAGAACATCAGGCTAAAGCACACTAGGTTTCTCTGATGCCATTCCAGATCACCTCTTCCTGACTATTGGTTCTCTAGATTTTGTTCCTGATCTTTGTCATCATAAGCCCTCTTTGCCTTAGGTTGAAATATCGAGCCAATTGGGTCAGTTGTTCTTCTATCTGACAGCAGGCATATGAATTCCTAATGTCCTTGTCACTTCCTTCCTTACTGCGTATTAACCACAACATTTCCCTGTCATATAAAGCTTGTGCATTCCAATGAATAATGGAAAGGGCATATTCTAAGCCTGTTGTCAATTATTGTTAACTTCATAGGAAGGGAAGCAAAACTTGTTTTCCCCTTTCCAAAAGTTGGCACTGACCTGAAGTCTGTTTTGGATTGTGATCTAGCTCCAAAGCTAATGTATCCATTGCATACCATACACAAGCCACAGAGAGATGTGGCAAATTGGACTCTACCCTGTATTACCTACCCTTGTGAGCTCCAGACAGGCTGGAGCTGCCACTCTATTCAGCCTATGGCCTGCAGATTATGCAAGATGTTTGTTGCCCTAACCAGCTGCTGCCCCATTAACAGTCACTTCAAATACATCATAGGGTGGCTCTACAGCTAGCTGCTGTGGCCATTACAGGTAATCCTTCCTTAGCGGCTGTCTTGTTTAGTGACTGCTCATAGTTATAATTTCAACAAAAAAGTAACTCTGCGACCAATTGTCACAATTACAACCTTCACAGGCCTGAAAGGAAAAGGAAAGCTGAAGTGAGATTTTTTTAAAAAGCAATGTTGCAGTTTTACTTAGTGACCACTTAGCATATAAACCGAGTTGCCAGTCCCAACTGTGGTTGCTAAACAATGCTGTACATGGTATCAGACCTTCTCTCAAATAGGGGCACTGCCTTTATCATGTCTCATGCCTAGTGTCCTGTAGAAAACTGTTTTGCTTCTGCTGCAAGCACCCAATCTATCTCTTGAGCACCAAGGGATTAGATTCCACAAAATAACACCATTGTACTGAAACTGTCTTTGCCTCTCTGGTCTTCTCTAAAAGCAAATGATTTTTTTTTTCAATTAGCAGAACTTTTTTGGGGGTGGACTTAGACTCTTTTTTCCAATGCAGTGGACCACTTGCTGTTTTATATAGCAATAGCAATAGCACTTAAGACTTATACACTGCTTCATAGTGTTTTATAGTCCTTCTAAGCAGTTTACAGAATCAGCATATTGTCCCCAACAATCTAGGTCCGTGATGACGAACCTATGGCACGCATGCCACAGGTGACACACGGAGCTATTTGTCATGCACGTGCTGCCAGCTGACTTTGGCCTTCTTTTGAGGTCATTTTTTGCCCTCCGGAGGCTTCCTTGAAGCTTCCAAAGCACAAAAAAATGCCCCTATGGGTTCAGTTCAGGAACGTTCAGGAACAGATTTCCGGTTTGCTAGTAGGACCGTTTTTTGCCTTCCAGAGCCTTCAGGGAAGCCTCCTGAAGGCTCCGGAATTCACCATTCCCAAACTTCTGGGTTCCACGTAGGTCTGTTTTTTGCCCTCCGAAGGCTTCAGGAAAGCTCCTGAGGCCTCCAGAGGGCATCTGGGGGGGGGGGCAGGAGGCTGTTTTTGCCCTCCCCAGGCTCCAGAGGCTTTCTAGGTGAAAAAAACCACGGCAAAAGTGTGTGTGGGGGTTCCTGATCGTGTGCATGCGTGTGCGCTGTGGGCACGAGTGAATAGCATTATGGGTGTGGCACAATGGCGCATGACCCCCCTGTGTTCCCCCTCCTTTGGGTACAGCAGACAAAAAAGATTTGCCATCAGTAATCTAGGCCCTTATTTTAACAACCTTGGAAGAATGGAAGGGCTGAGTCAATCTTGAGCCAGTCAGGTTTGAATTGCTGGCAGTCAGCCAACTTAGTCTGCATACTGCACTACCACTGTGCCTACCAGGTCACTTGCTGTTTTGTATGTGCCTACCCAGTTTCTTAACAATTTCACACTCGGGAAACATTTTGCCAATTGGTTTGAACAAAACTGTCATTCATAGCAAATAGAAAATTGTTTTGCAGTAAAATAAAACCTGTCATAAACTCAGTGGCTGTTGTTGTATATAGTCTATTGTTGTAGGTACTGTATGTTTTGCCAAATATCAGGGCAGAGATCAGGTACCCAGACAACTGGATCTTTTGGATCCAGAAACAATGAATACTCCAATAAATAAAAGGATTTAGAACTCTTATTATTAGCTCAAGCAAACAGATTAAAAAACATAACATAAAAAACATACATGCTTGATGTGACTAAAGATGAAGCTTTAGGATTTATTTTTGATCAGTATTGTATGGTAAGGTTTTAAAGATTTGTTTGTAAGCAAGGAGAGGTTTCTTCTGCTTTATGCATTAGAGAAGGTAGAAGTTTAGATTATAAAACTGAAATTTTAAATTAAGATTAAAATATACATGTTAATATTTCTAGTGGCCCTTAATAGACTAATTGATCAGGATTGAATGGTGTGTTTTTGTAATGTAAGGGATGAGATATGGGAAGAAGAAGGTTTTTAAAATTGAGGTACTAGAGAAGGTGTCAAGTTAGCCAAATTGTTTATATTTGTCTGGAGGAAGGAGGGAGTCATTTTTAAAATATATCTTTCTCTATCTTTTCCCCCTTTTAAAAACTTTTCTTCTTGTTTCCTTTACTTTTTATATTTGTCTGTTTGTATTTTTATTCTTGTATTTTTAAACTTTAATGACATTATTTTAAAAAATAATGATGGTGGCTACAATGATGCAACTAAACTAAAGCTTATAAGTGATGGAGCTGAGCCTTGGTGGCAAAGTGGTTAAAATGCAGTACTGCAGGCTAACTCAGTATTCCCACTGCTATGAGTTCGATTCTGATCTGCTGAAGCTTGACTTAGCCTTCCATCCTTCTAAGGTCAGTAAAATGAAGGACACAGATTGTTGGGAACAATATAAACCACTTAGAGAAGGCTGTAAAGCACTATGAAGCAGTATGTAAGTGCTCTTGCTCTTGCTATATGTGAGTTGCATATAAAAATGAGGCAGAGCTTCAATCACACAAGCATGGCCACCATCTTGATTTTTTGGGCCGCACGCTTCAGGTAATTACTAAAATAGGAACATGAGTTTATCACCATCAAAGGCCATTTTAATTTTTCTTTCTTGATCCTATGCTTCATAAGTACCTATGTGTCCCTTTACATTACAAATCCCCACCATGGCACTTTGAGAAATTATAGGCATATTTTTGCATTTTAGTATGGCCCTATAAATCCCCAGCAAGAAGCGCAGTGGCTCAGTGGTTAAGATACTGAGCTTGTCGATCAGAAGGTCGGCAGTTCAGCAGTTCAAGTCCCTAGTGCTGCGTAATGGAATGAGCTCCCGTTACTTGTTCCAGCTTCTGTCAACCTAGCAGTTTGAAAGCATGTAAAAAATGCAAGTAGAAAAATAGGGACCACTTTGGTGGGAAGATAACAGCGTTCCTTGCACTGTTGGTGTTTAGTCATGCCAGCCACATGTCCACGGAGATGTCTTTGGACAGTGCTGGCTCTTAGGCTTTGAAATGGAGATGAGCACATCTCCTAGAGTCAGAAATAACTAGCATGCATGAACCTTTACCTTTTAATAAATCCCCTGTTCTCCAAAGTCTAAGGAACCAATGATAATTTCATAATGCTTTGCTTGGATTTCCCAGTAATTTGCTTTAGTGTAAGAAGATTGTTGAAAATGAAGTCCTGTTCTAGGTAAGCAAATTAGGGCCTTTTCACACAGCAGGAGAAAACTAAACCAGCATAATGTTTGCTGTTCCTGTTGCTGAACCCAATCCTGCCTCAACTGCCTATGTTCTGATTCACTGCTAAAAGGTGTTGTCCGATCACATGTGCCAAGGAACACAATTGCTTAAGTCCTCAGTTTTTCTGATCTTCTTTAGGCATTGCAGGGGCAGTAAGTTTACAGGTTTAACTGTAAGGCTTTTCTCATCACCTCATCTTCCAGGTCTTTTTGCTAGATCCTCTCTGTTGCAACCTGAGCTGATTTTTTTTTTTAAAATCAGGGTCATTAAGTTGAGTCATAATCAACATTTTTACTTAGAATTTCCCCTCCCTTCCGTTCCTTTCCTGATTGAAGCAACACATGCAAACTTCCGTTTTCTGTTGTATTTGGAAGGCAATGGGGTGCTTCAAAGTTCAACTGGAAGGACTAGGAATAAAATTCAAAGCTTCTTCTTTGTGTCTTTTCCTGCACAGCACAATTTTTACTGAGACTTCTCTTTTGTAGCGTCACGTCAGGCATTATTCAGGAAGTACAAATATAATAAGATAAAGAACTATTGATGAATCTTTGTTTTGTTTCTTTCTCTTCATTTTTAAGGTTACATTTTATTACCCTAAACATCTTCTCTAGGGGGAGGGTAAATATAGCATGAAGAATTCTACAGAAGGCCCATCTTTCTTAGACTACATTGTACTTTTGAGCAAATGCCGAATTCACTGGAGTGGGAGAAAATTTGTCTCAGAAGCCAAGAATTCTTTCTTTTATATATTTTTCTCTCCCTAGAGAATTCTTTCTTTCTCTTTGAAGACAAAGAGCTCAGTGTTTCATCTGTGCCATTTAACACAGAGTTGTTTTCACTTTCACATTTTTTGTTGTTTTATCTCCAGATGTTTTTCTGGCATTGATTAGCTTAATACCAGATGACATGTAATGCAAAAAGTCATTGTTACATGCAGATTAGTGCCCTGATATTTCATTCAGTGAAAGTTATTATGTTTTTCAGGTAATAGAAGTACCTGAATTTTTTATTTATTTGCGTTTAGAACCAAGAGCATTCTAGTATATTTTCGTTGGTATTACCATCCATGGGACAATTGAAAGGTAGATGTACTGGTCCAAGGGACACTTCAAAATGGAAATACAGTCCCATTAAGCTCCATGTAAACAATAATGCCCATTTTACCTGATCTGTTGAAAAGTACGTAGTGTCTCAGTAATGATTAGTTCTATAGAATATCCATCACCCACTGCAACCATAATTCTAATTGTGTCACTAGAGCTTAACAAAAAACTTAACCAAAGGATATGATAGTTGGGAAGAAAAAGCTGGAATGGTAATTCTCTAAATTGGGGTTTAAAACTCCATGTAAAACTACAAGTAAAAATTACACGTAGTAAATACTACATTTTTTCTATAGGCAACAAAAAGGGTTCAGATCTTCTAACATCTTCTCCCATTTTAGTGTGATATAAAGAAAAGGAAAGAATCCACAACATTGCAACTATATTTGAGCCAATTTATAGTAGATATTTGGTTTAAACCATGATGGGCAATCTTTGGATGATTTGGGAAGGTGAGGGTCACAGTGGAAAGATAATAATGCAAATGAGTAGAGTTAGACTGTGCTTTTTTATTTTGGAGGATTTTCTGGAAAAAGAGATGGAGTTATCTTCTTTCTTTGTAATCACCCTATTTTAGTCCATAGTACAGATTTTCAACTTCATATAGCAAGAAATAAACTGTTGACTATCAGCAGCTTTATCACCAAATCTTGGTATCTATGAAGATTCTCAGTCATCCTGGTCATGGTTATCCCAAAGGTGCTTTTTCAGGAGGCAACTGGACTTTCTGGTTTTTTTTTGAAGACGTTTCACTGAAGCTTCTTCAGCTCTGACTGGATGGTGGGGAATAGAAGGATTTATACTTCTTGCAGACAGCTGGTCATTTGCATTCTTTTAGCGGGTCATTAAGGTCACCTGGAGGTTTATCTGTGTCATCAGGGTCACCTAAGTGGTGCAAATGGGTGTGGAGCCCTCTTGAAACTGTTGAAAGGACTGTGTTGTAAATTGAAGATACATAATGTTGTATCCCTTCCCCTGTATTGAGTGGGGGATAAAACACCCAGATCTAAACTGAGTAATGTGGTATATACAGTACAATGCAATGAGCCACGTGCAGATCTGAACATTGGGGAAGCAAAACTATACAAGCGCATGGTACAACATAAGAGAACAAACCCATCAGCACTAGATTCAGCAATCCATCTTCATTTAAAAGACACAGACTACTCTTTTGAAGACAGCCAAGTCCACATTTTGGATAGAGAGGATCGCTGGTTTGAAAGAAGGGTCAATCAAAGAGCCATCTATGTTAAAACTGAACAGCCCTCTCTCAACAGAGGGGGAGGGATATGACATCATCTATCTCCAATCTACAACACAGTCCTTTCAACAGTTCCAAGAAGGCCCCATACCCATTTGCGTTATTCAGGTGACTCTGACCATGCACAGATAAATCTCCAGGTGACCCAGTAAAAATTGCAAATGACCAGCTGTCTGCAAGGAGTATAAATCCTTCCATTCCCCACTATCCAGTTAGAGCTGAAGAAGCTTCTTGGATGAGAAGCGAAACGACTTCAAAGAAAAACAAGAAAGTCCAGTTGCCTCTTGAAAAAGCACCTTTAGAACACCACATCTTGGATTTAGAGGAATGCAACATCAGGATTAGTGACAGCTAGTTTGGCATAGTGGTTAAAGTACCAGGCTAGAAACCAGGAGACTGTGAGTACCAGTCCTGCTTTACGGATGAAGCCAGTTTCATGACCTTGGGTCAGTCACTGTCTCCCAGTCCTAGGAAAGAGGCCAAAAAAACCTGCAGGGACTAATATGTGCAGTGCAGTCACCAGGAGTCAACACTGATTCAAAGGTACTCCCCCTCCCCTTCAAACCAGGATTACATGTTTCTAGTCATGGCCCTTAAGAAGCCACTGGAGTTGGGAAAATTAGATATTAATAATAATGTTTTACAGGAGTAAAACATGACTTACTGGAGAAGAGCCTAATCCTGGAAACGATTGAGGGCAAAAGAAGAAAGGGACGACAGAGAATGAGGTGGCTCGATGGAGTCACTGAAGCAGTAGGCGTGAATTTAAATGGACTCTGGGGGATGGTAGAGGACAGGAAGGCCTGGAGGAACGTTGTCCATGGATTCACTATGGGTCGGACATGACTTCGTGACTAACAACAACACATTATGGTTTTTCCCCAAAAAAGTTGTCTTCCTTTGTACAGAGCATGTCTTTTAAGATCACAGTATTTTTTTTTCCTGCCTTCTCTTCTTGCCTTTCTCAAACGTGTCCTCCAATGTTGTGAAAATAGCGACTTTCAAAAAGGGTAGATGAATTCAACTTAAGTAGCTGGCATAGAATAATTTAAACCATGTTATTCCTCCTGCAATTATTAACACACTAAACTGAGTTTTTTTAAAATTTTTATTCTTTTCTCTTCCAACCTTTTACATCAGTTGTTTCAAATCTAGCCCAATTTTTACTAGTACCCAGCTCTTTAATGTGGCCATATATGCCAGCCAAGGTGGGTATCATTCTTTCCTATATGACTTTAGAGTAGAGCTAAGCTATTTGTGCCTAAATCTAGTAGAGTAATCTGTGTAATCTTCAAAGGATAGCCAGTTACATGAAACTATGGGCAGAGTCGCACAATCTAAGTCAGAGGTCTTCAAACTGGGCAACTTTAAGACTTGTGGACTTCAACTTCCAGACTGGGAATTGAAGTCCACAAGTCTTAAAACTGCCAAGTTTGGGGATCCCTGATCTAAGTGATTCAGAAAAGGCTGTTTGCACAGAGTGGTAGACTTTGCAGCCAGGGGAAAGGCCAGTTCTCTGAGGATCTACATCTTGAAAAGCCTCCTTGTGAGGGATTGCGCATGGAGAAAGAATGTGATAGAGCCAACAAAAGAGACAGTGTCTTGGAGACCAATGACTGTGCTGCCCTAACCACCCTGAGTCACTCTGAGATGCTTTTGAAGCTACTCCCTTTCCTGAGACACTCTTGTTGTAACTCTGTAGTTTACATGGACTGAGGAAGGAAATACATTTACAGACTCTCTCTTTCTTTCCTTTTGAATGATAGGACTGGAAGTATCAAAGAGGGCATTACTTTTCGATTTGACAGTTCAGCTTTTTTGGTCAATCTGGTTCAGACGTTTTTCAAAATGATAAATAAATGTGATCAACATGTGACCGTGAAGAAAATCTATCCCTTTTTGCTAAGATTTCAATTGGCAGATAATCAAAATGTGAATTTTCCTTGTCTGTCATCAGCATCTTTCTTCTCGGTGATTCCCACATTTTTCTTTGTAAAATTTAGCTCTGCAAACAAATCCTTTGATTTTGATTCTTAATTAAGTTCTCCATACTCCCCACAAGAGCAGATCCCCCCCCATAAATACAGCTAGTCCTCAACTTACAACAGTTGTTTAGTGACCGTTTGAATTTAAACAGCACTAAAAAGTGACTTATGGTTGTTTTTCACACTTACGACAATTGCAGCATCCCCATGGTCATGTGATTAAAATTTGGATGCTTGGCAACTGGTTCATATTTATGATGGTTGCAATGTCCCAAGGTTATGTGATCATCTTTTGCTATCTGCTGACAAGCAAAGTTAATGGGGAAGCCAGATTCATTTACCAGTTATTTTACTATCTTAACAACTGCAGTGACTCACTTAATATCTGTTAAGAAAAAAGAAAAGTCATAAAATGGGGCAAAACCGATTAAACAAATGTCTCACTTACCAACAAAAATTTTGGGCTCAATTGTGGTTATACTCCCAGCATGAGGTTATTGAATTAAAGTATCCTGAAGCATGAAATCTTTGAGAGACGGATCTTTATAGTTTATTGAAATATTCAATGACAATCAGAGATTATGGGGATGTAGAGCAAATAAAACATGTGATTCATATTAGAGCTGCATACACAAATTTGTATTGTATTCTGCACAGAGCTCTCGGTAAAGAATGACTTGGGTCAGGTTACATGCGTACAGATACGGGCAGATTTCCAAATTCATTGCAAAGTTAGAATTAATGACGAAAGGTGAAAGTAAGAAATATCTGAAATATTTTTACGGAAATAACAGGTGAAATTTAATATTACGATCTGAATCAATGGACTGTGAAACTAGCTAAGGTAACAGGTTTTAGTCCAATAGCTATCTCAGTCTGTTGCAATAGTTTTTCCCAGTTTGTTATTCAAATTTAATACTTGGACTGAGGCAGATATTGTCTCTTAGCCATACAATAGAAGATCTTTGTGTTAATTTTTATCTCTCCAAAGCAAGAAACTTTTTTAATCTCAGCCATGACCTTTCAACTAGAATTTCATGGCTGCATTTACAAAATATTCTAATTGATTGATTGATTGATTATGTGCCATCGAGTCAGGGTCAACCTTAGCAACCACATGCATTTTCTCTATGATAATATGTTCCTAACTTAGTCTTTCACGTATTCCAATGGTGCACCAATCACCCCGTACCTGAGTCCATCCACCTTTCTGCTGGTCATCTCCTTTCCCTTCCTTCAGGGCTCATCTTTCCCAGCTTACTGCAGCCTTTACCAGAGAGCTACAGTAGACCAATGACATTTAGTGAGGTTCTATGGCTGAGGATGAACTTGAAAGTGGCTGTTCCTGGTGCAGTGCCCTAATCATAATAAATGAGTGTACATTAATCAGCATAAATGATAAAATATCCATCAAATAGTTTTCCTTCATATTAATTTTTCAAAATTATTTAACAAATAAATAATTTGTTACAGAATTACAAATTATTTTTGTTACGAATTACATACGGTATGTACCACAGTATTATAGATGAGAGGGCCACTAGCTATTATATTATTTCCTTTTTGTTTGGTGGAGGATAATGGGATTTTTGTTATAGAAGAACCAATGGCAAGTCAGAGACCAGGGAAATGGATTGTTTTTCCTATTTGTTAGAAAGCAAGCAAGCAAGCAAACAAGCATTAATTGGTTTATAGCAGTGTTTCTCAACCAGCTGGGGGATTCTGGGAGTTGAAGTCCACAGGACTTAAAGTTGCCAAGGTTGAGAAACACTGGTTTATACTGTTCCTGTAAGTTTTTTGTGCAGGTAGGAGGTAGAAATCCCAAGATTGGTTACAGATGATGGGAAAAGTAAGACAATCCCAGAACAGGACAGGAGCCTTGCAGCTCTATTATTTTTATGTAATCTAACCAGGTTGGATAAGATGAGAAACACAATGCTTGGCTTGGGCATAAGTTGCTTTAGTGGAATCTCAGTGGAGAACAGGAGAATATCACAGTATTCTTCAAGAACCTGAAATAGGTATCATAGAAGAAAGCACTTTATCACCATATCATGCAGGAAAAGAAAAATATCTTAAAATTACAGGAAGACAGATTTTGATTGATTTTTAATAAGAGCAGGTTGATCTTGGAACTAATTAACTAAGCAGAGGGTGGGTTCCCTCTTGGATATGTTCTAGAGATGGCCATCTGTTGGGCATGGTTTAATTTGGATTTTTGGCAGCACAGAAGAATGGATTCAGTGATCAAACAGTTCTATTACTTAAAATTAATTAAACAAGAAAGTAAACTTCCAAAAAAGTTTGGGGATTTTCAGGGAATGACTGCTGTTTTTGAAGTTTAGGATCCTACAAGGGAAACTCACATCCTATTTGGTCATGAGGTAGCCTCTATGACCTTGACTGAGGGTTGTAACAAAAAAAATATGTGGGGTGCATGTGAAGTCATGCTTGGTGGTCTCAGCTCCTCATGAGTTGCATAAAATGTAACAGGTACTGTATGAATGTTCAGTATAAATCATAGAAGATCCACTTTAACAGCAAGACAAGTAAAGCCCACCTTAATTCTGACTATTTTATGGGATAAAGGTTTCTAAATTTGTCTTGATCTTTTTTTAAAAAGAGCAATATTTCTTGACAGACCTGAATTTTCAGTTTCCCTAGAGAAACAGCATCATGTGATTTCCCAGATCTGCTATATCTAGGAAGGGAGAAAAAATAGAACAGTGAATAATTGTGAAGTCCAACATCAGTTTCTTTGTTCTCGAAAAGAATGGGTTCTATTTTTAAATATGTTTGTTATTACAGCAGTGACAAGGTAAATGAAAAAACCAGCCTATAAAAATGTAGATCAGAGGAGGATCCTATCTGCTATTGAAGTTGCCAGGCTTCTCCAGGGAAGTGCTTCATGGCCACTGTCATGAAAGGATTGCTATGACAGTATAGCTATTTTAAAAAAAGTATCCAGAAGGTACACAAAGCATTTGGCTATAGCCGTTCTCCTCTTCACTCTAAAAATGCTTTTAGGTTCTACATAGGACTCAGAAGTTAAACTTGGTGGTTTGCTCTACAGCATGCTAGTTTATGATTTTTTTTTTGAAAGATAAGGAACAGGATAAAAGCAGTATTCTTCCAATGAAGTCAACATAGTGTCAGGGTTCCAAATAGCATCCACAATATGCTTCAAGTTGTGTAAAACCTGTGATGAAAGAAATGTCCTCCTGGGTTCGGCTCCAAGTGTGGAAAAAGACACTGGAGACTTGGAGGCTGCTTGGAAAGCTGGTTTATTGGTGGACAGGACCACATAGCTTGAGCCCTGAACAGAAAAGGTGATCACATGCTTCAATGTTGGTGGAGAAAAGAGAAGGGAAGGGCTGAGATGCTAAGTCCCTGGTTTTATGCCCTCTCTGGCCTTTGATCTTGAGCTTGTATTCTGATTGGTTGTCAGACTCCCATGGGGCCATGCAGGGGCAACTCTGTAGGCTGCGTTTTGAATCCAGGTTTGGTTGAGTTCTCAGATGCCATGTGGTGAGTTGGGTAAAGTGCCAATATTATCATGCCTTAATCCCATCTCCATGGAGCTGAAGTGGAGAACTCTTTATTATGTAAAGGGACTAGCTTGGCCTTCTTAATGGCCCATTGACAAAAAAAGGGGGGGGAGAGGCAGGAAGCTGCAGGAAGTTTCTCTTTAAAACGGTTCTCCCTTTCACATCCAGGGAAATATAATATTCTGCCTTTTCAACATTTCCTAGGATATTTCATTTCTCTGAGAGAGGGCTGGGTGATAACTTTCCACACCTGTAATGCTTTTTTCATTAGTTTGGATGTGAGGACAGATGATCTGCTGCAACTGTGATCAAAGGGGTATTTTGGAAGTGCTGGGAGGAGCAGACATGTTCTTTCCCATTGTGTCTCTAGCCAATGATTACCACTGTAGTTGTATCTTTTCCAATGTTATCCTCCCTGTTAGTTATTTTTTTCATACCAACCAACTCTCCTTCTCCCTATTTTTAATCTCAATTTCTCTCTAGGCTTCCAGCAGGGTGGAGAAGAGCAGATTCCCATTATATTATTTGGTGAATAGTGATATACTATTACTACTATAGTATTTTTTGCTTTTACATGAGTTGCACATTTCATGCTCTTTAAAAATCTCTTTGGAAAGCAAAGGCATTTTGCACTCCTCTGCTTCAGCAATAGTGCAGCGGTCCCAAATTCCGCTCATGGCAATGTTCCAAAAATAATGTTGTGAAATGGAAACCTAACAGTTCTTTCCTCAGTTTCCCCTGCTGTATTGTCAGTTGCAATCACTTCTCTACCTCCTCCCCCTCCCCCTCCCCCTCCCCCTCCGTAACAAGCTATTTAATTTCAATTCTCCTATGCTTCACAACCTATAATAATGGCATGGCCTGCTTTTCTTCTCCCTGGGGCTATTTCTGCCCAGTTTTTCCCCACATTTCTTTATTTCATGTTATTTTCAGCTGGGAGAAGACCAAAAGGGCCATAGGTGGAAGAGCAGTCAAACCAATCTGAAGAAGCTCTCCAGAGTCCTCTAGTGGGGTCTGTTCCATTCATGCTGTGTTGCCCTGATCAAAGATGCCGCAACAGCAGCAAATAGTAGGTCAGCATTGTTTTTTTGTATTTCTCAGGAATGTGGGGAGAGAATTTAAGCTGATAGTGGGACAAGGAGCTAGAAAGAACAGAAGTCTAGGATAAATAGGATTGTTTACTCTGAACCAGAGGTGGTACTCAGCAGGTTCTGACCAGTTCTGGAGAACCGGTAGTGGAAATTTTGAGTAGTTCAGAAAACTGATAAATACCACTTTGGCAGTGACATGCGGTGAGGTTTATAGCTGGTGGGGCACTGACACAGGGGTTTCAAATTTTTTCAGACTTGTGGCCTTCAACTCCCAGAATTCCACAGCCAGGCATGCTCAATTCCGATTTAAAGTGACAGCATTTTTCCTCCTTGCAAAATAAGTTTTCCTTCATTCTTTTTCTTCTCCCTCCCCCTCCTTCCTCCCTCTCTCCATCAGACACACGCACACAGAGAAGTTGGATCCCTCTCTCACTCACTCACTCTCAAACAAACACAAACACAGAAGTTGGATTGGATATATTTCCCAATGGCTTGAAAGCAGCTCCTCTGCCATATCCCCCCTTCTCCTGCTGCCTTCCGATCCGAGCCTTTGATTGCAGGTGGAGCCACGTTGCCTTTTCAAACTTGTATTCAGTGAAGTTGGGCTTATATACTTTTATCCAGTTGTTTGTCTGTGTTTGTTTGAAAAGGCAACGTGGCTCTGCATGCAATCAAACTTTTTGAATTCCTCCCCCCTCCCCACACACGCCCCTTTTCCAGCTGTTTCAGAGATTTCAACTCTGCTCTTGCCTGCCATCATGAAAAGAAAAAAAAATGTAAAAGGAGAAAGGCAAGAGCTCTGAGGTCAGACTGAGGTAGTTGCTCCCAGAGAACTCTAAAAAGCCTCTAAAAATGCCCTCTACAGGAGGCGAGAGAACCACATGCCTCCTTTGCAGAAGGAATTTTTCGCCTTTTAACCCTTGCTTAACTCTGCTCAAGTGATCATAAAGGAGGCACGTGGTTCTCTCCCCTCCTCCTGCAGTTAAGCACTAAGCAGTTATCCACTGTGATTCTGACAGCAACTACCTCAGTCTTTTTCCTTTTACATTTTTTTTTCTTTTCATGATGACAGCGGTGAGGCCCTGCCTTCCCTGACTGCACGTACCTGCACTTCGGACTGGCCCCGCCCCATCTATTCTCTGCCTCCCAATCCCATCTGATTGGGAGGGAATGGGGTGTGGCTTGGTGGGTGTGGCTTCTCCCACGCCCACCAAGCCATACCCACAGAACTGGTAGTAAAAAAGTTTGAATCCCACCACTGCTCTGAACGATTATGTTTATAATCCAGTAATACAGGTAGCCCTTGATTTACAGTTCATTTAATTACCATTCAAAGTTACAATGGCACTGAACAAAGTGACATGACCATTTTTCACACTTATAACCATTGAATCATCCTCATGGTCACTTGATTTATATTCAGATGCTTGACAACTGACTCATGATGGCTGCATTATCCTGGCGTCATGTGATCCCCTTTTGCAACCTTTTGACAAGCAAAGTCAATGGGGAAATCAGGTCCACTTAACAACTGTGTTACTAATTTAAGAACTGCAGGGATTCACTTAACGAATTTGGCAAGAATAGTCATAAAATGGGGCAAATTTATCACTTAGTAACATAAATTTTGGGCTCAAAAGTCATGGATTACCTGTTATTCAGGCAATATTACAGTTGTTCTCTTTTTGTACGTGCACATGTGTAGGAAGAAGACAAAATAAGTAATAGGAAGACTTGGGAGGCTACATCTGGAAAATATAAGGTTCCAGTATTGGACTAATGATGAAGTACACAAAACTCTACATTAAGTGTTCAACACTTTTATTTTTTCCTCTTCCTTTTTAAGGATTCTATCATGTACTCTTTGGGGATTCTCAGTCATCCAGGTTATAGTTGTCTTAAAGGTGCATTTGTTTTCCTTCAAAAGGCAACGGGACTGGTTTTTTCCTTGTGGAGGAAGAAGAAAATGTTTTGCTTCTCATCCAAGAATCTTCATCAGTTGTGATGGTGGTGAAATGGATGGATAGGTACTGACTGTTGAAGCTGGATGGTGGGGAGATGGAAGGATTGGTTCTGACAGGATGGTGTCAGAACCTATTCTCCCATCTCCCCACAGATTGATTGGGCAGATTGAAGGATTTGTTTTTATCAGAGTTTGTTGCAAAAATCAAATCCAGAAAGCACACACAGATAACTGATTCAGCAGGATCCATTAACTTCTTTATATACATAATAACACATGAATAAATGTACATTACCAAGAGTGGTTCAGTTTCAGATCAGAGCAGCAGGCCCAGACTAGTTTCATTTTCCAGCGCAGAGCTTTGCTTGTATTCAAAAGCTAGTTTCAGTGTCAATTCTCACCACAGACTCATATCTGTTTAAGCTCCCATTGGCTGACTTAGTTGTTATGCCTATTCATTGGCTGACCTTGTTACGATGACTTTCCCAGTCATGAATATTCTAAAAGTTTTTCTTTGCAGTCATCTGGTTGTTAGCACTCTCTGAGAGCTGTTGAGGCCACTTTGGGAGGGAGGGGTTCAGTTGCCTTTTGAAGAAAAAAGACAATCATGTGCTCTCTTTAGCTAACACTTTCCTCTGGACAAAAGCAGGAGAGGGGGGAAAACAAGGAGAAAGAGGGTGCTGGGAAAGTGTTGGGAAGGAGGACACTCAATTTTGGCACTGCCAATGTCAGTAGATAAGCCAGAGCAGCTGCATTGTAAAGAATTCAGCAGGATGCATCATGGGTAGAGATTTAAGGGCATTCTCATCTTGCCTCTAATCATTTGGGTGATCCATTTCCAGTTATCTCTCAAAAGACAGGAGCCAACCCTCAGCCATGATGATCAGATTGTAGATAGGATTGGGAGATGGCTGGGTGCTTCTTTAAAAGTAATTTGGCTAACAGCTAACTGACAAGTTGGAGGGGCTACAGGGTGAAGCAGACAGAACTGGACTCTTATTATTCTGCTTCTTAGCCATGTTTTTTTTTAAAGTACCTGCACAAAACATGCCAAGGCAGCAGTGAGTTTCAACAAAAGGTTAAACCTACTGGTCTAGACCTCTGACAAAACTCACTTCCTCCCTAAATCCCATTTCCATATTTCTTATAATAATACCTCTATTAATGAATATTGTCACACTAAATAATGAGATATGGGGGAAAAAGCAGAGAAATGAAGCTAGAAGAATCCATTATTGGTCGCCTTAACATTTTTTTGTAGAAGCAGAATGAAGACATTTTCATTAAACAGCAAACAATTGGGAATGTCAGTATGAAGAGAAACGTGTACTTTTTTTAGCCCAGAAGTTAGGACAATATTTTACTTGCACCTAGGAGATGCCTTTAGAGTTATATCAATGCTGCCCTGTTTCTTGGAGAAAGGGGAGGAATAGATCTACTAAATTCACCTGTCCAGATCCCACACACATTTATCATTTTAATATTCTGCTAGGCTTAAAATTCCTTCATGCCTGCAGGAGATATAGACTTGTCTGTAGGAAATGATTAAAAAAAATGTCAAGATGATTACTAGGACAGTGCCACCGAATCTCCATCTACTTTATGTGCAATCCTCATTTTTTTTTTAAAAAAAGGGAGCTTCAATGGTACCTTCAAGGCCATCATCTTGCTTCTCTTTTTTTAAAACCTGGAGACAACTCCAGAAGACAGAAATTAAAACATGTTCTATGGAAGATGGCCATTAAAGCATAAAGTTAGAGAAGTGATTTGAAGATAGTCTGCTTCACTTTGGAAACAAATTAGTGAAAGAAAACAAAGCATCTGTTATTGCTGCTTTGGATAACGAGATTGTAGTTCCTTTCCTGACTGCAGTGCAGACCAAAACTCTGAGAAGATGACATTCCCCCTCATCACTGCATATCTACTTCTCATCACTGCACTCTCCTTCAGAAAAAAGCTGAACAGGTCAAGTTACTGCTTGTAAGGCATAGCAGTCTTATCAGTAAAAGGCAATCTTAACATCCCTGTTAGGCAACGATTACTATTCTTGCTTGTTTTTAATCAGAACAAAAGCAAAGTCTGGCTGGATCAGACTTATCCAGCATTTGCTTGGTGCTCATAGGCAGGTGGACATCCTCTTCTTATTCCCAGTATTCTGCCTGCAATGAGGTAGCCCTGAGTTTTCAAAATCTTCACAGAGATTGTTTCAATGAAATTTATCCAACCTTTCTAATCAGTGAAATGCTGCATGAAAAATTGCAATCTTTAATCCTGTTCTAAATCTGCGTTCAGTCCAATTTCTTCATTGGCATATCAGAGGTCTTAGTATTTTGGCGTAGGAAGAAAAGTTTTTTCTGGTCATTTTATACCATGCAGGATTTATGCACTTTGGATCACATCCTTTGTCAATTAGTTTTTCCATGCTAAAGATTTGCAAAATTCTAGCCTTTTCTAACAAGGTCCCTGATGAATTCTGTGACTCTCTGATTCACTTTCTCCCACTTCTACTGTGTACTTTTCAAATGAAGCAGAAGTCCATTCATGATTCCAGTTGAGGATGTATTATTGATTTATACAGGGGATTGCGATGACAGTAGTTCTGTTTTCAAATATGTTTTTTCCTGGTTCCTGATATAGGTGTTTTCCTTTCTTCATGTGCCAACCCCCCCCCCCCCCCAGTGAAGCCCTTCTTTGATATAGCTGAGGTACTACAAGAAGTTTTCATTCGAATCGTCCAGTAGAAGAATGCCCGGGATTTTTTAAAAAATTACTTTTTGAATTTTCCTTTTTTTTTCCTCGGACAATCCGAAAAAACCACTATGCCGTTCTGGCTTGAATTGTGTATACAAATAGAGCTCCAGTCCCTTTAAAAAACAAACTTTGTTGCTGCTAATTTCCTAGCGAAACAAAAGGGAGAGTCAGCTCCAGCAACTCATGTCTTTCCGCCTTCATTGAGTCGCCGGAGGGCGAGTCGCAGCGCCCGCCTCCACAGGAAGGCAGGCGCTGCAACACCCACTAGGCTAGGCGAGACCAGAGAAAAAGCAAAATAGTAATAATAATAAAGTTCAGCGCTCTTCCGATTTCCACGCCACGTGAAACGCGACGATCAAAACAAAAGTCCGTCTCCCCCCACTTCTGATTAAAAAGCCCGGCAGAAATAACTGGGCTGGTGCGCACCGCGCAAATGAAAGTGCGTTTGGATCGGATGCCAAGCAGGAGGCGGATGGCGGGGCAAAAGAAATCAAGGCATCCAGATCAGATATTGGCCCAAGCAAGAGGAGAAGCCGAAGGCGCGCGTGTTTCTGCTGGGTGTGGGAGAAACTAGCGCCGTTGCCTTGCCTGCGTAATCGTGTGCAGTTCCGGAAAGGGCTAAACATAAATTTCGTTTGGAGCTTTACCAAGCCGAATGGTTTTTTAGGCGAAGCGCTGGAAGAAGCGAAGAACGGCAGAATTAATTGATCCCTCCATTCTTGTTCCCGCCTCAAGAACGAAACGCTCTCGCTTTCTTAAGCTCCCCTCCGAGATCTTTCCCAGCCTTGGAAAACTTTCTACGGTGGGCAGGAGGCGGGGTTAGCAGGGGTGTGGCTTCCATCTGCGCTCTTCGCCATCGAAATTTGCATTGACTGTTTCATCCGGACTTCCTGATCGGTTTCTATTGGCTGCAGGTAGAAATCTTTGTAGGCACGAGAGTGTCAGTGGGAACTCATGCAAATCTCTGGGCAATCCGTCCGCTCCCCACTCCCTCCCTCCCCAAGAGCCCAGCGCTAAACTATATCCCAATCCCGTCTCTTCGCTCCGGCTGAGCGAGCGTAAAGCACGACCTGCCTGAGCGCAACCACGTGTAAACTGGCGGGAGAGAGATCTTGCCAATGCATCGAGCGGAGGAGCCTGTGGATTAGTAGTTCCTGGTGCCCCGCCGGGCACATGGTGTGAAGCGCTTGTGTGGGAAGGGAAGGATAAGGCGAAGAGTCACAGCGTCGTGGGGGGAAAAAGCGCTGGAACCATGAATGAAATGTCCAGCTTTCTGCACATTGGGGACATCGTCTCCTTGTACGCCGAAGGGTCGGTCAACGGCTTCATCAGCACTTTGGGGTGAGTCAGGAGCGGCACCCTCTCGGACGCAAAGGAGGAGGAGGAGGAGAGGCGGGTTGGAACGGTGTAGAAACGATTTGGGTGGCTCTGGTACAAAGGAAACGGACCCCATCCCAACAAGAGTGATAACCCCTCTTAGGTGCATCGCTAAAGACAATGCCAGCCACATTGCAAACCGGAGTAGTTCCGATCTGAAGTTTTGAAGGGGGATCCCCAACTTCCCCAGCCACAGCCACCCTCGTCTTTCTTTTAAGAGTTTTACGCTTGGGAGGCGGGGGGAGGGCGGTTGGCATCTGGCGTCTCTGCCTTTAGATGAAGCGAGGAGCTTGTCGTTAGAGAGAGAGGCTGAGGGGGTGGAGGAAGTTTCCTGGGCTTGTTCAAACGAGTCCGTGGCCGGTTGCAGTCGACTTCTCAACCAGCAGGGGGGTCTAGGCTTCCGGACCACAGTGCCCCAATCATTTCGATGGGTTGCTCTTGAGCCTGCCCTGCGGAGGTTTGGAAGAGTGGTAAGCGGCTGGCCCAGGCTGTAGGAGCTGCCACTGTTGCAGCAGGAATGTAAAGATACTTTAGAAAAACAACAACAAAGTTATGCCTGGTTGGAAGGAACCTATTCAAACAATGCATTTAAAAAAAAAGGAGAATCTGCCCTGATAGTTGTGTACTTGGTTGCTTATCAGAATAATCACGGGACTGTTTGTCAAGGTAGGATTTAGCCTGAAAGCTCTTTTGCCTACAGCAAAACAGCCTCCCACATAACTCCACAAAGAAGACCAAATGGCATATTAATACAGGATATGCTTGCCAGGGGAACAGTCTCCTTCATCAGAAGTACTTTACTCACTTGTTTCAGTGACAGCCCCAAACTATTAGTGCCCTTAATCATGTTGCCTGCAGGGTGCAGATTTAAAACAAATCTCTACAAAAGAAGAAGGCCCTAGTTTATTTTTGGTTAAAATTGAAAAATAAAACGGTTGGTAAACGGGATAATTTCCCCAAATCAACATGGCCTCGTGTATTTTATGCTGTCTGTTTCCACTTAATCTTCCAACTCTTCTCTCCCCCCCCCCCATCTTTTCACACATTTGTTCCTGTCATCTTCAGTTTGTGAGGCTTTTGGGCAGGGACTTTGTCACTTTTGAGTTCTCTACAGAATCTGGTTTATAGCTGGTGCTCAATAAATGCTAATTAGAAGTGATGAATCACTGCTTATAAACTGTGACATAACTTGCCGAGTAACCTGTCAGTACTTGGAAACTGCCAATGGTTGCCAACCAATTCTGCTATTTTAGTCTTTGTTTTGGGATTCATGTGTTCCATAAGTGTTCTGGAGAAAAGTAGCAAATCTAACTGTTTAGATACAGGTAACTTCTCTCTGTCCAGGATCTTACTTAAAATTAATCCCATAGGTAAGTGATCTCTATTATGATTCCATTTATCTCTTTCTGCAGGGCAAACTATTCCTTTTCAACCTCATCCCTTAGCAGCCAGTTTCTAGCTAAATAGCTCAATCTCATATTGATTATTCGAAGAGATGTTGATGGGATACTTGCTATATTCCTGTAATGACTTCATGAGATCCAAGTAAATCATTAGCAGAATTAAGTGAGATAGATTCATGTTGGAAAAAAATCTAGCACATATTAGATGAACTTGGACAGAGCAAGCAGAGCTTAAGTAACAAAAAGCAACTCATGCTAGCTTTCTGTGAAAACAGGTTCCTTTACTGTTATTTTTCACATAATGATCCTGCTCCTCATTATGCTCACAAAGCACATTGGGTAGTAAATATTTTCCAGTGGTTTCAATCATTTGCAGCATATTTGGTATTGTCTCATAGCCATAACAATATACGACTAATAACATTTCCCCAACCATCTATATTACTAAAGTTCCAGAAAAAAATGTTATTTAGAAAACACCTGCAGATGTTCTGTGCAAGTGGAGATTATGGTACTATCCAGATCTATTGTGTTCCTTCTGGTATATCATAGATTTTGATGAATTCTTTCCTCAGACCTCAGAGTTATTGCCAGGTCTCCCTATAGTTAAACACTGTCTAATAAAATTCAATATCTGCAGCATTAAATAATATATACATAAGTGAATATATAATTATAGAAGTACAAATAGGTCTACTGGCCTGCATGAAGGAATGAACATAATGAAATATCATGCAGAGACCGCCTTGAGATCTTGAGAGACCGCCTACTGCCAATTACCTCCACTCGACCAATTAGATCCCACAGGTTAGGCCTCCTCCGAGTTCCATCAGCCAGTCAATGTCAACTGGCAACTACATGGAGGAGAGCCTTCTCTGTGGCAGCTCCGACCCTATGGAACGAACTCCCCGTGGAGATTCGTACCCTCACCACCCTCCAGACCTTCCGCATAGCCCTTAAAACCTGGCTGTCCCGACAGGCCTGGGGCTAAAGACCTTCACCGTACCCGAATTGTATGAATGTTGTGCTTTTAATGATGTATTGTCCTATATGTAACTCGGTTTGTCTCCCCCTCCCCTTGAACTGTGAGCCACACTGAGTCCCCTTGGGGAAAAGGGCGGCATACAAATATTAATAAATACAAATACAAATGCAAAGTGGTAGATTTTCACAGGGTCTTGAAGATGATTGACCACAAGGTTTTTGCACAAAACAACCCTATCTTTGTATGTAAAACCCAATTTGGTGCAATGGTGAAGGCATCAGGCTAGAAACTGGGGGACTATGAGTTCTACTCCCACCTTAGATTGCTGGATGACCTTGGGCTACTCAGTCTTTCTCAGCCCTAGGAAGGAGGAAATGGCAAACCATTTGGGAAATCTTGCCAAGAAAATTACAAGGACCAGTTCATGTAGTTGCCAGGAGTTAAATACTGAGTCAGAAGTAACAAAAAAGCAAGCAAACAAACAAATAAGCAAACAAATGAAATAAAAACCTTTATGTATCAATTGCACCCATTCTTAGATTGGGAAACCCTGTAAAATCTTTATGTATCAATTGCACCCATTCTTAGATTGGGAAACCCTATTCGTGGTCACATATACCCTTTTTGTTTCCTACTTGGAGTATTGTATTACCTTTAATTTCCTCAAAGACCTTTCAGAAGCTACAATTGATCCAGAACACAGCATCACCTGTATTGCAACATAATTTTGAAAGCTTCACTGGCTTTATAGGCAATTCAAGGTGCTGGTTATCAACCCTTTATGGCACAGGATCAGGTTATTTGGAGGACCATCTATCTCTGATCATGTTCGCCCATCTTATGAGATTCAAAAGAGTGGTCCCCTTCAGATTCCCTATATAAAACAGTGTCTTCTGTTGGGACCCAAGAGGCATGCCGTCTGTATTGTGACTCCTCTTTTTTTTCTGAAGTTATGTTGTCGACTCAAATTTGTGCCAAATTTATCCAGGTCATTAAGTGTTGGCAACATGAAAGAACCTCTTTCATTGCTCTGCAGTTCAGAAGGGAGAAATATATCCATTTCAGCCCGGAGTTCTTGATTTGCCTACCTGTTCTAAGAAAAAAAACCTGAACTCTATCTTCACATATATTATGGGGAATATATAATTCTATTTTCATTATATAGAAGCTGATTGAAATAAATAAATAAACAAAAATAGAATCAAATAATAAATGTACAGTATTTAACTAGTGTTAATATCATTTATGCTACTTTTTGACAGGATGCCTGTGCAGAATAGTTGCAAAAAAAAAAGATAAATTAAAATACAGTCAATGTCTTTATTGCCTTTACAATCATAATTTATTTTCTTTGCTTCATACTTTGTAGACTGTCCATGTTCCTTTTTCTTTATCTCACTCTATAACCAATAAGTGACTTACTATTAAACTTTGGGGGTTTTCTGATGATCCTAGTTCATGGTGGAACATAGCTTTAGGACATTTTAGATATTCATATGCAACAAAATCCTATGTCTTCAAATTTGTTATTTAACGTCTATGCCATCCATCTCACCTAGGGTGATAATAATACATAAAAAGGTAAAACATGAAAACATTAAAATAATAAATATTAAACACCAAAACTGATTTAGACTTTGAATAAATTTACAAAGTTATACAACTTCTTTGTTATAAAGAAAAGCACTTTGCAAGAATGAATGAAGTAGAACAATTCAGTTGAACAAATGACATTCAGATTTGTAGAAGTTTTGAAATAGCTTGTTTCTTAAGCCATTTATCAATCCTTGCTAGAGCATAGCCATAAGCATGCTAGTCAGCATATCTGGTCATTGCCATTGATGAGAAGATTTCTAACCTGATTTTACAACCAGTTTTACTGTGGTTACTAAAATACCACAGTATTTACTGGTACTTTGTAACTTTAATAAAATTTGTATGCCGCCCACTCCCTAGGGACTTTGGGCGGCTTACAACAAAACAAAGACATGGAATATTAAAAATACAATTATTTAAAACAAAATCACCATTCAGTCACGTGGGGCTGGAATATTACTCAACAGCCCCAGGCCCGTCGGAACAGCCAGATCTTGGTCGCTTTACGGAAGGCCGCGAGTAGCTCGTTCCATAAGGCCGGCGCAGCTACAGAGAAGGCCCTCCCTCGGGGGGCCGCCAGCCAGCATTATCCAGTCGACGGCACCCGGAGGAGGCCCAACCTGTGTGATCTTATTGGTTGTTGGGAGGTAAATGGCAGGAGGCAGTCTCTCAGGTAGCCAGGTCCAGTACCATGTAGGGCTTTAAAAGTAACGATTAGCACCTTGAAGTGGGTCCGGAGACCAATGGGGAGCCAGTGCAGCTCGCGGAGGATAGGTGTAACATGGGTGTATCTGGGTACACCATTATCGCTTGCGCGGCTGCATTCTGGACCAACTGCAGTCTTCAAACACTCTTTAGGGGCAGCCCCATGTAGAGCGCGTTACAGTAATCCAGCCTTGAGGTGACAGGGCATGAGTGACTATTCGAAGTGCCTCCCGGTCCAGGTAGGGCCGCAACTGGTGCACCAGGCGAACCTGGCCAAAGGCCCCCCTGGTCACAGCCGACAAGTGGTGTTCTAATGTCAGCTGTGGATCCAGGAGAACTCCCAAATTGCGGGCCCTCTCCGAGGGGTGTATAACTTCACCCCCCAGGCTAAGAGGTGGAATGTCTGGACCATCTTTGGGCGGCAACTTCAATAGCCACTCGGTCTTGTCTGGATTGAGTGCAAGCTTGTTCGCTCCCATCCAGACTCTGACAGCCTCCAGGCACTAGCACATCACTTCAACTGCTTCGCTGAGTTGGCACGGGGCGGACAGATACAACTGGGTATTGTCCGCATATTGGTGGTATTTGATCCCGTGCCGGTGTATGATCTCACCCAGCGGCTTCATGTAGATGTTAAATAGGAGGGGGGACAGGACCGAGCCCTACGGCACCCCATATTTGAGGGGCCTAGGGGTCAATCTCTGTACCCCAACTTAATACTCCACCTATACTTCTCTTGTGTATATCTAGTTCCCTTCCTTTCCTATTTTTGTCAATTTTTAAATCAGTTTTGGTGCTAATATTTATTATTTTAATGCTTTAAAACCTTATCTTGTTTTTATTGATTGTAATTACCCTAGGTTAGATGAATGGCATAGATTTTAAATAAATAAATAAATATGCTCAGGATAATAAGATTTTTATCAGGATACCCATCTATATTTGACTTAAAGTCTGAATGAATTCAGTTTGATTTGTGAAAATGTTCTTACATTTATCAGTTATAATCAACTTAGCCATGTTGGAGTGACACAGCAAATCACAATTTACCTGGATTTCAACTTAGTAGTAAGTGAGGAGCAAGCTAATTCTGATTCATCATGCCAATCAGCATTGCTAACAAACCACCAATGTCTATATCCATGGTTTGATTAGCATGTTGTCTGAAATCATGCCAGAGAAATAAGCCAGAAATGAAGTCAAAAATAGTTTGTAGCTTCTTGAGCTGACAAGTGTTAAATCAGGGGTGTCAAACTGGATTTCTTCGAAGGCCGGATAAGCATTGTAGTTCTCTGTGGGACGGCTGGGTGGGGTGAGGAGACAGGATGGACGCCTCCTGCAGCACTTTACTGGCCAAAATGAGACATGAGGGACCCACATGTGGCCCCCTGCACCTCATTTTTGGCCTCCATGGCTCCCTGCACCACTCTGGACCCAAAACGGGCTATGAGGGGGCTTCAAAAGGTCTCTGCATGGCCCATTTTTGGCCAGCAGAAGGACTGCAGGCCGGTCCTTTGATATTTCCAGGCCCGCCTCACGGACCATATTTAAGCATCTCGCAGGCCAGATCCGGCCCACAGGCCTTGAGGTTGACACCTCTGTGCTAGACACTTTGGTAGTCCACTAGGAATAAAACTGAATACTTTTACTGGCCCTTCCAGACTCTCTAGTGCATGCCAGCCAGTGAGATGAATAAGTAGAAATGGAAAACCCTGTCACTTTTAGGCTGTTCATTTTGAAATATCAGTTCTCCTTAATTCAACCCAGCATTTAATGGTTAGATCAGGTCCTTTATGATTTTCAATTCTAGATCATATTCTTTGTGAAGAGTAGCATTGAAAGCTGGCCAAAATGCTAAAATTACACAAAATGACAAGGTTGGAATGAATGTAGGACACAATTAGAGGCTCTGTTGAAAAAATGAAAGGTTGTTCTCTTGCAACACAAGAACCCGTTGGTTACCAAATACTGTATTTCAAATCAGAATTACCTCAAGGCTAAATAAAGCCACCAGTTGCAGCCTTTACTTAACCTCAGATTTGAAGGCTTTACATTACACTTACAAAAGAAAAGGTAAGGTTGAAAGGCAAGAAAAATAATATTCAAATAAAAGAATTAATGCAAAAAATAATTTTGATGATATGCACAGAATTCTAAATGATTGTTCTTATTTTAGTATAATTAACATGGGTTTCATGAGTTCTAGTTTATTTCTGTCCAGGGCACACATTTCTAGATAATTATTGTTGCAGAATAGTGTGACGCTGTCTCGCTTTTGACAGATCTTTGGTGGGTTTTAGCTATCAAAGAATAGCATTGCAAGCCATATACAAGGAAAACTTTTATCTTTCCAGCTCTTATTGAACTTTTGATAAATATAGCCCATACAAAAAAAAAACCTCTTTTGGGATACTCTGTAATTTCAAAAGTGGGAAGGAATCATGAAAGAAAAAAAAAAAGAAATACTGGTCAATATAAACCTTTTTCTAGATTTAATGAGTAACATTGATGAAAGAATGGTCAGTTTCCTACTTCTCTAATATGTCCAGTAGATTCTCAGCAATGGTTTTCTGCATCTATATACTGTACAAGTGAAAATCTTGTACATTTAAGGAGAAACCTGAAACTGGAGTCACTGTCCATATATTTAAATATACTAAGCGAAGTCTTTCATATACTGGGAATAAAAATGCTAATTTCATGTCTCTTCTTGGTGGTGCCTTGGGAACTTTTGCAGGACTCTGTGATTGATTTCATGTAATAAGGTCATATTTATAACTTTTAAGAAAGTTATTACCTCATTTCTCTCTACTGAATTGGCCTGTTTATTTACCAAACTGTGTGTATTCTAATTAGAAGAGATTCTCCAAAGTTTGAAGCTGTCAACTTCCTCACCACCTGTTTCCTGAATCTTTAACCAAACTAGGGACTGTATCTGTTTTCTATTTTCAAAGCCTGTAGTGTATAACCTCACCCCTACTCCTGTGCTGTATCTTGGAAGAGCTGTACTTTAAATAGTGGGTCTAAAACATGATTTTGAGTGAAATGTTATGAATGTTTTAGGGTCTTCAGCAAAACTTTGCGTTTTTGGCCTAGTTTTTCTCCCTCACACATCCATCTCATTCTTGCTGTATAAGTACAATCAGATTAAAGAAATCCTTTTAATGTTAACTTTCTAATTTGGATGCTACAGACTTTTAAAGCACCCACTGTCTTCCTGTCTAACTAAGAAATAACGCAATATCTTTTTGATCCTAAAACAACATGATTAATGTTGAACAAACAAGAGAGTGGGGGGTGCCCTATTCAATAATGCAACGATGCTATGTCTTCTGACATATATAGATCACATGCTTCTGTTTTCTATTACAGGAGTTTCCACCTTAAAACTATGATTGGATAAAACAAGTCTGGGATAATTTATATTCTGTAGTAATTTAACATTACATATATGCTAATTAAGAACATAAAGAAAATCTGCTGGGCCAGGTCAACGCTCTGGTTAGTTTAGTTTTACAGAGTCAGCAATCTAAACCTAATGGGAAGCCTATAATGGAACAGGAGGAACATCACATTTAGTCTGTTCCACTAATATAAATTATTCCTTTTCAGTGACAAAATAAAATGGAGGATCAAAGAAGGAATGTTGGCAGATTTAAACCTGAGAAAAAGCTTCATTTGGTGACATTTCATGTTCTTGGTGCATGCACTGCATCCTTTCCTCCTTTGCATTGTACTTTATATTCGGAGTGACTGTCTTACCATGTTTATGTGAGCAAGGATAAAAAGTATGTTATGCTTTTGTTAAGAGTATCCACTGCTAGTTTGGAGTATTACTTACATCAACATGAGGGGAGCTACACCCCTGATTTTAGGCAGTTGTGGTTTGCTGAGTTTCTGATAGTTACAGAAAGGGGTTCAGGAAGCCGCACAGGGACTGGTGGCTCAGGTTGCTGGCTCTGCAATCTTAGCTACCATGTTTTGTGCATCATGTGTTTCTTCTTCCTTTATGTTATGTTTTGAACCATAAGCAGTGTTCTCTGCTATTTGATCTGTCCCATTTTAGCCTTCTGCAAAATTAAGTCTGCTGCTTTGTGAGTACTAAAATGCAGGATTTCTATTCTGGTGAATTCCCTTTTGGGACAATGTAGTAATTAGCTAGGACTAGTACTAATTAGCTCTAGTGACACTTTCTCAGATATGGTGCACTAATTGTTTGATTGCAAGCATCTCGATAAGGAATCCTGTATGACCTATTTGTTAATAGCTTCTGAGTGCCTTACAATGTGGTTAAATCTACATATTTCTGTAAACCATATTAAGTGTTTCATATTCATAACAGTATAGGCATGGTTTGGGTAAAATTGAAAATGCATCTGTTACCTGACACAATGCTTTTCTACCTCAGAGGAATGCTTTTTTAAATTTTCTCAGCCTCTTGTATTTCTGCTTCTGACCTACTGGTACATTCCACAGACTTTATTGATTGTAGCATTGATCTAAAGAATTATATGTAGGCAATGTTCTTTGTTTCTAACCTAGAATCAGGGATTAGCAGAAAGCAAACAATTGCCTCTCTGAAAAGTTACTTGGCATCGTCTTCCCTTGTCCTTTTGAAAATTGCAGAATTAAAAAATGTATGCATTTTTATTATGGTTAATAAGTCAACTGAGGTGACAAAAAGTGAATATACTTCTGAAATATAGATTTAACATCAGCAGTGTGTACATTGATTTCTGATTTAACAGAGATAAGCTCTCTCTTTCTATCTTTCTACCAGTTCTTCATCTTTCTTTTATGGCTGCCTAGTTCTTATCATGATTCTAGACAGCCCACAGCAATCAATAAAAATAGAAGTTAAAAACAAAAATTCTCCCCCCCCCCCTGCCCAGGTTCCAGACCAGTCTCCCAGCTCAACCAGCAGCCTAGCCCAATGCTTGAGCCAATCGTACATTTGGAATTTTGAGACTCTCCTACTAGTGTTCTCATAAAATGGCTAACATTGTTGGAAGCCCAGAAATAGAAGTGACAGGAAAGATGACTTAATTTAACATCCACTATGGTGAATCTCCTGCTACTGATAACTATCTTAGCTCTGCTGGCAGTTGTAAAGATGTAGATTCCACCAGATTCAGAGAGACAGTGTCCTACTGCTGAACAGCTTGTGATCACAGACAATCTGATCTTCTGAAAAAGCAGAAAACAAAATTGCTCCCTTTTCTGTGTGGCAGCCCATCAAATACCACATGTTGGTTCTTATTCTTTTTCTGGATTTCTTTAATAATAGCTTGTTTGACTCATTCCTGCAAAAAGTTTGTTCAAGTAAAAACTTGTAACGTTGCTCATGGTGTGGATGAATCTCTTTATCCTATCGTAATTGGCAAAGCAGCACACTATTCAATTAAGAAAATTGCACTAGCAAATGAATACAGGTCTCTCATGGCTCAGATTTGGAATCAATCCATCTGTTTATAACTAAAATAAAGCTAGCGTCTGCCAAATTTGCCTTGGGATTTCCACGATGAAACAAGCTTCTGTTTTGTACCTTGTGGCTGATGCGTTCTTTCAAATCTCTCTTTTGGGTTTTTTTGAGTTTGTTTCTACCACCCTGCAGCTATCCCACACCTTTTAGCTTCCCACACCTCCTAGCTAAAAAAGATTCATGGGAGGAGTTCTTTCATGATGACTTCCCTTAAGGCAGGATTTTCAAACTATCGGCCTCCCTCTCTGCTTAGAAAGCAGGGACAAAAATGCATTCCTGTTGCAGCTTTAACTCTAGCCTTTCAACAGATGCTTCAAAGCTCTGTCTCAATATATGGATCTTGGGACCAATTGGATCCGAAGATCCACATTTCATGCTTGGTTCTAAATGCAGTCCCACTGTTCCAAGCAAATCTGGAGCCATAAATTCAAGATTCCTACTTGAAGAGCAAGTGTCAACTGTGGCTTGGAGAATGCTCCAGCTTGTGCACTAACTGCCATTTCGAGATTGGGAAGCCCTGCTTACAGCCACCCGTCTCTTGCTCACTTCTTGATTAGACTACTGCAATATGATCTTCATGGGACTGCTGTTGATGATAGTTGGAAGCTACAGATGATTCAGAATGCAGTGGGAGCAGGTACTGTAGCTATGGCCATCCTTCAATATGCCCATATAATATCTCTACTTTACAAACTGCATTAGTGGGCATACTCCAAGTTCAACTGGGCAAGCAATGTCATCTGGTGGAATCCAAGAGATCTGCCCTCTTGGCCACTTATCCACTCCAGAGTGGAGGACCTGAGATGTGATAGCCCTGATCTTGCTGGCCTTTCAAAAAACATTAAAGAGTCCCAGGGACTGTGTTGGGGTGTGTGTGTGGCATGATCCTATAGGTGAATTTTTCCTGGGGCTTTATGTCTTAGGAGACTGGAGACTAAAACATATGAAGAATGGTTGCAGGAACTGGGTAGGTCTAGTTTAATGAAAAGAAGGACTAGGGGAGACATGATAGCAGTGTTCCAATATCTCAGGGGTTGCCACAAAGAAGAGGGAGTCAAGCTATTCTCAAAGCACCTGAGGGTAGAAGCAATGGGTGGAAACTAATCAAGGAAAGAAGCAACTTAGGACTGAGGAGAAATTTCCTACAATTAGAATAATTAATCAGTGGAACAACTTGCTTCCAGAAGTTGTGAATGTTCCAACACTGGAAATTTTAAAAGATGTTGGATAACCATTTGTATGAAGTGGTGTAGGGTTTCCTGCCTAGGCAGGGGTTTGGATTAGAAGACCTCCAAGATCCCTTCCAACTCTGTCTATTCTATTCTTATTCTTATTCTTATTCTTATTCTTATTCTTATTCTTATTCTTATTCTTATTCTTATTCTTATTCTTATTCTTATTCTTATTCTTATTCTTATTCTTATTCTTATTCTTATTCTTATTCTTATTCTTATTCTATTATTTATGTTTTCATGTTTTTTATTTGTTTGCTGTGTTGTTCACATGGATTTATTAATGATGTTTGCCATCCTGAGTTGTGTGCAAAATAAAGGTAGCCCTAGACTTACAACAGTTCATTTAGTGACTGTTCAAAGTTACAATGGGATTGTAAAAAGTGACTTATGACCGTTTTTCATACTTATGACCCTTGGCCACATGATTAAAAATTTAGATGCTTGGCAACTGGCTCATGTTTATGGCTGACTGATGTTGCAGTGTTCTAGAGTCTGTGATCCCCTTTTGTAATCTTGTCACAAGCAAAGTCAATGGGAAAATCAAATTCACCTAATAATTAACGTAATAATTGCAGTAACAACTAACAAGAAAGATTGTAAAATGGGACAAAATTCACTTAACAAATGTCTCACTTAGCAACATAAATTTTGGGCTTTTTAATTGTGGGAGGAGGTTGGCTGATAAATAGTTTCCCCCATCTATTTTTAGAGGTATCAGTTCAGATTTTGTACGGCAAGTATGTATAATGCTGATAGATCCTGATGAGTTATCATTGTTCATATGTGTAGTGTTACACCAAATGATCTTTGGGGAACTGTAAAATTAGGGAAGAAATTACAAGTGATAAATGTGTGTCAAATATCTTTAGTCACTGCTGAGATCATCTTTATAACATGAATATTAATGATGCCTTCATGAGATTGGATATGTCCATGTTTCATCTGTTTTTATCATTGAAGATTATTCTATTTTGTTAGCATAATGAAAAAAGCAAATAAAACCAATCATGTGTCTCTTGTGTGTGTGAAATATTGATTAGATTGCCGAGAGAAAAATATCTGGTGCTGCCAGGCGATCTTTAAATAATTCTGCCAAGTCCAAGGAGAGAGGATATATATTTTATTCCTGACATTTGAAAGAGTTTACTGTGCATGTGTCCTAAATTTGGTAACAATGTTTGGCATTTGCACAGCATAGTGAAGAGGAAGTTGTGGGTTCTCTAGATGCTGGGCTGCAAGTACCAGCATCCCTTATGGTTAGCCATGTTGTTGGGGTGGGGGTGGGGGGCTGATTGATGGGAGTTGGAATCAAAACATTTTGGAAGACCACATATTCCTCAATTTTTCATTTTTCACCTTTATTTTTTAAAGAAGGCCTTCATTATCCCTTTAATTTGCAAGATACACATCTTGCCTTTCTTCCAGAGGCTCAAGGCAGTACACAAACCATTTCCTCCTACAATTATTCCCATAACAGCAACTGGCCTCAATTCACCCAATGTGTTGAATCTGGGTCTTCCTAGTTTTAATTGAGCACTTTAATCCCAATTCTGTAATAGATTTATGTCAAGCAAATTGGGAAGATCTATAAATCTGTCTGTTGTCTACATTAAGTAGAGTAGAAGCAGCTTTTGTGATTACTTGAGGCAAATACAGTGTGGCTGGATTCCAAATGAATTCTACAGTTCATGATAGGACTTTTCTGATTTTATTAGCATGGAGGCAGATAGCTAAAAGAAATCTGAGAATGGGAGATATTTTCAACAGAAGAATGCAAGTTAGAATAATTGCCAGTCATAGTTGAAAAGGTAATATGTCCCCCTAGCAGTTTGCCTAATACCTCTGTATTTCTTCTTCCTATAATTTGTCTGGAAAAGGGAAGAGGACATTGGTGGAGTGATCGTATTAAAATAGATGATTTAATGTTATTTTGTTAAGCCTAATTCACACATAGTGCTCTCACTCTAACTATGGCTTAGGGCCTTAGGCCTAAGCATCTCTGCCTTGTTTACACATAGTAAGCCTGGTTCACAAACCAAATCAACCTGTATCTATCAAGTTACATCAAAATTAAGTGAGTTATACTGTGGCTTAGCATGATTTGTGAAATCAGTCAGTATTCCAGAAGGATGTGCTAAGTGGAACTGAAAGTTTCTTGACAGGAATATGGAAATGATTTGCTGTTAGGAAAAGCATGCTCTGTGTATAGGTAGTGTTGGCTAGCAGGACCCAGGAGGAGCTCCTTTTCTGTGTTGGCACCTGCCCTTTGCAACATATTCCCCCTGAGATTAAATTGCCCCAATCCCTGCTAGCCTTTCATAGGCTTGAAAACCTGGCTCTGTGCTTGAGGCTGAATGACGGTGTTTTCATGCGTTCATTTGATTTATATGGCACCCCACTTGCAGAAAAATTCTGGGCCGCTAACAGGTTAAAGAAATTGTAGTACAAAAGTAACAGTAGAAAAACAAAACACAGCACTCATATATTTACTTTCTATAATAGGCTAATATGGTGTCCTAATCCATTGATTTAGAGATAATTTAATCTCTTGGATGTCTTCTAGATGTGAATTTAAACTTGGCGAATTCTTAACCAGAATGTCAAGTTTTGGGTGCTTAGGCACGGATCATCTTGTTGTGGTTCTTTAGTAATAAGTGGTTCTTAGGTAACATTAGTAAAAATGTGGTTGTTTAGTCTAGACCAGTATTTCTCAACCCATCTAAAAGTTGCTGATGTTGAGAAACACTGGTCTAGACAGATTCTTTCTAGAGTTACAACATTTACATTAATCTTTTTTCAGAGATGGATCATTTTTGAATATGGTTGCCTTTGTCACCACTTACTCACCCCTTATTCTTTTAGGAATGGTCTTTTTGAATATTCTCATTCATTCTCTCTCTCTCTCTCTCTCTCTCTCTCTCTCTCTCTCTCTCTCTCTCTCTCTCTCTCTCTCTCTCTCTCTCACTGGGCTTTCATTATATATCTCCATCTTAATTCTTGAATGTCAATTTTCTCATCCCACAGAAAGTAGATATGATATTGATAATGGGATAAGACTTGGTCAGAGACCAGGGCTACCATAACAAAAAGCATTGTGTTCTTTCACTGCAAACTCCATCCTTGCTATCAGGACACATGGGTGGCGTCAGTGTCACAATGAGATTTTCATCATTCTTTTCTCTTTTTCTGCTCCCTCCCCCAAATATGTCATTGCCTTGGCCCTACTTTGCAGAATAATGAAGGGAAGGGTTAGGGCTAGGCCATATCCTCTAATAAACTGATTTTAATATTTATCTCAACATTTTTTGCAGAGACCCAAGTCTTCCTTAGGTATATGAAAATATTCATTTTCTGATTGAGCACCAAAATTTATTCAGGTTATGAATTTTACCTTTTGGGATCTTAATCACCAAGACAAATACAATCTATGGAGTGTTTTTTTCAACAACAAAACAATTTAGGATCTGAAAAGGATCATAAACATGCTAATTGTTTTGTACCTTTCAGAGAAAAGCTCCTACTTTGATCTTTCTATTCTTCTCTCCTGGTACTGCTTTCAGCAAGTCACAACCTGAATTTCACCCCCAACTGTCTTCTGTCTTCAAAATCTAGTGTATTAACACATAGCCATGTCTTTCATTAGCAACTTTCCAATTTGGCTGATAGGCTGTTATGTATCTGAACTTAAGTTACTGATCCCCAAATCTGTTCTAACTCATCAGATCTACCATAGCTGTAGAAATCTGCTGGATGATTTTAGGCCAGTCCCACTCAATCCAACCCATTTCACATGATTGTTATCAGGGTTACAAGGAAGGAGATCTCCAATATAAGCTACCTTGAGCTCCTGGAGAAAAAGCAGGACATCAATCTAGCATATACACTGAGGGTGCAAAAATAAAACTAAAAAAGAATGGAATACCCGGAAAGAAGTCAACATTTTAACAGAATGTAATCATTTATGTACTACTTCAAAACCAAAGGGAAAACGATAGCAGCAGATGACATGATGGAAGCTAGCAAATTAGCAGGAGTTAAATATCTAGAAAAGTCAGGAAGAAAATGCAGAAGGATTGAACATATTGAAAGAATTAGTTAACATTGCAGTTCTTGTGAGTCTCGGTAGTATAAGAAAGGTCATTTCATGTTTTAGAAGGTAGTTGTGCAATTAAGTGTCTGCAGCATGCTTTGATATATCTGGGGTAAGTAAGTCAAATACTGATTCCTCTTTTTGTGCTGTGTGGGCACCACACACAATACATTATATATTTGGTACTAAGCCTGGACCACATTTTGACTTTAGTGACATGAATGTTAGCTTGAAATTTATCTGCTTCATAGGATTGCACTTGATCCTAGAAATAAGTGTTATTCAATTGAGTATGAGCTGTGGTGGTGGCAATGGTTAGAATGCAATATTGCAGGCTAACTCTGCCTATAGCCAAGAGTTCAATCCTGACTGATTCAAGGTTGACTCAGCATTCCATCCTTTTGAAGTCAATAAAATGAGAACCCAGATTGTTGGGGGCAATATGCTGACACTCTAAACTGTTCAGACAGTGCTGTAAAGCACTATGGAGCAATATATAAGCCTGAGTGACATTGTTATTGCTAACTTTAATTGCATGCCAACTGATGTCTCTTTTCATGTAAGTGTGGTGGTCTAAGACCATAGTAATTAAAGGTACTATTCATCCTCTTTCCATGTATTTCTGTTTTCATTGTTATTACATTAGTCATACTGGGGTCTTGGATGTTTGTATGGGAGGGGGGCATTCCAAGTGAATTAGAAAGAGCAACTTCAAATTCCATCTGGCAAGTCAATAGAGGGAGTGGCCTACAGATAATAACAGCAGTTTATGAAGGAAAAAAGGGTTTTATGTGATCTTTGTAATTTGAAGTCGCTCCAAAATGTTTTTTGAGTTTGTTTCAAACTACCGTTCTTAAGTGGACAAGGCTATTAAATATCTGCATCTATTTCTCATCTCTTAAGGGGGTGATTTCCCTTGCTCCTTTGACACAGGAAGCTACCAGCTCTTGTAAAATTTAAATTTAGGTTCTTTGCGTATCAGAGGGGTGACCAATATTTTCTTTAGAAAGGAGCGGATAACTTTTGTTCCAAGAACTGGTTCAAAATATGGTTGGGTCCATGTGTTTTTTACATGATACAGGCTGCATTTAATTCTTGCTTGTGTCAATATATTGTAATATTAAAAGCAGGGGTGGGTAGGGCTTTTCCTAAGAGCCTGAAATACTATAAATACTTGCAACTGTCTCTTTCAAACTTCTGTCCTTAGGCAAGCTGCCTGAGGGTCATAAGAGTTTGCAATTCCAAGATACCTAAGTGGTATCAAGTGACAAAAAGTTGGACTCCATGATCAAGAATAGTAGAAGACAATATTGCAACAATATATACCTATGAACATTTTTCTTGCTGTTTGCCAGGCTTTGTGCTTCATTTAATTTAATTTAAAAAAGGTTCTAAAAAAATAAGAACAATAAAGAGAAAGTGGCAAGTTACAAGATAACCTGTAGCATCAACTTTATTTTTGAGATTGCTCCATGTTCATCTCAAGGATAACTTTAGAAAAATAAAAATGGTGGATAGCCATTCAGACCTTTATTTGGAAATGTGGTCACTTGTCTGGCAAAAAAGAAGGTAAATGGTATGTGGTAGAACCCTTAAATATTAGAGCGCCTATCAGACCATAATGTCATGAAATTTGCTTTTAGTAGATATGTTTTTTGATAATCCTGCCAGTCATTTTGCAAGAGTGCCTACAATGTTCTCTCAGAATTTCAGATGACTCCAGCAATCAGAAAGCCATAGTCAGCCAAGATTAAGAGGTAGTCTTTCATATAATAGATACCGCTTTTTTATTTTGGAAACTTTTGATTCAGCTGGTTTTTGATATTGGTACCTTAAGGGTTGTTTCACAACTCTTCCACAGTGTCACAAAAATGTTTTCCATGTGTTCAGGATATACCGTCTAATATGGGTGTTTGTATCCCTTAAATATTCTCACAATTGACTAGTATTAGTTTTACATTTTTATTCTGGCCTGGTTTTAAGAGCAACAAAGACAAGAAATATATTTTAAAAAATCTTCAATATCATTTATCACCTATAATTAGGCAGCAAGACAATTATGAATGGTTAAATAGGTTAAAGAGAAAGAAATTAACAGCCCCTCTCATTCTCTTCCACTCAAGACAACCATTTCTCAATTTGTTTTTGGTTAAAAAAAGAAAACCAATAACCAAAGGCTTCATCAGTCTTCTGTTGATCATACAGTTAGTCAATACTGAGGTGTCACGATATGAATGAATATCAACTTTCCTCCAAATGTGCATCTGCCATAATTCCAACAAATATGGTTTTTTCCCCAGCAAAGCAGCAAGTTTTATGCATTTGATGAAAGCTAGATAAATGGGAAGAAAAGACAGCTGGTGACAGAGGGAAAAATTCCCTTCATTTGTGCAAGCTGGAAGAATTTATAAATTGAGAATAGCAGGTACATCTAGATAGGTTGACTCAATAACATTGCTAGCAGTTTAGGAATCTTCAACAATCCAACCATGGGTTTGGATAAAGACTCTCTCTAATAGTCACCAAGACAAAGAAATAATTTCAGTATCCATTCTGACTGCTCTTAACTAGTTTAACATCAGCAGTTCTTTTAAATCTTTGTGACTTCTTCTGTCCTGATAATGGCCATTTCACTATTCCCTAACATACACTCCTATTTAACCATGTGGATGAAAATAATGTGATTTAAAGCTGATCACAGATTAGGTGTTAGATTGGGAAACACTTGGTTAGCTCTTTTTTTTTGACCTGAAAAAGAATTGCCCTAAAGACAGATGGAATAAAGTGGTCTAGCACAGTGTTTTTCAACCACTGTGCCGCGGCACACTAGTGTGCCGTGACATAGTGTAAGGTGTGCCGTGGGAAAAACACTTTATATATAGTCAATATAGGCACAGAGTTAATTTTTTTAAACATTTTCTAATGGTGGTGTGCCTCGTGATTTTTTTCATGAAAAAAGTGTGCCTTTGCACAAAAAAGGTTGAAAAACACTGGTCTAGCAGGTGGAACCTGATTTACGAGGGAACCTTGACTGCTTAATGCAAAAACAACTTGTTGCTCAATACTTGGCAGTGGGCTCTGATAATGGGCCAAATGAACAGAATTATCTAATATACTGTATAGCTTCTATGGAGGCAATTTATGGGGAGGATTATGCTTTTTGTTGTTAGGGGAGACTAAAATGAAATTGTACATGCTAATTCACATAGGGCTTTAATGCAATCAGTTTTTATTGATGCAAATAATAGATGAACCATAATACCCTCAAATAATACTTTTCTATTGAGGAATCAATGTAGTGTATAGGTTGAGGTGCTAAACCTGAATCAGGCAGACTCCAGATGTCATCATATAATTTAGGCCTGTTACTCTTTCAGCCCAATATATCACCCAAGATAATTAATGTATGGAACAACTCATGTATACACTCCTGAGCCTTCAGAGAAAGATAGGTTATAACTGCAATAATTAAATAAGGAAGCAAGATAATGATTTGGAAACTTTTGTTTGTCTTGAGTATCAGGGTTAAAACAGCAGGTTATTGTTAATTGATTGCCATCAACTGTAGTAAACATGTAGAAAGGATCTTTCAGAATCAATACCACAATACTGAATGCTATCTATTTAAGAAGAGAATGGTTTGGTAGAAAGAATAATCATTTATTTTCTGTATATCTTGCAATGTGTAGTTAATTATTATTAAATCATGACTATCAATTGACAATTGGCTAATCAGTGGATTATTTATGGACATTTTTTTTATTTACCGCTAAAGAAGATAGTCATAAAGCAAGGACTGGAAATCTTCCAGATGTCACTGCATAAGACAAGGAAAAGAAAAGGCAGGTTTTTTCATTTGATTCCAGACATCTCATAATGCCGTACTCATTTGAATGTCTTCACAATTTTAATAATTTTAAAAACTTGCTTTAATTGGGGGGAAGTTAGAAATTCTTCCTGGTGAATTGGCAATTTATGAACAATAACAAGAAAGAACCTAAGGATGATTAAGCATGGTCAAAGAATGATACAGGGTATCCTGGATGTGGTTTTGGCTGGCTGGGATGGGAATCTTTTCCCCAGACTGTAATTTACTCCAGGTGTTTCTTATACAGAATATTCAATATTACAATATCTCACCTAAAACCCTTCAGTTTTTAATCGGGATTCTGAAAATTATGGAATTAAAAATACATTGATACTTTTTTATTGAACAATCTTAAAACTAAATAAAAACAGCATTGTTGGAACTTCTTTGGATTACTACAAGGAACACTTTACACATGCAATAGGAGAGAGATTTCCCCCCCCAGTTTTTGGCCACATTTTACAGCTGGCATGTCATTATGCTTTCTGCCTCAACGTCTCATTGATTATCCAGGAATCAATGTGGAATGATAAAAATTGATTGTGCCCATTATAGCGATTACGACTGCAGTGCAAAAATTATGATATCAAAGCAGGAAAGGGTGAAGATATACTACTGATGCCTGTGGTCTGGTATAGGTAGTCCTCGACTTACAACCATAATTAAGTCCAAAGTTTCTGTTGCTAAGTGAGGCAGTTGTTATGTGAGCTGTGCCCCATTTTACAACAATTATTTATTTTTAATGATTTTTTTTGCCATAGTTTAGCAAATCATTGTACTTCTTAAGTGAATCGTGGTTGTTAAGCAAATCTGACTGCCCCCCCCCATTGACTTAACTTGTTGGAAACCGACTGGGAAGATCACAAGTGGCGATCACATGACCATGGTGATGCTGCAATGGTCATAAGTGTGAAAAATGGTCAGAAGTCACTTCTTCCAGTGTTATAACTTTGAATGGTCACTAAATGAATGGTTGTAAGCCAAAGATCATCTATAAGTGATATTTTCTAAATGATAGTCACAGTTATTTGAGCCATCTTGTAACTGGAAGCTTTTGAGTTAAAATAATTAGAGAGTTCTGTTTTCTGGACTCTTGAGAAAGCCACTTACCAAAGCATCCTATCATTTTACAGCAAAGTGATTCTGTTGACATACAGAAAATAACTTTTTAATGGGACATAATAATTATGCATTAGGAAGTGCTGCCCAAATGAGCTATTTCTAAAGTTTTGCTTATGCAGTCAAGTAACATTTTCACCGAAAGCTCTCATAGATACCATATAAGCAAATTATTTCTAAATGCTTTTTAGCTTGGGCTATGCTTGATATATTTGAAGCAATATTAAAAACACAACTTTTAAAATAAGTTAATGTGCTTATTTTCAGGCATAGTTCATTGGAAGAATGTGGTAGGACACAAGGATGCTTGTAAAGCAAATTACATTGCAAGTAATGCAGCCTTGATTATGATACTGAAAACATATATAGGATTAAATTGTTATTACATTATCTTCCCCATTGAGGAGTGGTGCATATACAGTAGAATAGAATAGAATAAAATTCTTTGGCCAAGTGTGATTGGACACACAAGGAATTTGTCTTTGGTGCGTTTGCTATCAGTGTATATAAAGAAAAAATAAAATAGACTACATTCATCAAGAATTACTTAGTGATAGTCATAGGTTACTAATAAGCAATCAAATATTACAAATAAACAAATAAAACAATATAAATTGTAAAGATACAAGCAACATGGTTATAGTCATAAGTGGGAAGAGATAGGTATTAGGAACGATGAGAAGAATAATAGTAATACTGTCTTAGTAAATAATTTGACAGTGTTGAATTAGTTGTTTAGCAGAGTGATGGCATTCGGGAAAACACTGTCCTTGTGTCGTGTTCTTCTGGTGTGCAGTGCCCTATAGTGTTGTTTTGAGGGTAGAAGTTGAAACAATTTATGTCGAGGATGTGAGGGGTCTGTAAATATTTTCACAGCCCTGTTTTGACTCATGTAGTATATAGGTCCTCAATGGAAGGCAGGTTGGTAGCAATTGTTTTTTCTGCAGTCCTAATTGTCCTTTGAAGTCTTGTTTGGTTGCAAAGCCAAGCCAGGCAGTTATAGAGGTACAGATGATAGACTCAATAATTCGTCTGTAGAACAGAATCAGCAGCTCTTTGGGCAGTTTGAGCTTTCTGAGTTGACGCAGAAAGAACATTCTTTGTTGTGCTTTTTTGATGACATTTTTGATGTTAGATGTTCATTTTAAGTCTTGAGATATGATAGAACCTAGAAACTTGTAGGTCTCTACTGTTGATATTTTATTTTCTAGTATTGTAAGTGGTAGTAATGTAGGAGGGTTTCTCCTAAAATCTACCACCATTTCTATGGTTTTGAGTTCAAGATTGTTCTGGTTGTACTACAAGGCTAGTTGTTCAACCTCCTGTCTGTATGCAGATTCGTCGTTGTATCGAAAGAGACCAATCATTGTTGTATCATCTGGAAACTTCAGTATTTTAACAAAGGGATCTTTTGAGATGCAGTCATTGGTGTATAGAGAGAAGAGAATTGGAGAGTGCACACAGCCTTGGGGAGGGGGGGAGGATCTTGTGCTAATTGTACAGATATCTGATGTGATTTTGCCTAGCTTCACCTGCTGCTTCCTGTCTGTTAGGAAGCTTATGAACCATATTATGTGTATATATTATGAACCATAGGTTGGAAACTTAATGACCTAGATAAATTAAAGTCTGGATTCACACTCTGATCTAAGCTACAATATGATTTATTTATGGATTAATGTAAAATGTGAACCCAGATATTGTAGCTTGGTGTTGTAAGCATTATAAGAATGTTAAGTCATTCTTTTTAAAATCGCACACTTGCTTAGAAAAGAATGACTTAATATGAAGTGTGAATCAAAACATATGGAAGGGATCATAACACAACATCAGAATTCACTGATTGCATGAAAAAGGTTCCAGAATCAACACCTTGAAATACAGTGAAATACTGAAGATTGTGGGCTGTTGACTGTGTCTACCTGACTGAGTATGAAGCAACTCAAAATATTTACATCCAGAATCTTCTTGAGTTCTTTTATGGGAATCTCTGAAATGGAGAGAAAAAAAACATATAGTAAATTCAAGATATTCTTTTATGAGGCTCATCATTAAGGAACTTATCATATTTGAAATCTGTCATAAAGAAGAGTTATTGTAACTAATGCTGTCTTGGCTGTACCCCTAGTATTTTGAATTATCAAGAATTGGGTGGAGTTGGGGTTTTGACTAAATGAAAAACACTGGGAAAGCTCTATCCTGATTTGTAACAATGAATTATTGATATGTATTTTTTCCAACTTTTTTTTAAAAAAAATAAAGGATTAAGGAAGAAGACTTTCAAACAAATATGGCTATTTGTTTTGGAGCTGTTCCATTTATTGCATTATTTCCATTATTTTCTTTTTTAAAAATTAGCATGATTATTAATTCTGAGGCAACATTATAGAGTTAATCCTGCAATATATACATTTTAAAAAATTGACATAAGTACTTACTATAAAATTAAAAAAAATCATGTTCATCTGTAGTCCAACTCACACATTTCAGAGGAAACATCTGTTTTCACATACAAGTTCTGTGCTCTATGTCTTGATTTCCCTGCCTTGAGTTTCTTCAGTCTGTTCTCTCAAACACCTTTAAAAAAAAAAAACTCCCCAGAGTTTATATAGTGGTTGCTGTATTTAGCAATGCAAAGCTGCAAATGACAATGAAAATAATGGGATGTCACTCTTAATTTGATTGATTACTCTCCTTTACATCTTGCTTTTCAAGATACTGATCTAACCAAAGCAGCTTACAAGCAATGTTACTAATTTTAAATAAACACACATAAACACACCCCTAACATTTTTTTTAAAAAAGAGCCTTCAAAATTCTAGGATCCTCCTTGCAACGCAAAGCATGGCAATGTCACTGGATATGAAGTGGGATGAGGGAATTTCAGAGACAGATTCTCACCTCCTTTCTTCTCTCTGTAAGAATTGTTTTCACGAGACAGCTAGTGGCAATGGACCCTTTTAAAACTCTTGCCTTTTTATTTAATTCATAAACACAATATATATTACATTTTCTTTATTTGTTTTCATTTCATTTTTAATTCATGTTCTTCCGTTTATTTGTACTCAGGGGTGGGCTTCAAAAATTTTAGCAAGGGGTTCTCTGCCTGGTTGCTGGGTGGACGTGGCCATGGTGGGTGTGGCCTAGTCAGCCTCTTGCACCACAGTGTGTGTGGCGGGTGTTCTTGCCCTCCCCGGGCTCTGGAGGCTTTCTTTGAGACCCTGGGAGGGCAAAAAACGGCCTCCCCAGGCTCTCTCAAGGGCCAGTTTCTGGCCTTTCCAAACTTCTGGTAGGCCCATTTTTTACCCTCCCCAAACCTCTGCATGTGTCCTGCACTTACCTGCATCCACCCACACGGGCCGTGTGGGGACTTCTGGGCGTGGTGGGCAGGTCCAGCCAGGAGTGGGATTTGGTGGTTCTCTGAACTGCACAGAATCTTAGCTAGCGGTTCTCCCAAACTCCTGCGAACCCCCAGCAGCCCACCCCTGGTTGTAGATTTAAAGTTGCAATATTTATTTGTGTATCAGTTACTTCCAGATGAGCTCATAGATTCTGACCTCCATCATAATTTAGTAAGAGAAGGACCAGATTACGGTCTTAGTTGAATCATGTCTTGCATAGAGCTGCAAACAGTTAATACAGTGTTGGTATTTTAATTATTTCATATTTTAAATTATGGAAAAAGAACATTTTGAACTTTGCCTATTGAGTCCAGATCTCCCATACTCAGCTTTCAAACAAAACTGACTAACCACTAGGTGATGGCAAATAGATACAGGGAGTCCTCAACTTACAACAATTCATTTAGTGACATTTCAAAGTTAAAACAATACTGAAAAAATGACTTATGACCATTTTTCGCATTTACAACCGTTGCGGCATCCCCATGGTCACATGATAAAAATTTAGAAGCTTGGCAACTGACTCATATTTATGACAGTTGCAATGTCCCAGGGTCATGTGATTCCCTTTTGCGACCTTCTATCAAGCACAGTCAATGGGGAAGTCAGATTCACTTAACAATCATGTTACTGACTTAACAGCTGTATTGATTCACTTAACAATTGTGGCAAGAAAGTTCATAAAATTGGGCAATATTCACTTACAAATGTTTCACCTAGCAACAGAAATGTTGGGCTCAATTATGGTTGTAAGTCGAGGACCTGTACCTGTATACAAATTTGCTCCTAATCTAGTATATGTATTATCCTTCTCTGATGCATACTTACCTAAAAATGGAGGAGAGATTGTAAAATCATGCTGTTTTCTCTTACTCTACTAAACAATAGAGGAAATGTTATATGAAAATACAGTTAAGATTCACATAAGCATACAAAGTTTAAGTGTGCTTTACATGTGAAATTCAAAAAATTAGAATTATCGTGCAAAAGTTCATTTATTTCAGTAATGCAACTTAAAAGGTGAAACTAATATATGAGATAGATTCATTACATGCAAAGCAAGATAGTTCAAGCCGTGATTTGCCATAATTGTGATGATTATGGCTTACAGCTCATGAAAACCCCAAATCCACAATCTCAGAAAATTAGAATATTGTGAAAAGGTGCAATATTCTAAGATCAAAGTGCCCCGCGCTAATCAGCTAATTAAGCAATAACACTTGCAAATGGTTCTTGAGCCTTTAAATGGTCTCTCAGTCTGGTTCAGTAGGAATCACAATCATGGGAAAGACTGCTGACCTGACAGTTGTGCAGAAAACCATCATTGACTCCTTTCCATAAGGAGGGAAAGTTTCAAAAGGTAATTGCAAAAGAAGTTGGATGTTCCCAAAGTGCTGTATCAAAGCACATTAATAGAAAGTTATGTGGAAGGGAAAAATGTGGAAGAAAAAGGTGCACAAGCAGCAGGGATGACCGCAGCCTGGAGAGGACTGTCAGGAAAAGGCCATTCAAAAGTGTTGGGAACTTTCACAAGGAGTGGACTGAGGCTGGAGTCAGTGCATCAAGAGCCACCACACACAGACGGATCCTGGACATGAGCTTCAAATGTCGTATTCCTCTTGACAAGCTGCTCCTGAACAACAATCAACGTCAGAAGTGTCTTACCTAGGCTAAAGAAAAACAGACCTGGTCTGTTGCTCAGTGGTCCAAAGTGCCCTTTTCTGATGAGAGAACTTTTGCAGCTCATTTGGAAACCAGGGACCCAGAGTATGGAGGAAGAATGGAGAGGCACACACTGCAAGATACTTGAAGTCCAGTGAGAAGTTTCCACAGTCTGTGTTGATTTGTGGAGCCATGTCATCTGCTGGTGTTGGTTCACTATGCTTCATTAAGTCAAGGGTCAACGCAACCATCTAGCAGGAGATTTTGAAGCACTTCATGCTTCCTTCCACAGGTGAACTTTATGGGGATGCTGACTTCATTTTCCAGCAGGACTTGGCATCTGCCCACACTGCCAAAAGCACCAAAACCTGGTTCAATGACTGTGGGATTACTGTGCTTGATTGGCCAGCAAAGAGAATCTATGGGGCATTGCCAAGAGAAAGATGAGAGACATGAGACCAAAAAATGCAGAAGAGCTGAAGGCCGCTGTTGAAGCATCCTGGTCTTCCATAACACCTCGGCAGTGCCATAGGCTGATAGCTTCCATGCCACGCCACATTGAGGCAGTAATTGCTGCAAAAGGGGCCCAAACCAAGTACTGAGTACATATGCATGCTTATACTTTTCAGAGATCCGATATTGTTTTATGTACAATCCTTGTTTTATTGATTGCATGTAATATACTAATTTTCTGAGATTGTAGATTTAGAGTTTTCATGAGCTATATGCCATAATCATCACAATTATGACACATCACAGCTTGAACTATCTTGCTTTGCATGTAATGAGTCTATCTCATATATTAGTTTCACCTTTTAAGTTGCATTACTGAAATAAATGTACTTTTGCACGATATTGTAATTTTGCACAGCATATTTGATTATATATCTTCCAGAGTCCCTCTGTGAGGGAGATGGGTGGTTCTTAAATATGATGAATAAATACATAAATAAATAAATTTAATAAAACATTAAATTAAGAACAAGCCATGTTGTGGTTTGTGAAATGTATGAAACAAGCTATAGATGGGAATGAGAAATTTTAAAGTCTGCATAGCCCACCAGTATGGAACTATCCTTAGTAGATGTCACAGATTAATTGTTAATTGGTTTACAGTATGAAGCAAATAAACAAACCAGTTGTGATTCTTATAAAGTTTTAGAAATGTTGGTTGACAGTAAGAATGACTTTCCTTTGAATGTACTCGGTGCCAGAAAGATGGTGTACTCAATATGCAGTCTTTAAGTGACTCAAGAGTATGGAATGGTCAAACTCCAGATGTTTAAAATTACAAATCAGCTTATTAAGAACCTTAACATTGCCCCTGAAATCATTTTAAATTGCAGCACAAAATGTCTTTCATTAGTTATCTATTTTAGAATCTCATGCTAAATAACAACTAATTACATTTAGCTCTAGAATTAATTATTTTAAAGCTTTATAAAAAGGAATTTTTTTAAAGCATGGGGGCAAAAATGTGAAGAATTGATATTGACTACAGTTTAGTTTAAACAAACATTTGTCCTGAATGATTTTTAATAGAAAAATGTCTGTTGGGACATTTCTGTTTACTGTTGAAAACCACAAGTTTTTCCATTTGTGTTTGTTGATATTTCTGCACGGGTTGAACCTTATTACTAAATGTCTGACTGCATAATATCCCAAAATATGATTCTCTTAAATTCCAAAGTCTGAGACTAGTTTTAAAAATGTACATTGCCAAGTTAAATTATTTTCTTACTCTTAATAAATGCAGAACATTAACTAGACCCCACAGTGTTAAATAAAGTGGATAACAGAATGATAAAACAGACTGATTAGTAAAATTACAAATTACCTGTCTAAATCAAAACCAATTTGCTTTTTTTCTTTTTTCTTTATGATAGTTATATGGCTGTCCTTCACATGTAGCACAACTCTGGGTGGCATACAAAACAACCTTAAAAATGACTTCTTTTTCTCTTGTTTATTTTGCAGACTGGTGGATGACCGCTGCGTGGTGGAACCCGCAGCTGGAGATCTGGATAATCCACCTAAGAAGTTTCGAGGTAAGAAATGTTTGATAAACATTTTAGAGTCTTTGGTTCTACATAGACAAAGTAGTTTGTTAATCCAGATACCAATAATGCCAGGCTAACTTCATTGATGTTAATGTATCTATCCTACAGAAAAGAATTGCATATAACAAGCTATTACGTGTTTCAGGTTATAATTTCTGTTTAAACAGTCCAGTATTAGTTTCTGTCTTACATTTGAGCAAGAAAGTCTCATACTGCACCCCTGATGACTTTGTGACAACAAGATGTAGGTGGTTTGCCTTTGCTATTTTCAGGGTTTTCTTTTTTAAAAAAACTTTTCAGTCTAGTATATAACTCTGGTACTTCTTGGTAGTCACCCATCCAAATACTTGCTTGCTTAGATTTCCAAAATCAGCCAAGGTTGGGTAGGTCATACTGCCTGAGGCTATGGCAAAATTAATCTAGCCTGAGGCAGTAGCTTGTTGCACTTCAAAGAACGCACATGCTTAAGACAAGAAACAATCCTAAATTCCAGTTTTATCTGGTTAAAATAATGAGTGTCAGGCTAATAATCCAAGCTTGGAACTAATGTTAAAAATACTCTACTGAGGTAAATTCCTCAGGTCATTTGGGTGTGCTTTTTTGACAAGTTGGAATAATTAGGCAGAATGCGGGCAACACACTTGTTCAAACTCAGGTGATTAGGCTATTGAAGATTTTTTTTGGCTTAGTAGGACTTTGAGAGACTGATTATCATTTCTCTCTATGCAGTTTTGTATCTAATATTAGCTGACTGGGAAATGCTTTCGGACTTGAAAAGCAAAGCATAAATGTAGATCAATAAGTGAAAATAGACATAAGAAGACACACTCAGGATTTAGTAGAATTCATCATATTTACAGTGTATTCTAGGTCAAATATTGTCATTTGACTTCCAATAGGGCAGTCCTGGGCTCAAACTGAGGACATCTGTGCAGGCCCAACCCTTTAAATCTTGATTCTTCTACATCTTATCTTAAAGTATACAACCACAGCTTCTGTTCAAGTTGTTAGGGTATTTTGTAATTGCTTCCAGTTAAATGGAAATAGTTTTCTAGAGTAGGGTAGAATAAACTCTATGATGAAGAATAGGCTTGGGTCGAGACATGCTGCTCTTGAGATTTAATAGATTTAATATCATCCACATGCTTGTTCTGGTGTGGAAAGGAAGGCTACCAACTTTATATCACAACCTCCTTTAGGCTTCGCTTTTGCAATACAACTTTCCTATCCTGTTTCAGATAGCAGATCAATCATTCAGGTCAGGGCCAAAGCAATGCAATAGACCAGTTATGTGAGTTTGCTTACAGCCATTGTACTACACCGAATACTTTCTGTGCAATCCTCTGGTAATTTACAAAATACAAACAGAGTAAAAATAGCAGGCATGGTGGCAATAATCAGGTAACTTAAAGAGAATGATTTGGTTGCAAAGCTACGTATATGTCAGACGATAACTCTGATAACCTATTGGTAATATATTAAAATTGGGAGCTTGATTAAAGGTGGGAATGAAATGTTGAATGCATACTGAGAAGTTTTATCTGTTCAAGGAACATTCCCTCAAGACTCTTGGTGGAGTGTCTCCTCACTTTATAATGGATATTTCTACAGAAAGTCATTAGGAAAAGACATTTAGGCGTGGCTGAATCAACATCTCTAAATCTGCTCAGGGAGTTAGGGGAAATTTGGCCACATATTAACCCCCTTCCCAAATTGTTTCATCATTCTTTGACAGTTCCTGTCAAGGCTGCACATTGTGTTTTTATCCCTCTTCCCTTCCCTCTCAACAGCTCACAGTGCTTGCTTAAACAGAAGGGCTATTTTGTTATTTTGACTTACAAGCTGCCAATAAAATCAGAACCACCTCCTGCTAGTTGCTAACACATAGTGGGAGGAAGCCCCACCCAAGAACAATATATAATTTGAAAGAGGGAAAAAAATGAACAAAATAAGGATTACAGTAGACAGGCCTTCTGAGTCTTTAAAGCCTGATAGAATTTTAGGATAGAACAGATCCACTGTTCCAGTGTACTAAATAACATTACAGTTTGTGGCAAATGCCAAAGAGAAATATTTCACTGAAAAGACTCAGCATTAGTAAATTGTACTGCTGCCAAGGTAGATAATTAGAGCCGGTGAATTGCCTTGATGGACTGGAATCCTTGACTTCCTGGTGGTTTGAGAACATGAGTCTGGAAGGCCTTTAGAGCAGAGTTCTTCAAACTTGGCAACTTTAAGACTTGTGGATTTCAACTCCCAGAAATTCTGGGAGTTGAATTCCATAAGTCTTAAAGTTGCCAAGTTTGGGGACCCCTGCCTTAGAGAATAAATCAGTGAAAAAGTCTCTAACTGAAAAGACAGCCATTTTTGAACATTCCTGTACCAATCATATCTGAAGGGAATAGGGTTTGGGAAAGCAGCTTTATAGATACTTGGTGAGAAAATTACTGTTTCCTTCTTTCACTGGGGAAACTGCTGCATTTTCTGTGCCCCAACACCGTAACAAGGCTTAGGTTGGCGGGTCCCTGCATTTGTGGGCTGTGATGATACTGAAGAAAATCAGAAGTCCTTCATAGCAGGAGCAAAGAGAAGCAGCTCCTGCCCCACCTTACGTCCAAGGAACTGGGTGACATTATAGGTGGTGGGATAAAGATCCAGAATTATTCCAGTCTAGGCCATTCCACAACTTCCATAACTGAAATTCAGTAACTGATTATTCTTCAGGTGTTCCTCTGGAGGCCACCAAACATAGACCCAAGATCAATCCTGTTCACTAAATGCAGCCAAAGCCAGCCAAAAGGTTGGACATCCATATTATAAATCATGGTCAACTGAAGCTTTGCAAGAATTCTCTTAGAAGGATGCCATTGTTGACTGTTCTATGCACACTCTTCTTTTTAAAATGATTTTCATTGACATTTTTTAACAGTAATAAAAACTAACACTAAATAAAATGGAAGAGAGAAAGAGGAAATAGAAGAAAAAGAAATGAAAAGAAAAATAGGAAGTGCAAAAAATAAAAGAAAAAAGACAAAAAGAAAAGTATGTTAAAAGAAGCAACTTCTTATCTTCTTTACAATGGATACCGACAACCCTGGTAGCTCTCCTCTACATTTGAAATTATGCTACATATATCGCTTCTTCTCACATTCCAACCTATTTTCAACCTGCAAATCCAAAAATCAGTGACAGTTCTGTCCAGTTTCAGCAAAAAAGTCCATAAAAGGTTCCCATATTATATAAACGTACCCATCTCTGATGAAATAAGTCAATAACTTGCCATCAAAATTTTGTTGTAGGGCTTAGTCTCCATCCATATGTTCTTTTATCCATCCTAATTGATTATGAGGCTTCAACAGACTTTTTCATTAAGTTCCTGTCTTTCAAATGTATGTTTCAAAATTATAAATGGAATTAGCATTTTGCAAATGTGCCTACATCTGTCTAAATTTTGCCATATTACCTTTTGAGAAAACTAAATGTCTACTAATAGTATATTTGTGGACTTTAGTAATCTCAGGATGGATTAGAAGATCAGCAAATACAGGTATACTCAGGATCCTTTTGATACTTTGGAGAAAATGATAAAAGGACTATTTGTATCTCAGCAAAATGATATTGTTTTGTCATTTGTTCTGCTCCAGCCTCTGATTAGCAATAAATTATATCTTACTTAGTCAAGCTTGTTTATTTAGTGCTCTTTGACTAGAAAAGGCAGGAAAAAAACCTTTCCCCTTTTCTCAGGGAATACAAATTTAGCAAATTAAGAGGTAATTCCTTCAATGGTGCTGAATATGAAGAAGTGCAACAGACTGAATATACATGGAGAAAATTTTAATTAACAGAGAAGGCGACATTGGTGAATGGGATTTAATTGTGAGTAAATGTTATAAAAGGATTTTGGTTTGGGGACAGGAATTACTGAAATAATAGGATTTCTCAGTGCCTCATATGGAATCATTCTATTTCCAGCTGTTTCTAAAAAAGAAAGAAAGCAATGCAGTTTCAAAAATTAGAGCAACTTAACATAGTTAATTTTTTAACGAGGCAGCTTACATATTATAATGTTTTTGCTGACAGTTTGCTTTGAAAGTTTATTTATTTAGGAAACTTATATTGCTGCCTATTCGCACATGGTGACTTAGGGTGGCTTACAGAATATAGAACCTCATCTAAAACAATTCAAATTAATAAGAGTCATATAATAAATTAATTTAATAAAATCACCCCCACCCCCTGCTACGGTGACAACATCTCACACAAGCCATTTAATGGGCTTCATCTTGCTCTGGGTTCCCCAGGCCCACTGGCAGAACCAGGTCTTCAGCGCATTCCAGGGGGGCATTCTAATATCTGGGGGGAGATGATATGCCAAAGAATTAAAGGCAAATTCCCCCACAGTAAGAAGTTCACCACTTTATACAGGTAGTCCTTGACTTACAACCCCAATTGTGCCCAAAATTTCTCTTGTTAAGCGAGATGTTTATTAAATGAATTTTGCCCCATTTTATGACCTTTCTTGCCACAGTTGTTAAGTGAATCTCTGCCAGTTGTTAAGTTAGTAGCATGGTTGTTGTTAAGTGAATCTGGCTTCCCCATTGACTTTGTTGTAAGGTCACAAAAGGTGATCACATGATCCCGAGACACTGCAACAGTCATAAAAGTCAGCTGCCAAGAGTCTGAATTTTGACCATGTGACCATCACAATTGTAAGTGTGAAAAATGGTCAAAAATCACGTCCTTCAGGGTCGTTCTAACTTTGAATGGTTACTAAATGGACTGTTGTAAATTGAGGAATGCCTGTATCCTTTTTAAAGTTTAAGGAACATTGGGCCTAGCGGGGAGCTTTGAGGAGTTTGGTGAGGGCGAGGCCTCCATAACAACAATCTTATGAACACAAAAAATACTACTGGAGACAATACTTGTCTTTCATACAAAAGCATTTGCTTTTCTGTAGAAAATAGCCTGGTATGGAGGAGGAACAGGAGATTAGAGATCCTTTAAGCAAACAAGCTTGAGGCAGCTGCCTTAGTCTGGACTACTCCCATTTGGCACACTATTTCGCTACCCCTTCCTTGACTCAATATTTGGTAATGATTTCCCATTCAGAGTCGCTGAATCTGAAGTCTGTCTTTAGCTATTGGCTGCCTTGTGTCTTGATCCAAACGGAAAGTGGGATGAGTCACCAGAAGGGTAGGGCAACATTTGGCCTGTAAAAGAGTGTGTTAATGGGCAAACCAACCACACAACCACAAACAAGCTGAATCTCTGCACTTCTTTTCCTAAAAGCCCTATTTTCTAGTTCTTCTGTGTCTAAGTGTGGTAATTCAATTTTCTCTCTGTACTGGCATCCTCCCCCAAGTGAAATTCTCTTCCAAACTTTACAGAAAGCTTTTTCAACCATTCAGCATGGAAAGGATTTGCCTGTTTACTAACGATGGTCCTGTCCTGTAGTACCTGTGCTTCGAAAATTCTTGTTCCTGTTCTTTTCCCTCCTCTCACGTTTTTAGGAATGCCTTTGTAATATTATAATTACTATTAAATCTAGTTTAGAACCTAGATTTCATTATAGCCTTCATATACTGTTCTTGGCCAGTAACAGAATGACTGGCGAATTCTGGGAAATATGGTCCCAGTCAGTGGTGGGTTGCTAATCCCGTTCCAACCGGTTCGGTTGGAACGGGGCCGGCGGCGTCCTTGTGCACGCTCGCAGTTCACACATGTGTCTTAGCGCCTACGCGATGCTCCAGCTGCTCGTGGAGAATCGCGCAGGCGCTGTATGTGCCATCCAGCTGCTCGCGGAGAATTGCCCAGGTGCTGTATGTGTCCTGCGCCTGCGTGGAAGCGCAGAAGCCTTCAAAGACCAGTAAGGAGCGCGGGCAGGTGGGTGGGCCCTTTGCCGTTCCCGGAAGTTACTTACTTCCAGGTTCGCCGAGCAACCGGTTCGCGGGGACCGCCGCGAACCGGTTGAAACCCACCCCTGGTCCCAGTACATCTAAAGGCTACCAAACTATGGTAATGGTAACGATTTAGGTATTTGTTTCTTAAATGGGGATTTATATATCTTCTTTTTAATGCAGTTGAATGTAGTTGCATGCTTATGATCGCTGTGCTGTGTTCTTTGTGCTCTTGCACTCTGCAGCTTCTGAAGTATAGAAATCGCACATGTATCTTCCTTCTAGGACAGTTTAAATACGTTTTCCAAACTCCTGTTTAAATTAATTTACAATTAATGTATCTGTAGTACATTGAAAATTAATTCTATCAGTATCAGCTTTCTTTCTGCTTTGGTTTCCCTATTATTTGCATTCTTTCTCTGTTAAATAGAATTCTACATTTTAGGAAAAAGGAAAGCCTGAAAAAGAAAATGGCGGGGAAAAAAAAGCATAACCTAAATTCTTTTGAAACACATATATTGTGACCTATTGTTCAAAAAGGAGAGATAGTATCTATTCCAAGGGAGGTATGCATTCTGAAACACTGTAGATAAATCTGGTGGAATGAAAATATCTTCCAACTAATTGCAGGTTCAAGCAGGATGTAACAAACACTGCACTGTTGAATTTTTTTTCTGTTATCATTTGATCTAGATCCGTCCATTTGTTTTTGAATGTAGTTCTAAAGCTGTAAATGATTTGTGAAATTAAAAACATTTTTCTTTTTTGCATTTGATGTGGAAAGCAAGGCAGTCCTGCAGTTGGCAGGAAGAAGGGGTCATCCTATTTTTATATGTATGTATGTCTGCCTTATTCCCCTAGGTATGTCTTTACATCCTCTCTTGTTTCTTCCTTGTTGGGAACATACACAAAAAATCATAGTAGAAAAAAACCCCCAGATGTTGGAATTGAATTTTTTCAGGTGCTTCCAACTTTTCTGCATGGATATATGACATTAGCTATAGTGTAGGTTTTTGAAACAGAATTAATATTGCAATTATAGAAGGCTAGCAACATTAGGATATATCTGCAGATTTTTAAGCTTTACCACTCTTGGATTCAGCGCAGTGACCTCCAACCTTTTGGGTACCAGGGACCGGTTCCATGGAGAGAGGTTTTTCTGCAGACTGGAGGTGGGGTGGTTTCACATGCTGCCTGCCTCCCGCAGATGGGGCTCCACTTGTTTCTGCGGACCAGTGCCGGTCCATGGACTGGTCCCAGTACATCTACACCCCTGATTTAGCAAATTGACCCTGAAATCAATGCATTAAGGCTCAAGTGCTTTTTCTCTTCTTGAAATTGTCAGATTCAGTGGAAATAATTTTAGATTATTACAGTCAAACTAATTAAAATAGCATTGCATTAAAAAGGAAATGATGATCCTTCTAACTTAGAAAACATCATTTTATTAAAAGCTACCGGAATGAGGAAGAAATAAGAGGTATGTTCTCCACACAGAAATTTTTTTTGGGTATAGATTACCGGTAAGTCACCAAACACTGAAACTTTAGGATAGAGATATTAAAATCAGTAGAACATAATTCCAGATTTGGGGATTTATTGGAGGCCTATTTAGTTATACCCATTGGAGATTCTTAGGTTTAAATACTTGGAACAATCAGTTTCACTTAAAAATACTCTTTTTTTCTATTTAGCAGCTGTACCCAAAATGAGGACACCTATTGTGGGCCATTTAAGAATACAATTCGACATTTACTTTAACCTTCTCCTCACTTCACATGGTCTTGGGAAGCATTAGGTTTGGGATGAATCTAGCTGACAACATGCTTTATGTATTTTATGAGAGCTGACCAACGAAGTAGGTATCGACTAATATTAGTATTTTATGACAATGTTAAGGAGTAGTTTAGTTTAGATCCTGGCATTTCTGACACAGAAATGTCTTCCTCTTCTAAGGCAACTGATAGCTTGAAACCCCAACTAGGTTCATCAAAGCCTTTATTTTTAAACATGTATATTGTGACTCATGGAAATGCGTCTTAGGGTGACGTACATTCTTATAACTTTTTATTGCAAAATATACAGCCTAATCACAGCTTCTGGGTGAGAACTGATTGCATATTTCTAGAGAAGCAGACGTCTTCAATGAAATATGCTTTTACGATGTACACATGCAAGAGCTCATATCTCTTGCAGCAACTGCTGAAACCAGTGAGGAAAAATAGATTTCAGTTATAAAGTATCTGAACTTGGCCAGGACAACAAAAGCTGGCAAGTTCCTGTTCCCTCTCACTCTTAACTTTCCCCACGGCTTTTTCAATATGGCAGAGCCTTATGTTTGAACATGTTGGAAGAAAACAAGGATAGTGTTCAAGTCCTGTTCTTTGCTAAATGGGTATTTTAATGGTTGGTTGTGAACTGAACAAACAATTTTATTGCAGAGCAGAATGGCACCCCCTTCCCCATTGTTGCATGCCTTATACTGTTATATATGTATAATGGTATAAGAAGACAATGGATTCCATGATCAGTTTTGTTCATAAACTCCATCCATAATCTCAGCAGTATCTAGCAGAATCAACAATGGGAGGATGACATTCTTTTAGTAAAGTATTCATACTTCTGTCTTGCCTTGTTTTTCAGCCCTCAGGGAAGGACCAAAATACGAAGTCAATGAATCACCGCTAGAACTTAACCCTATAAATGATGCTCATGAAAATGCCCACACATATTCCTTCAGTATTTTTGGTTTAGGAAAAAAGTGGGAGGACCATTGAATTAAACAGCACTCAATCTCCGTAACCTTGTGTTCTTTGTGGACTTTTTAATTACCTTCTGTTTCCTTTCTTCTTTGTTTCTATATTTAAATTGAGGTTTAAATAAAGGTTTCTACTATGAATTCTATACATTTTGTTTAGAAACTATTTTCTTCCTTTTGTCTGATTTTGAGCAAATTGGAAATTGAGGGAGCTAGGCATCCAATTTGCTTTCAGGTAACTAGAGGAGGAAAGTAGAGAAAAGTGCAAAATATACATTGATCCTTATTAACAATGGATACATGATATGGGATCTCTAAGTTATTGCCTTGGGAGATATTGAGGAGGGATGTAGCTTTATCAAAGCCCAATCAATCTATTCTCTAGTTTCATTAAGTAGGAAACTCATATATTTACCTCCATTGGCAGGACTCTTTTTTATGCTTTACTTTAACTTAATGATCTAATAAACTTCTTTAGGAGAAGCCTAATATTATTTTCTTCTCCCCGGCATCTGGTTTTCAGTATTGAGGGATTTGGGAAATGAATATTTAATTGTATTTGAATATGTTCTGTCAGCATGAAGTAATTTGGAAACATAGTTTGACCAGATCTGTGTTGCTAGCAGAAGTGAACCTGGGTTCTACCACAGAGACAAAGAACTGGCTAAGAACTTTTTCTGCAAGGGTATAATGATCCATGGGGCTTACGTGCCATGGGGCTTTCCCACAGGACAAAGAATCTTGTGAAACAAGATGTAAAAATGGCTCCCCTCCAGAACCAGTGAGAGCTGTTTTTTGGCGGCTTATTATTCCTCCTCTAGATAAATAATTGATTACGTGCTTGCCAGCAGTTTGGGATGCGATCCAAGACTGGAAATGATTTTCTTTTTGTATCAGAAGTGTCTGGATTGCAATGAGTGACATCAAGAGCTTTGATCTCATCTTCTTGAGAACAAGCTTTCCAAAGCTGACTGGAATTAGTGCTGAGTTGCTGTATGGCTCAGTGATTTTCACAAGTTGTATGTAGATGCGGAATGCTACGAAATTTGATTCAACTCTGGGCAGGGTTGAGTCTAAAGTTTTTTCTCCATGGCGTTGTCTCACTTATAAATGTGCAGGGGCTGTTACTTCTTGTTCTTTCTACATGGTTCTGTTTGAAAAGTGCTTTGCCCCACCTTCAAGCATTCTTTCCCAGGAAACAGGGAACTTTTGAAAAAACAGCAAGGTATTTTTCAAAGAGGAAAAAAGTTAATATCTTAATATCTTTCAAATTGAATAAGCAATACTGTATAACCATGTTGACCAGAGATGTGTGGGAGAATACAGTAGTCAAAATTCACTGAAACTATACTTCATTAGGTCCAGAGGTGATATTCAGCAGGTTCCGAGCAGTTCTGGAAAACCAGTAGCAGAAATTTTGAGTAGTTCAGAGAACTGGTAAATACCTCTGACTGGCCCCGCCCGCATTTATTCTCTGCCTCCCGAGTCCCAGCGGATCGGGAGGAAATGGGGATTTTGCAGTAACTTTCCCTGGAGTGGGGAGGGAATGGAGATTTTACAATATCCTTTCCCTGTCACGCCCACCAACCCACGCCCACAGAACTGGTAGTAAAAAAAATTGAATTCTACCACTGACTAGGTCCATGTTTTGTATTAGTGACAAGGTTTTTTTCAACTCTTCCTCAAGCAGGATAGCCATTGCCTCTGGAAAATATGGGGTTTCCCCCACCTTCATTTAAAGATAGTCTCCTGAAAAATATTTGAGCCTTCCTTTTTTCTAATGTATGAATATATTCTTCCTTTCACGGGAGATGAAACATTTTTTTTTAAGGTAGAAGAGAAATTTTCTTGGCCGAGTTTTACAGCTGTCTGCAAATGTGTTGATGGCATTTTTGGCAGTGGGGGCATTGGAGTTTCTCTTTTGGTATGAAGATGAAGAAGAATTGCATGGGGTCCATTTTTCCTGATATACAGTATACCCTAGCATTCACATTTCTGTTTTCTGGTGAAGAGGCATTGGGCCCTTGCTTAGGAGGAAGAAGAAAAAACAACAACACTTGTCAGGAAAGGATTCAAGATCATGAGATAAAAGGGTGGAAAGAGGATAGGGAAGTGATGGTATCAGTTGGCCATACTGTGGCTAATCAAGTGGCCTGCCTGCAATCCCTTAAGTTCCTCTCCCGTCTGTTAGAGGAAGTGCCTTGTTGCCAGTATTAAAGTAGGATTCAATCTTGTCAGCTCTGGAATGCATGCATACATGGGAGAGCTGGCTCTCCAAAATTATTTTCTGAACCCCAAGCATAGATCTGGCACTTTCACTGCTGTAATGTATCACTCTGTAATGGACAGTATGAGGAAGGTACCGGTATATTTTGTAGGCATGTGCTGCATTTGTTTCCCTTCCTCCCAAATAAATGCAGGCTGACATTTCAATAGCAATTTTATCTATCTTCTGTATTTCTGATATGTATTTCATGTCAGGGAAAAGGTATGAAGAATTAGTCTAACTTCATATTAGAAGGATTCTACCATTTGTCATTGCCTGACAGCTATGGGTGCAATGTCATTGAAAATTGGTCCACAGTTGTAAAATATGTATGAGAATCTGTTTTCTTATAAACAGTATAAGCTATAGATGAGTTGGCATTTATGATTATCTGCTCAGTGACAAATGTCATAAATGTCCTCTCACACACACATTGTATATACATAAACATACATAAAAGCTGTTGTTTTGAGTTATGTTCAGCTCCAGGTGACTACGCAGATCTGCCAGTGTAGTTTTCTTAGCAACAATACAAAGTAATTTTTCATTGCCTTCTTCTATATTGTGTACACACACACACACACTCTCTCTCTCTCTCTCTCTCTCTCTCTCTCTCTCTCTCTCTCTCACACACACACACACACACACACACACACACACACACACACACACACACAAGGTTTCCATCTAACCCAGTGTTTCTCAACCTTGGCGACTTTAAGTCCTATGGACTTCGACTCTCAGAATCCCCCAGCCAGCTGGCTGGGGAATTCTGGGAGTTGAAGTCCACAGGACTTAAAGTCGCCAAGGTTGAGAAACACTGATCTAACTTAAGAGTATTATAGTCTCCCATCTAATTATTAACTACATGTAGTCCTAGACTTACAACCATTGCTACCGTTCAAAGTTACAGTCATGCTGAACAAGTGACTTGCAACCAGCCCTTGCACTTAATGACCATTGCAGTGTCCTTCTGATCAGATGATAAGAATTCGGGTGCTTGGCAACCAGAATATATTTATGATGGATGTAGTGTCTGAAAGTCATGTGATCAATATTTGCAAATTTCCCATGGCTTTCGAACAAGCAAAGTAAATGGCGGGGAAGCTCGATTTACCTAACAATCACATGATTCACGTAATGATTCACAATCACATGATTTATGACCACAATGAAAGGTCATAAAATTGGGCATGATTCATCTAATGACCGCATCACTTACCAATGGAAGTTTCACCTCCAACTATGGTCCTAAGTCAAAGATTACCTGTCAGTTTGACTGTGCTCAGTTTTCTAAGTTCAAATATGCCTTGCTAGTTGTGCCATCTGCTGTGACAATGTATGCCCAGTTCTTAGATAATTTGTATTCTCACATAGCTGTTTTGCACTTGAGTGGGGAAACTCGACTAACTTTGGTGGTTATATTTACATTTTAAAAGGCTTTTTCTCCTATATAGGGTTTTATTTCTAGATTTGTATCATATGTATAAGATTGGTATGGTTAAGTTAGGTTTAGGTTTTTTTTTAGGTTTATTGGATTTATATGTCGCTCTTCTCCCAAGGACTCAGGGCAGCGTACAACATAAAAGAAAACACATATTACAAAAATTAAAAGGGACATTAAATAAAGTATCCCAAAAAAAATCCAATTGATATTTACAATAAAAATTTAAAAATTAAATTAAAATTAACAACCAAATTAATCCTATATTTTATTCTATTCAGGCCAGGCTGGCTTGCTAGAAAAGCCAACTTTTTAGGGCACGTCGGAAGGACCGGAGGTTGGGGATTATGCGAAGCTCCGGGGGCAGCTCATTTCAGAGGGAAGGCACTCCCACAGAGAAGGCTCTCCCCCTGGGGGTTGCTACCTGACACCGTCTGGCCGATGGCACCCTGAGGAGGCCAACTCTGTGGGATCGCACTGGACGGTGGGATGCTACTGGTGGCAGTAGGTGGTCTGCAGGTATCCTGGGCCTAAGCCATGGAGCGCTTTAAAGGTCATAATTAATACCTTGAATCACGCCTGGAAGACAACCGGCAACCAATTATACCAATCTTATAAGAATGGTATCTTTATTCATATAAGGGTACAGTACAACTTAGTAATAAACATGAAATAAATTATGGTATTAGAACAATCACTTTCTAATTCCTTGGCTTCTTCTCATTGCAGATTGTCTCTTCAGAGTATGTCCCATGAACCGCTATTCTGCTCAAAAGCAATACTGGAAAGCCAAGCAAACAAAGCAGGACAAGGACAAAATAGCTGATGTAGTACTATTGCAGAAACTTCAGGTATGGTAGGCTCCCAAACCATCTTCTAATAGTCATGTTTATTTTGATCAAACAACTGGTTCCTCTCCTTCGTCTTTGCTAAAGTGTGCTTCCCTGAACTGGACACCATGTTTTAGGCACAATCTGACCAACACAGAACAAGAGACAGGACAATGTACTGCTATTGATATAGCCTAGAATTGCATTTGCTTATTTGCCATTTCCACTGTGATTACCTTGTGATCCACAAAGACATTAAGGTCCTTTTTTCATGTATTGCAGTCCATTTCTCTTACCCAAATAATGGATTTTACCTCTACCCTTGTTGACCTATATTTTGATGGCTTCTCCTGTTATTCCACTTGGTCAAGATCATTCTGAATCATAATACCTTATTTTCCTACTATGTGTTGTCTATACATTTTATGATCCTATTTTACCAATATATTGAACAGAAGCCTTAAAATTGCACTCAGTGGCCTGCTATTCAGAACTTTCCTTGCTTGAGTTGGAGACATTCATGTGTGCTTATTTCATATAAATGGTCAACCATTTAGTCATCATCAGTAGTTCAGATTTTGCTGTCTGATGTAGTAGAATATTAAAGGAGAGTTTGTAAAATATTTTATTGAAGTAAAGCTACACCTTGTCCGTCACAAGGCCAGGTAATTTTTTTTAAAAATCACTTGGTTTGGCATTATTCTTTCTTGATAGCCCAATGCTGGTTCCAGTCAAGCAATACATTCTTTTTATATACCTATAAATTGATTACTTAATAATCTTTTCTCTGAATATTGCCTTGCTTCTTTGTCAAGTTGTCAGGTCTGTAGTTATTTGGGTCTTCTTTCTACCACTTTTTGTACAGAGGAACAGTAATTACCCTTCTCTAGTCCTCTAGAACTGTGCTTAATCCTTGTGCTTTCTCAAATTTCAGAACAAGAGTATCTGAAATGATATCTACAAGTTCTTGAAGATTTAAAGTTGGTCATAATAGCTAAAGCCTACCTAACCATCTTTTTATTTCCTTGAGGTTGCCAGTCTCTCTAAGAGGAATTGTTCTGCTTAGGTCCCCTTGAAGACAGTTTCCTTTTCAGAAAAGATGAATGCAAGATAGGAAATATGGAGTTTTCCCCTGTCGTCTGTTACTATACCACTATCTTCTAACGGGCGGGCCCAATCATTCATTTTTCTTCCAACCATTCATTTTTCTTCCTTTTACTATTGACATAGCGAAAAAAGCTCTTTTTTCCTTTTCTTTTGTGAGCTCCCTTATGAGCCTAAATTTATTTATGCTTTAGTCTTTCTAATCTAGCTATTTGCTGCTAAATATTTGTTGGTATGCAACATTGGTGGTTACAAGCATCCTGTATCTCTTGCATGTGTATCTTTTAAGTTTCAGTTAAATGGAAAGTTCCTTATGCATTCACAGTGGTTTGCTAAATTGCCCCGAGTCTTACTCTAGCAAGATTAAAGTGGAGTACCCTACTAGGGTAAATTCAAGGATTCTTTGGTTTTAAGAGTGGAAAATAGTGAATACATAAGCTTCACTCTGTTGGAACACCTCCACAATTTCCTGTAGAGTGCTGAGAGGAGCCTCTGCGGCAGTGAAAGATTTCTAGCCAGCTATTGTTGGGAGAGACCTCTGTACAGAAACTTCATCTGATTTTTATAAGTGATGAAGGAGGCTAACAGGAAAGGTTAGAGAGAAAGAGTGGAGAAGGCTCAAGGTGAAATAAAATGTTTGATCAAGGCAAATCATATCTCCTCTTTGTCCCAGTGAAGAAAATTATGTCACCTCCATGATTAGAAGCAAAGCAAATCTAAGCCAACTCCCCAAGCACAGGCTTCTTATCTAGGGCAATCTTTCCCAACCAATCATGGTCAGGAGTTTTGGAATGCAGCTCCACATATCTGCAAGGTTGGTGAGGATTGATTTATGATTGTTTGCTCTACTCTTCCTGTGTCTTTCACACATAAACATTTAGTCGGTGGAGTTTTTCCTCTGTGTGAAGTGGAAGAGAGTGTTCTATTTCAATGTGTTAGTTTGCTTTTAAGGCACTGGATTGGAAAGAAGGAGGCGGAGGAAAATCTTTAGTGTATAATGCCACATTTCCTGTTATATATTCTTGACTGAATGAACGCGAACTAAAAGTACACAAATTCATTTCCAGAGCCACAGGGGTTCTTTTTAGAAACCCAGGCTTTCTAATAGGCGAAACCTGGCTCAAAAATGGTAAATGTGAGAAGGACCTTGGAGTTTTAGTGGACGATCACTTAAACATGAGTCAGCAGTGTGCGACGGCAGCCAAAACAGCTAATACAATCCTTGGTTGTATAAACAGAGACATAGAATCAAAATCACATGAAGTATTAGTATCACTTTATAAAGCCTTAGTAAGACCACACCTGGAATACTGCATTCAGTTTTGGTCATCACATTACAAAAAAGATGTTGAGACTTTGAAAAAAGTGCAGAGAAGAGCAACTAAGATGATTAAAAGGCTGCAGACAAAAACATATGAAGAACAGTTGCAGGATTTGGGTTTGGTTATTCTAGGGAAAAGAAGGACTAGGGGGAACATGATAGCAGTGTTCCAGTATTTGAGAGGCTGCCACAAAGAGGAGGGGGTCAACTTATTTTCCAAAGCTCCAGAGGCCGGGACAAGAAACAGTGGATGAAAACTAAGGAGAGAAGCAACCTGGAATTAAGGAGAAACTTCCTAATAGTGAGGATAAATAACCACTGGAACAGCTTGCCTTCAATCATTGAAGGGGACAGGGGAAAACTTCAACCATCACTGGAGGTTTTTAAGAAGGGACTGGACAATCACTTGTCTGAAATGGTATAGGACCATGATGGCGAACCTATGGCATGCGTGCTGAAAGTGGCATGCAGAGCCATCTCTCTGGGCATGCCAGCCATCACCCATTGCTTTTCTTGATTCTGGTGCATATGTCTTTGCATGCATGGGAGTGCCAGAAACCAGAAGATCAGTTCCCTGGCGCACATGCTTGAAACCAGAAGCTCAATGTGTGCCGGGGAACTTCTCTTCTGGTTTCTGAAGTTCCTGCGTGTGCCAGTGGTGGGTTCCGAATCACGTTCCAACTGGTACGGTTAGAACGGGCCCAGCGTCGCCCATACGGATGCATGCGGCACACGCGTGCGGCACACGCATGTGTCATACCTGCCAGCGATACCTCTGCAATCCTCTGTGATGCTCCAGCTGCTCGGCGGAAGCGCCGAAGACTTTAAAGGACAGGTAAGGAGCTCAGGAGGGCGGGTGGGCCCTCTGGAGCACCATACTGGAACGGTACCTGGTGCTCCGGGCAGGATCTGGTACCAGCACTGGTATAGGATCCCCTGCTTGAGCAGGGGGCTGGACTAGAAGACCTCTAAGGTCCCTTCCAGCCCTAATCTGATTCAAAATAACTAATTTATGCTTGTGGAATGAATGCTGTCTTGACTAAGCAAATGCTTGCATTTCCTATCTTTGTTCAATAGTTTATAGTAAAATTCACTTGCCTCTCTTTTTTCTGTATTTTTGTCAGAGCACCTTTTGCAATGCAGGTAATATATTAATTAATATATTCAATATAACAAAAACACCAATTGCATTGAAAGGGCACACATTAATATGCAAATATTGGAAATATAATGATAATTATTTCCTTGGGAAGGAAAAACTATTAAGGTCATAATGTAAAGTGTCTTTTCTTACTTAACCTATTGTATTTAGCACATGCATATGCCATCATGTGCTTCATCATAAGAAAGAAAAAAAATGCATATCCAACAGAAAAAAAAATCTGACAGAAAAATTGTAACTATGCCTTAGTATGGAACTGGAATTTCACAGGAGCATTTGACGAAGCATCAGAAAACATTTTTCTCCCTTTTCAAATTAGGCTGACTACTGCTTTTCAATCAGAGGAAATAAATTTCCAAAAATAAATAACGGAAAATAGAATAAAACAAATGAATAAAAGAATGGAAAAACTAAAGTATGTTGAAACCTTTGAGACTGGAACCATCAGAGGTAGTCTTAAAATGTTGACTAGTGCATATTTACTCAGAAATAACTCTCACTGGTTTCAATTGGACGTATCTCTAGACAATTTGATCTCTAGACTCCCCAAATTTGGTGACACGAAGATGAACATTTTTGAAAGGTCTTGGGTTAAGGAAGGCATCTGCATTTCATTTTGGTGCTATGGATGAAGTAGTTGACCAACCATACATTATCAAGCATCATAGGGACATGTTTGCTAAGTTCCATTAGCATTATCACAGAATTGGTCTCTTGACAACTATTCTACTTTGTGCTTTCGAATGCTAAGAAAAGGACCCTTTTCCTGAGCTTCTGTTATGAGTTCATCACAGGTTTTTCTTTTCCATTTTGCACGTGCTCCATGTAATACCCTACCAGGGTCTTTTCTGCCCTGGAAGACAAGTAATACATTCTGGTTTAGGAATGCTTTGAGGACGAGATGAGAAACAGACCGAGTTTGGTTATATTGAATTCCTGGCTTCCCTGCTTTATTGTTCACTAATTGTTCCTATAATTAGTGAAATGTCTACAGTAAATACCACTTGACATGCATTTAATGTGCTTCTACTAGTAATGCTGAGTGAAAAGCTGCAGGCCCATCCCTAGGTAATGGACATCTAATTATTTTAGATTTCTGGTTTCTGAGATTTCACGAAACATTTTCATGAGCTAGACACTTGCAAGCAAAAGGAAAATGAAGTATAAGAAATACTGAATTTAATCTGTGTTTATTTTTAATTATATTTATGAACCACAGGAAGCGAAACCCTTAAAAATAAAATTAGACTGAACTATAGAAAAGAGTAAACATTAGGCCACTCCTGAGACATTAGTTGTGTTTCTGATCCTTTACTGTTGTGTACTAAGGTCCGTTTCACTATCTGCTCCTTCCCATACATCCTGTTCTCTCTCCAAGCCTTATAACCTCAGGGTTTATTTGCTTATTTTTCTTACCATTCCTTTTGCCGCCCTTATTTCTCTGAAACGAATTTCTGCCCCAAGCTGTGCGTGATCTGCTTTCATTTGCCAGACTGAAAAATCCAGTCAAATATTAATCCATTGTTTGCCAACATTACTATTTAGTTGAAAAAAAAAAGGCTTGGTAGCCGGTTTTAAAAAGAGCTTTGGATTACCAGTGAAGCAACCTTAAAAAAGAACTTCTGCCAGGATGGTTTTGTGGTTTAAAGGCCAACCTGGAAGATTGTTTTATGCCACTGGTTTTGAAGTGCCTGACTCATGGCTAATGGCGATTTCTTCACGTCTCACAAGGTTTCTATTTCCTTCTGGATTGGCTCAGAAATCCCCCAGCACCAGTTCTGTATTGCTTAATGGGCACTGACTTAAATGAAAGTCTCTTGTTACTTTTGTTGCACTGGTTCTGCTGCGGTTCACACACATGAGAAATGAACCTCCTTCATTATAAGTATGTGATTGAGATAGATGATTTCTATGGAAATAAGCCATGCATGGTTCTGTCTGAATACCTTGGTAATTTTCATGGACTTGGGAAACATTTAGCTTTTATTTAAAAGAGCTAGATGTGAAAAAACATATTCACAGCTCTTGAAAGCAGTGGCCTTATGTCCTTCTATATTTGATGGACTTCTGAAGTTTTAGCTTTTATTTTTTGAGAAAGAGCTTCTTCTTTACTTCCACTTTTATCACTTCAGGTATCGAGGGGAGGAAAAAGAGCTAGATGTGAAAAACATATTCACAGTTTATGAAAGCAATGGCCTCATTCTCTCCTGCTTTTATTCACTAATATGTTTCTAAAGATCTAGCATTTCTAGAACCCAATTTAAGCAGCTATTAATAGTAGAGCTAATGCCCAATTAAAAAAATAATAATTCAATCATTAATAATATAGTTTGATGCATGTCTATGGACCTGTCCTGCTTTTATATGTAAAGATAAAATAAATTGGAACAAGCATGTAATCTTGGTGTTAGAATGATGAAATTATGTAGTACATGAAACTATGAAGTATCTTTTTCTTTCATATGCTGCTTATTTCATAGGCATATATAGGTGTTAAATATAATTGATTTTTTTAAAAAAAGTGCTTAAGTAATCAGGGCAAGTGTGAGCTACCTGCAATCTGTAGCCCATGTACCCTCCATCTGAGGAAATTTGGTGGAAAAATAATTCATGTTTGTTAATACTATCTTCCTCCTCCATCCAAAAATAAAGATTGAAGTGGACATGTTTAACATCTGCAAGGCAAAATGCGTCAGCTTCTAGCCTATCCTATCTGCTCCATTGCCACATGCAGCAAAGGAACAGACACTTTCAGCCTTGCCTACTTGATAGCTTCTTCATATCTACCAACATGCCTTCAATGGCTTTCAGAGAAGACCTGCATCTGAAAAAGATTCTTTGCTCCTGAATTAGGAGTGCCTTTTCAATTGTAACTCCTGCTGTAACCCAGAAGCCCTTCTGATAGTAGAGCCCAGATTTGATTCTAGCCCAGGAATTTCTCAAGTGGACTCCTGTGAAGAATTTCTTTCTTTCTTTCTTTCTTTCTTTCTTTCTTTCTTTCTTTCTTTCTTTCTTTCTTTCTTTCTTTCTTTCTTTCTTTCTTTCTTTCTTTCTTTCTTTCTTTTTCTTTCTTTTTGTATGACTGCCCATTCCACCAAATAACAACTACATACAATACAGGTAATCCTTGACGTATGAGCCCATTTAGGAGACAATTGAGCCCCAAATTTCTGTTGCTAAGTGAGATAGTTATTAAGTGAATTTTGTCCCATTTTATGACCTTTCTCCCACAGTTGTTAAGTGAATCACTACAGTTGTTAAGTTAGTAGCAAGGCTGTTAAGTCAATTTGGCTTCCCTATTGACTTTTCTTGTCAGAAAATTGCAAAAGGGGATCACATGACTGTGGGCCACTGTGACTGTCATAAATATGAATCAGTGGGCAAGCATCTGAATTTTGATCATGTGATCATGGGGATGCTGCAGCAATTGTAAATGTGAAAAATTGTGAAAAAGCTACTTTTTCAGTGCTGTTGCAACTTTGAACGATCACTAAATGAACTGTTGTAAATCGAGGACTACTATAAAATAGTAATATAAAAAACAATTAGCAAATCCAGGAAAAGAGAGATCAGCAGATATTAACCTCAATGGAGCTACCTCAGGAATAGAATAGAATATACTTTATTTGTATGCCGCCCTTTTCCCTGAGGGGACTCAGGGCGGCTCACAATTCAGGGGGAGGGAAGGACAAAACAAGTTACACACATGAAGACAATACATCGTTAAAAGTGCAACAATCATACTATTCGGGTGGGGTTGAAGTCTTTAGGCCCAGGCCTGTCGGGACAGCCAGGTTTTAAGGGCTATGCGGAAGGTCCGGAGGGTGGTGAGGGTACGAATCTCCACGGGGAGTTCGTTCCATAGGGTCGGAGCAGCCACCGAGAAGGCTCTCCTCCGGGTAGTTGCCAGTCGGCATTGACCGGCTGATGGAATTCGGAGGAGGCCTAATCCAGTGTTTTTCAACCACTGTGCCGCGGCACACTAGTGTGCCGTGACATAGTATAAGGTGTACCGTGGGAAAATTACTTTATATATAGTCAATATAGGCACAGAGTTAAATTTTTTTAACATTTTCTAATGGTGGTGTACCTCGTGATTTTTTTCATGAAAAAAGTGTGCCTTTGCACAAAAAAGGTTGAAAAACACTGGCCTAATCTATGGGATCTTATTGGCCTAGTGGAGGTAATTGGCAGTAGGCGGTCTCTCAAGTACCCAGATCCAATACCATGGAGGGCTTTATAGGTGACAACTAGCACCTTGAAGCGCACCCGGAGATCAACAGGCAGCCAGTGCAGCTCGCGGAGGATAAGTGTTACGTGGGTGAAACGAGGTGCACCCACGATCGCTCGCGTGGCTGCATTCTGGACCAGCTGAAGTTGCCGAATATTCTTCAAGGGCAGCCCCATGTAGAGCACATTGCAGTACTCCAGCCTAGAGGTCACAAGGGCACGAGTGACTGTTGTGAGAGCCTCCCGGTTCAGGTAGGGACGCAACTGGTGCACCAGGCAAACCTGGGCAAATGCCCCCCTGGTCACAGCTGACAAATGGTGTTCAAAAGTCAGCTGTGGGTCCAGGAGGACTCCCAAGTTGCGGACCCTATCTGAGGGGCGTAGTATTTGACCCCCCAGCCTGAGAGATGGAACACTTGGCCAATTAGTGGGAGGGAAGCACAGCAGCCACTCGGTCTTATCTGGATTGAGTACAAGCTTGTTAACCCCCATCCAGTCTCTAACAGCCTCAAGGCCCTGGCTCATCACGTCCATCGCTTCATTGAGTTGGCTCGGGGCGGACAGATACAACTGTGTATCGTCCGTATACTGGTGGTATTTTATCCCGTGCTGCCGAATGATCTCGCCCAGCGGTTTCATGTAGATATTAAAAAGTAGGTGGGACAGGACCTAACCCTGCGGCACCCCATATGTTAGGGGCCTAGGGGTCGATCTCTGCCCTCCGACTAACACCGACTGTGACCTGTCCGAGAGGTAAGAGGAGAACCACCGTAAAACAGTGCCTCCCACCCCCACCTCCCGCAGTCGTCGCAGAAGGATACCATGGTCGATGGTATCGAAAGCCGCAGAGAGGTCAAGGAGTACCAGGATGGAGGCATGGCCTCCATCCCTGGCTCTCCAGAGATCATTGGTCAATGCAACCAAAGCGGTTTCTGTGCTGTAGCCAGGCCTGAAGCCAGACTGGAATGGATCAAAATAACTGGCTTCCTCCAAGGACCGCTGAAACTGAAAGGCCACCACCTTCTCAACAACCTTCCGCACAAAGGGGAGGTTGGAGACTGGACGATAGTTGTTTAAAACGGCTGGATCCAGAGATGGTTTCTTCAGGAGGGGTCTCACCACCGCCGCCTTTAAAGCGGGGGTAAAGACCCCCTCCCGAAGGGAGGCGGCAACAACCGTCTGGATCCAGCCCCGTGTCACCTCTCTGCTGTTAACAACCAGCTAGGAGGGACACGGGTCCAGCACACATGTGGAGGCACCTACAGCTCTCATGGCCTTGTCCACGTCCTCAGGAGTAACAGCTTGAAAATCAGTCCAGCGATGACCTACCAGATTATGCCTTAGTGCCTCGGCTGGTTCTGCAGGATTGGAGTCCAGGTCCGCCCAAAACCGAGCAACTTTATCCGCGAGAAACTGGACGTAGTCCTCAGCCCTGCCCTGCAAAGGATCACCCGTATCTCTCCTATTTAGGAGGGAACGGGTTATCCTGAACAGGGCGGCTGGGCGCGACTCAGCGGAAGCAATCAGAGTGGCAATGTAAGTTCTTTTTGACGTCCTGATTGCCCGGATGTACTCTCTGATGCAGGATGTTAAAAGTGCTCGGTTCGATTCGGATTTACTGGATCTCCATTGGTGCTCTAGGGGTCTCTTTCGGCACTTCATCTCCCGGAGTTCCTCAGTAAACCAAGGGGCCCTCCTGGATCCACTGCCTCGGAGCGGCCGTAGAGGCGCAATCCGGTTAAGAGACTCTGTTGCTGCCGAGTTCCAGGCAGCAACCAGAGTCTCCGCCGGACTGTGGGCGAGGGTATCAGGGATAACCCCAAGCTCCGTCTGGAATCCCAGAGGGTCCATAAGTCGCCTGGGGCGGAACCACCTGGTCGGTTCCTCCTCCCTACAGTGGGGGTTTGGTCTCCGAAAGTCAAGCCTCAGTAGGTAGTGGTCTGACCACGACAGGGGTACGATCTCACTACCCCTCAGACCAAGATCACAAGTCCACTGCTCCGAAAGAAATACGAGGTTGAGCATGTGACCCGCTGAGTGGGTTGGGCCCCGAATTACTTGGGTTAAGCCCATGGCTGTCATGGAAGCCATGAACTCCTGCGCTCCATCAGAGTGTTCACCGAGCGAAGGCAAATTGAAATCCCCCAGAACCATAAGCCCGGGGAACTCAATTGCCAGCTCGGCTACCGACTCAAGGAGCGAGGGGAGGGCTGCTGCAACGCTGTTGGGAGGCAGGTACATTAACAGCAGGCCCACTTGACCCTTGAGGTCCAACTTCATCAGCAGGGACTCACACCCGACAAGCTCCGGAGCAGGGATCCTACGAGGTACTAGAGACTCTCGGATAACAATGGCCACACCCCCACCCCTTCTCTGAGCTCTTGGCTGATGGAGCATCTGAAAACCCTCTGGGCACATTTCTACGAGGGGGACTCCTCCCTCCGGGCCCAGCCAGGTTTCAGTAATACATGCCAGGTCTGCCCTCTCATCTAAAATTAGGTCCCGGACGAGAGGAGCCTTGTGAACTACAGACCCGGCATTTAGCGACAACAGCCTGAGACCAGGGCCCTGATTACTCACACCATCTGGCCTTGGAGTGGGACTCATAGGGCCGGAAGGAGGGATCTCTGTAACGTAGCGAGCCCTCCTTCCCCGGTAATGGCCAGCCCTAAAGTCCCCGCCATACCTGCCCCTCCCTGTTACGACCGTAATGCTCCGGCCCACTCCCATGTCCGTAATTCCCCCAACCACCCCAACGACCCCCGCGTTCCTCGACAGGTCCTCCAAATCAAGCACACTCATCCGTTCACCCAAACAATCCCCACGTAGTAATTAAAACACAAAAAATACAACAATAATAGGTAATAAAAAGTGGGATCATTCACTCAATCACATGCATATCTCATGCATATCCCATACAAAAGAAAGAAAGAAAGAGAAGAAAGAAAAAGAGAGGAAAAAAGAAAGATTACGCAGCTGTTAAAAGTGCAGTTCAGGTAGCTGTGCACCAACCATGGGATACGGGGGTATGTAGATAGTATATCTCGTTCTTAGAAGATATAACAATGGAGGTCCAAAGTCTAAAGGTCCAGGAATGCACTGGTTCCACTGATTCCCTAGACCTGATAACATAAATGAGGTTTGAGGGATTTCTGGAAAATTAATTGGGATGAAGTCAATCTCATTTCAGAAGCAGATGAGATTCCAAAGCTGAATAGGCTTGTTTTCTGGGCCCAGATCTTACTCCTTAGCAGAAGGGGCCTGTAATTTTTCTATCAGCTCTGATCGGATGAGCAGATGTAATTGTGCCCCCAAATAACCAGCCCTATGATATGTAGAGCTTTAAAAGTCAAAATCAACACCTTGAATTGGACTTAGCATACAGTGCAGCTTGCCAGCAGAGGTATAATGTGTGCTGTTCAGCTGGGGAGACTCTAAAGGCAGCTTCTCTTTTTCTTGCTGCATTCAGTAATTTTTTTAAAAAAAGAATAACCCATTTCTAATTGTGAACTTTTAACAGTTTTTTTCTTGATATCTTCAAGAAATTGTATGCAGAGTGTGTATAGATTAAAAAAAAACCTAGAAACACAGATAATGCTTTACTGGAATTTTATTAGCTTATATAACCTGTTGAAGTCAAATGACTTTCAGAAAACCATTAACTATAATTTACAAATCATAATTGCTATCTGCATAACCTTCTAAACCCAAATTCAACAAACTTCATCATGACGAGGCAAAATATATGGACCCCCAGCCTCTATTTGACTCTTGATTCACTTCTAACAAATGTTTTCCATCCTCTTACAGGATTCATATTTTACAGAATTCATCAATTGGATTCATTTTGCTGTGTTTTATATTTCTCAACAGCATGCAGCTCAGATGGAACAGAAGCAAAATGAAACAGAGAACAAGAAGGTGCATGGAGATGTAGTGAAATATGGAAGTGTCATACAGGTACGTAATATAGTTTTTCTCTTGGCCCATTACCCAGTCACCAGTTTAAATCTCCACGTTCCTTAAGTTTAGACCCAAGTTTATGTTTACCTAGAACAGCTTTCTCAAATCTGGCAGACATTTAGTTATCTGGACTACAACAGCCACATTCTTAACAATATCTTAGCTGGTTGGAGAATTCAGGAAATTGAAGCCTACCAGATTGGAAAAGGGTGAATCTCTTTGGAATGCCTGTTTATGAAAGTGACTTTTATATTACCTATCATTATCATTTACCTTTGTTACAAAGTATATATCATTATGAAAAGAAATGGAAAAATGGATATGGGTTGTGACTAACATGCACTAAGTCTAGTTTCTTGGTCAGAGAATTTAATTGTCACTATTAAACTGGAATTGACTCAAGACATTTTGGTGTATCAGAAATTAAATTGTTTCTTACCTTATGCATTTCCCAATTTGGAGAAAATTGAAATAAGAAATAGCCTTTTATCACCCTCTATAATGGTGGCCCCAAATTTAGGTGTCCTAATATTATTGCTGCTTGCAAAATTGACAATGATAGCATAAAATTACAACTGTGTCAAATGTTGGGGAAATCAGGAGATTCAGATGAATACAAATATTTATTGCAAGCTTAAGCTCTCTACACAATTCTGACAAACTGATGGTCAAGTGAAATGAACAGGAGATAAGAAAGGCATTCAAGGTGAGCTGGATTAAGATATCTTGCAGGTGCACAGGAACTCATGACTTATAATGCATTTGATTCCTCCCTTGAGCTTAGCCTGGTCATCTCCTACAATCAATTAATCAATCAATCAACCAAACAAACAATCTCTCCCTCTCCCTCCCCCTCCTTCCCTCTGTTTGGGGGTGTAAAACAAGTTTCATGGATCAATCCTTCCAGCACATCAACATGGAATATTATCTTAACTGATGTAGTAAAGAGAACTCCCTCCCTCCCACCCATTCTTTATATTTAGCAGCCATAAGATTGGATGATATCAGATAATCTCATTGCTTTCTTGATCTCAGTTTTCATATCAAGTGGCGGCCAATAAATTTTATAAATAAATAAGTAACTAAATTATTAACTAAATAAATACATGCACAAGCAAAGAAACTTTACCCTATTATGATATTCTCACTAGAAAAAATGATCTACTTTGGAACAAACTGACTGATACAATATACATAGGGAATGGCTTCAGATTAATCATTAGGTATATTACAAAGCATTAACTTGAACTGCAATCAAAGGACTTTGTAATGAATATGCCTATTATCTATTCCCATCAAACAACTTAGTTTGATGTTTCAGAGAGAATTTATATCATGCTTCTGATTTTTACCAAGGGGGATTTGAGATGAAGCTGTAAGGAGCTTCAAATAGAGAAGAAGTTGAAGATGGAGATAATTTGCCTACTGAAAACATGTACTTTATAAAATAAAATGTTTCCTATTCACTGTGATTGTTGATCATCCTACAGGATAGACCAAACCAAGAAGCAGCATTTTCTCTCTTCATATATGGGCTTAAGCCATGTTCTTCTATTTGTTATCTTGGTAACAAGTCTCCCCTCCCCCCTCTCTCAAGGTCATCCTCTATACTCTGTAGTTGTAGAATGTAGTCTTAATTTTTCTCTCTGGCAGTTTATATTAATATGGGCCATGAATGATTCAAAGTAGATAAATGTTTATTTTTTTTTTAATATAATAAATAACAATAATGACAACAACGTCTTTCCCTGAAAATAAGACAAGGTTTTATTTTCTTTTGACTCCCCAAATAAGCACTTGGCCTTATTTTTGGGGAGGTCTTATTATTTTTGAGGCGCAGGAGGTGGCAAGTGTGGTCACCTCATGGCTGCTGCTGTGTTGCAATATTTTGGGGGGAGGGCTTATTTTAGTGCATGCACTCAAAAACCCGATTGGGTTTATTATCCGCGGAAGTCTTATTTTCAAGGAAACAGGGTAATAATAATGTTTATTAAAGTTTATAGATGAAAAGATAAAAAACTAATACAAAGTAAGAATATGAAAAATAAAAAGTGGTAGAGAAAAAAATGACAAAGTAAAACAATATATAAAGAAATGACTCCTTCCCACTTCAGACAAGTACAAACAACTTCTCTTATATTTCAATAAAACATATCTTATCTCTTATCAATAGACAAATTATACAATCTTGTCACTCAGTGCTAATCAGCAAATGTCTATTAAGAGCAAACAGTAATAATAACTTATATATTTTCCTGTGCACTGCTTGGAGAGTCCAAGCAGTGGGTTAAATTAGTCTGGTTGCCCTAGGACTGAGGAATCTTTTTCCTTGGCCACGCCTCCTGGTGCTCCTCAATGCCAGATTTTTTCCTCAGTCTGGCCTGTTTAGGGATTGTTTTTGTGAGCTCCAGATTTTAATTTAATTCAGGCTTGGATTCTCCATTCCCTTACCTATTATTTCTTTTTCCTTGTTTTTCTATAGTTGTTCCCTTCTAGTTTAGACCTTGTGTTTTATATCTTTTTTGTTTTTTCTCCTTGAATTTGAGTTTGTAGGCTTCCAGAGAGACTCGGAGGTGGGGTGGATGTGGGGGGTGCTCCGCTTGCCACGCACTTTAGGACGGCAACGGAGAGCTGCCAGATCATTTAAAAGTGTGGCAGGGCGGCAAGGCTCCTGGCGGCTGCTGGAAGCGAGCACTTTAATCTAACTTGCCTTCGGGAAGGCGCACCTGGTCACGGAGAGGTGCGCGACCATTTTACAACTTGTGGCTGCCATTTCTCCTCTTCTCCACCCTCGCACTGGAGCGGTGGCCATTTTGGAAGGGCTTTTTTTCACACCCTTTCCAACGGCCCCCTATCACTCATCCCCGCTTCAGCAGATAGCTGCCGGGTGGTTAGTTGGCCCTTTTTGGGGCTCTGGCAGGGCCACTGCCACCCACAAAGACTCCTCAGGCGGCACTGGTGTCTTAGTCACCTGGCGGTCAGACACTAGCACAGGGAGGGCTGTGGTTTTAGTTCCAGTGGCCCTCTCTGCCTTATCTGCAACGTCTTGCAGCTGCAGCTGCATTTCCTCCACCATGCCTCCTCTTCAGTGGCTGGCTTTCCATTGGACTCTTGCCAGACCCCCAGCCTTTTCCTAATTGACACTGTTCTATTAACTGCTCTCAGATCATCATCAGTGCCTCTCACTTCAACACCAACTGCTCCAGAGCCAGCCACCTGAGTCTCCATCTTGCCTGATCCTACTTGCCTTGGTCCACTTGGCTGAAGCTCATGCTACTTGCTATGGAGCAGCCAGGAACATCTGCCTCCCTTGATCAGGACCCTCCCAAGCCCCTAGCCGGGGAACATCCTCAGGCAAGGGCAAGAGGGTAAGGAAGGGCAGGGTGGCCAGTCAGGATAGTCATTCCTACCCAACATCATCCGCGGCGTCGGACAGGGATGCGGGCCCTCGAGAAACAGTTCAAGAAGGCCCAGCGCCCGGCAGCAAAGGAGGTTCCACAGCCCACTACTTGAGTTGACCCAGCCCACCTTCAAGTGGGGATCCCTTGTGTGTTATCGATGAGGAGGTGGAGTCCCAAGATTTATTGCCAGATATGTCCCTGGAAGATCCAGGTTCCCCTACTCCTTCTTCAATATCTGAGTTAGGGCCTACTCACATGAGGCCCATTCCTGGGGAACTTACGGAGTCATCCTTTGTCCAACAGGGTCCCTCCTCCTCCAAGAACAGGGGCAGGTCTGACAACATAGCAACTCAGGAACCCAAGTTATCTACCCACATGCAAGTGGTTATCTCCTGCACCATCTCCCAGGGCATAGCCGAGAGGCTTCAAAAGAGGAACCAATTGCCAGATAAACCAACTTCAGCTGGGCCCAGACAGGAGGAGACCACCATCAGCCGCCAGGTCTGCCATCCTTCTCTGGAATCTTCTACGCTCAGCGAGGTCTCCGTCTTGGAAGACTTGGAGGAGGAACTTTCGGAGGACAAAGACCTTCCCTGGATGCCCCTGCCTTCTCCGGCCTCTTTAAACCTAGTTTGTTTAAGTCCATCTTGCATAAGACTAAGAACACCACCCAAGTGGGTACCAAGCCCTAGTCCAGTCAGGGATCTTCGGATTCCACCCCGGCTAATCCTAATGACAACATGTTTAAAGTACAGGCTCCACAGCAGGACCTCGTTCCGGTCCCTAGTCTCTTCATGGATGTCGTTCAGCCTCAATGGGTCCAACCTGGTTCCCTGGCTGCTCCCAGTGGTGGGGACAAGAAGCTTTATTCAGTAGAATCAGCTCTAGAGGACGTTTTGGTCCTACCTTCTGTAGACCCTCCTATAGTGGCCCTCACCTCAAATTCTGTCCTTCCTGCCAACCTCATGGAAGGCTTCAAGGCGGAGAAGGCGTGCCATAAGACCCATCTGGTGGTGGCCTGGGACATTAAGGCATCTTCCTCCGCATCCTTTTTCAATAGGGTTTCAGTCATTTGGCTATGCGAACTTCAGGCAAAGCTTTCAGTGGGAGACACTCGTCTACACCAGGATATAACAAAAATTATTGTTGTGGTGCAGTACTCGGCTGATGCCTCCCTTAGCGCAACAAAGTTTGCCTTTAGAGCGTCAGCCTCCAATGTGACATCTCGCCGCCTTGTTTGGCTTCGTCACTGCCAGGTGGACCAGAAGCCCAAGTGGAAGTTGGCTTCCGCCCCCTTCAAGGGGACAAAACTTTTGGAGAGGTCTTAGACCATTTTCTGATCAAATCCAAGGATAAGCGAAAAATACTATCTACCTTGACCAAGAAGCAGGACCGTAAGTCCACTCCCTATTTCAGGAGGCCGTCCTTTTGTTCAAATGACTCCTTAGGCTCCTCCTTCACCAACCGGCCTGCTGGTGAGTCATCGGACAGGTCCCAGGATAGACAGTCCTTTCAGGACAGGGGTAGGCAGCAGTTCAACTTCCACAGATCCAACCGCGGCAGGGCCTCCAGCAGGCCCTTCTGCAAATCCATGTTACCAGCAAGGATCTCCTCCCATTGGGGGACGGCTTCAACTGTCATCTCACGGCCCCTGTAGACATCTATCAACCGAAAGGAGGCTTATCTACATATCCCAATTCAGCCACCACACCGAAATTTCCTGCGGTTCTTCTACACCGACCGACACTATCAATACAGGGCCCTACCATTCGGCCTGTCGTTGGTGCCCAGGACCTTCACAAAAAATCTGTCAGTAGTCGGAGCGCACTTCAGGCGCAGACCCGTAAGGTTCCAATGTTACCTGGACGACATCCTCATCCAGTAGTCGTCCAGGAAACAGGCTTTGCGGGATCTCCATATTACCATGAGGTCCCTCCGGAACCACAGGTTTTCCTTGAACCTGGAAAAAGCCATCTCACCCCAATTACCAAACTTCTCCACCTGGGGGCAGTGATAGACACCTCCAACTGCAGGGTGTTCCTTTCCCAGGACAGGATAGACAGCTTACTCTTCCTAGTCCGCAAAGTTCAGGGGTTGAGGCAGGTCCCTGTGCTGCTCCTCTTGCAATTGTTAGGGAAGATGATCTCGTGCATCCCGGTTGTTCCCTGGGCATGGCTCCATTCCCGGGAGTTGCAGTGGCTCCTCCTACCCCATCAGATAGCCAACAGAAGCAACTCTTCCATGAAGGTTCATCTTCCTCTGACCATGAAGAGGTCCCTCAGGTGGTGACAATCAGCAGCATACTGAAGGGACATCGGTTCAAGGAACCTGTGAGAGTAGTCATAACAACAGACAGCTGGGGTGCACACATGGGACATTGCGTAACTCAGGGCAAGTGGTCTCCAGCCGAAGTGGCTTGTAACATCAATTTCCTAGTGCTGCAGGCCACAAGACTCGCCCTGCATCGGCTTCGAGGGGAGGAGCTGCCGCCGTCGGGAGCTCAACCAAGCTCCTGCCAGGACTCTGGTTCGTATATCTTATAAGATCTATAGATATCTCCCCTTTCTGGCAGAAAGGGGCAGGGAGAAGGTCAGTCGTTAGGATCTCTTTGTAATTCATAGCTTTTCTTTTTGCTGTGAATGAAGAAGAGGTTCAACACTAGCTGAGCCTTTACTCCGGCCAGTTTTCCGCGCTGCCTTTTTTGCAGCCTAGGCAGATTGCCTCCCCCCCCAGGACAAAGCTAAGCTATTTAAAAGCCAATCCGGGCGGGGACTATTCCCGAGGAATTTCTTCTATCACTATTTAAAATACTAGCTTCAATTTCGCAAAAGGCTCCCTTTCTTTTTTAGCTGCGTCACAAGATGGCGATCTCGTAGCTTTTGTGTTTGATCTGACGCAGCTAGCTGACCCTATCCTCTTGAAGGCTTCTCCGTACTAATTGCTAAAAGATTAACTGAGGGGAGCACAGACTTTGATTTTTGGCTCGCTTGATTGCTTGTCTTTTATTTTTATTCTGGAATGGCTCCCAAACCTAAACAGAAGCGCTTCCTTAATAACATATCTCCAAAAACTGCTATGAAGCCGCTACCCTTGTCTCCTACACCCTCCACGGGAGATTTGCTAACACAAGAATTCCTTCTCAAAACGCTTAATGATTTCAGACAGGAGATTAATCAACTGATATCGGATTTATGTGATCAATTTGATGCTAAAATTGCTCAGGCAAAGCAGGATATGATCGGAGTAATGACAGTCATGACAGATTATATTGCTGAAACGGAGGACAAATTGGAACTTTTGGAAGAAACTAACCTTAATCTGATATCAAAAATTCAAACGTTAGAACAGGAAATTGCATCTGCCCAAAAAGAACTTGTCATGATAAATTATAACAAGTCTGCCTTTGCTATACGGGTTAGAGGGCTGCGTGAAAACCAACAGGAGAATTTGAAACAGACATTCTTTGAAGCTTTCAGTCGCTTGGTGGGAAGTCCGGGACTTAACTTTGATTGGCAGATTCAAAGAATTTACCGCCAGAATTCCTGGGTAGCAAAACAGCGACAGCTTCCGAGGGACATAATAATATACTTTACTACAAGGGAATCTAGAAATGAGATAATACAGAGGCTCTACGGAAAGAGGTTGAGAATTGATGGGGATGACTTGATTGTTTTTAAAGAGATACCATTTCAAATATTAAGAACAAGAAGACAATATGCTTTCTTAACCGAAGAGCTCAGAAACTCTCAGATTTCATACAAATGGGAAGTCCCAGCTGGTATTACAGTTACATTTGGCAACCAAAAACACCGCATTAATTCCGTCTGTGAAGCCCGAAAATTTTACTACGAGACTCTGAAGGCGGGACTTCCTGATTCATCCGGATCTGGGGAGAGACAAGGAGAAGGAGAAGACAAACAGCGAGACACGTGGCTACAAGGCGGAGGGTGTTGCTTTCCTCTTCCGGAAGGGCAGAAGACTAAAGAATAAAGACTAAGCGATGTTTTTAAAGCTTTATGATTTCCGTCTGGGATAAAATGGAAAAGTGGCATATTGATGATGAGACATGGAGACTGAAAGAAGCGTTGCTGATTGTGGACATATATTCTACAGAAGTTTTGTCTGAACTCTAACTCAAATTGTGCATGAACTATTTTCTTAGGCAAGGAGAACGGAAATTGTGATCTTTTTGAGTTGCGGTTTGGAACGAACGGAGTTGGGAGGTGTGTGGGAGAGGGAAGGGCAGCGAAAGTTTAATTAGATTACCTGGGGCTAGAATGCAAGCTGATGTTTGTTTGAGTTGCTATATCAATATAAGGTTAAGAAAGATTGGTCGGAGAATCTTCAGGAAAGTGGAGTAAACATGGGAGGAGCAATGAATGTGGATAAAATATATATGTGGATATGGATAAAGGCAGGGTGGAAGGTAAAAAATTTATATGTGGAGGTGGGTAAGGATAGAAAGGGAGGTGTTGGAAATGAAAAATGAAAGAAGTATTTGAGTTTAATGGTGTTATAGAAAGGTTTGGATATTTGGATAAAAAAGAGATAAATTAAAGGTCTGAATAGATAGACAAAGCAAGGAGATTTTTAGTTGGGGAATTCTAATTGATCAACTTACCTGGCTCTAATATAGTTTGAAACCCTGCAAGTAGCAAAATAATCGAAATTTGGAATGAATCACATTGTTTAAGATTTACAGATAATGGGAAGCTGTGTTAACGTAGTGGGTTTATTGACCCTTTTTGTTTCTTTCTTCTTTTTGTGTGTGAGTGTGGGTGTTTCTTTTTTGTTTTTTATTTCTTATTTTCTATTATTTTTCCTTTTTCTTTTTGGCTTTACTTTTATCTTATTTTTTTAATTTTAAAGTTAGCTGACCTTATTATACTCAAATGCTTGTTAAAGAACTATGCCGGGCATGGGACCTGCGAAGCCGTAAGGGGGTTAGGGAGGGGGGATTATAGAGGGGAGGGGGGAGGGGGGAATTACAGTTTCAATCCTTAGAACAATAAGAATTCACTTGTGTACTGTGGCTCGTTTTTCTTTTTTTTTTCTCTTTTTCTTTCTCTACTTTTATTGTAAAAAACAAATTGAATTGTATGGATACACCAAAGTGAGGAGAAGAGGGAAAGGGAAGGGAGAAGTAAAGAGGGAGTGAGAGGGAATGTAAGGAGGGTGAAATGGAGGGAGGGGGAGATGTCTGAGGGGGTAGGGAAGTAGAAGAGGGGAATGCTGGAGGGGTGAAAGGAAAGTTGGAGGGGGAGAAGAGAGGGTGTATGGGGGAATGAAGTGTTATGTGGGTTTTTTTTTTTTTCCTTTTTTCTTTTTTTTTATGCACAGTATATAAGTGATTGTATAAAATGAAAATGAAAATGAAATAAAATAAAATGTTTTGAAAGGCAAGACTCGCCCTGCATCATTTTCAACAGGACATTCTACATCACGACGTGCTCTTGATAACGGACAATGTGGCCACCACGGCATACATAAATCGGCAGGGTGGCACAAGGTTCAGGAAACTCATAGCAGAGACAGAGGCCCTGGGCAGGTGGGTGGAGCGTTACGTCGAATCCATCCACTCCGACCACATCTCGAGAGTGGACAACACTCAGACGGACTGGTTGAGCAGGACGTCCATAGATAATGCAGTGGCGATTGAGCCTGGCCCTGTTCCTCCCATTGTCTCGCAGGTTCGGCACTCTTGTGGTCGACCTGTTTGACACCCACGAGAACACGCAACTCCAACGGTTCTTCTCCCGCTTCCACTCGCCGGGAGCAGAGGGAAAAGATGCCCTCCTCTGAAGGTGGCTTCAAGAACTGTTGTATACCTTCCTGCCACTCCCGCTTCTACCACAGGTGATCCGCAAAATCATCTCGGAGAAGGCAGATGTACTGCTGGTCACAGGTCACTGGCCTTGGTGGTCCTGGTACGTCGACCTCATCAGCTTGTCAGTTTCCAGCCCATGGCGGATCCCTCAGGGCCAGGTCTCCCACAGCCAGGGGACATTGTCCACCCGGACCCCCAGTGGCTTCAGTTGGCCATCTGGCACTTGAGGGTACCTCCTGAGGAGGGACGGTCTGTTGGAAGAGGTGATATGTACCATCCAGGCATCCAGACAACCTTCAATGACCAGAATTTACGATTCTATGTGGTCCACCTTTGCCAAGTGGTGGGATAATCTTCAACTTGACCCGGTCACCACACCTGTCTCTTGTATATTGGACTTTCTCCAGGAGGCCCTCGACAAGGGGCTCACTCCTAATACCCTCCAGCTCCAGGTAGCTGCATTATCCACCGTTTGGTCTGGGGCTCCAGACCAGCCCCTCAGCAGGATGCCAAAGGTTCAGTGCTTCCTCAAGGGCGCCTCCAACTAGCCCTCCGGTAGTCCACTGGTACCCGACCTGGCAGTTAACTGTGGTCCTACAGGCTCTCACTTCAGCTCCCTTCGAGCCTCTTCGCACATCTTCTCTTCGACACCTCACTCTTAAGACAGTTTTTCTTGTTGCAATAACATCTGCAAAGCGAATATCAGAATTGGTGGCCTTATCAGTCTGAGAGGACCTTTGTATCATCCATCCGGACAAAGTTGTACTGCGCCTCGACACTCCCTTCATCCCAAAAATTAACATCTGGTTCCAGAGGGTGCAAGAGGTAATTTGACCAAACTTTTTCCTGCTCCTCAGACACCCAAGGGAACGTGTCTGGCACACACTGGATGTCAGACGGGCCCTACGGACATACATCAAATGGACAGTAGATTTTTGCAGATCAGAGGGCCCTCTTTGTGTCATTCCAGCCAGGGTCCATGGGAAAGAAAGTAACATCTTCTACTATCAGCAGGTGGCTGAGAGCGTGCATTGCAGATGCATATGAACACCAGACCAGGGCAGTACCTAGACACATAACCGCTCACTCTACAAGAAGCGCCTCCACCACCACCGTGGCCTGGGCAACCCAGGCTATCATAGACGACATCTGCAGATGGCTACGTGGTCATCCCCATTGCCCTTTGTCAGAAACTATAAATTGGACATGTTTGCCTCAGCTGAGGCATCGTTCAGCAGGTGGGTTCTCCAGGGGGTTGTTTCCACTACCGAATCCCAGGACAGACCTTTTTCCCGCCCTAGTGACAAACTTGGGTATGTCCCATTGCTTGGACTCTCCAAGCAGTGCACAGGAAAATGACCTTTGGCTTACCTGAAGGATCCTTTTCTGTGCACTGCGGGAGAATCCAACCTGCCCTGGTCCTTCGGATCCAGGGATTCGGAACCATCAAATCAACTCACACTTCCTTCTACTGCATCATCACACCTTCAGCCTTCACTGGTTCCAGAACTCGTCAAAAATCTGGCATTGAGGAGCACCAGAGGCGTGGCCAAGGAAAAAGATTCCTCAGTTTCAGGGCAACCAGACTAACCCATTGCTTGGACTCTCATATATATTTAACCTTGATTAAAGTAATCCACAAAATCTTCATTGTAAAATTTTAAACAACCCACAGGAAATACTCTGTTAAGTCTGTCTGGGCCCTTAATCCATTTACAATTTTCCAAAATCAACATTTCAGTCACCCTGTTGGTATTTATATATATATAATATATATATATATCTTTTTAAAACCCTAAGACTTCCATAAAATTTGTCCTCAAGGATAGAAGGAAACTCATCCAGTATGATGAAACTTGCCCTTCTAAAGATTCTCAATGTCAAAAAATGAATTCACAAGCAATTTCCTAAGATGGTTAAGAGGGGATCTAGGCAAATCCAGTGTCCATTTGAAGGCACTGAACCTTTGCTTAGGTGATATGACTCCCCTGGCTCCAAGAGATCTGAAATGCACCGGAGATTGCTGGCTTATAGCCTCCTTATGAGGAGTCTCCATATAGAGCAGTTATGGGCGATCCTGGCCCCTCTTTGCTCTGGAGTGGAATTCTGACGAGCCAGTCCATTCACCAGCTCCTCTTTCCAACACATCTATTGTCTCCTGTTTACATGGAGCTGTCATTGATCCATTGTTGCTTTTCCACTGTTTATTTTTTCAGCTTCTCCACATGAAGAGTAATAAGTATCTGACTGTAAACAAGCGCCTCCCTGCTTTACTAGAGAAGAATGCCATGAGGGTAACTCTTGATGCCACAGGCAATGAAGGATCCTGGCTCTTTATCCAACCCTTCTGGAAACTGAGGAGCAATGGAGATAACGTGAGTATAATAATGTGATTCCTCCCAATAGATCTCTCTTGGGTTTATAAATAGGGATTATTTTAGGTTTCTCTACTTCCTACTGGTCTGGATTTCACTTTAGACAAAGAAACCTAGAAAGGGGTATCAAGTTGATTTTAATTTCTTAGTTTCTCAAGGAATCTGTGATGGGACCTTCATGATGAATTTTTGGTCACAACCCTGATATCACTGAAATTCCCACATTTCTTGTACTTAAATCTATTAGGGGAAGGAACCCATTGGAAGATATTATGCCAAGCTGATAGTAAAAGGATGTAGAGTCTCATTCATTCATTCATTCATTCATTCATTCATTCATTCATTCATTCATTCATTCATTCATTCTCTATAGCTGCCCAACTCAACCAAGTAACTCTGGGTGGCTTGCAGTTCTAAAATTATAAAACAATGAAAACAATTAAAAATATTATGTGATCCTTTCTCAGGTAGTTGTTGGAGACAAAGTAATTTTGAATCCTGTGAATGCTGGGCAGCCACTACATGCTAGCAACTATGAACTTGCTGATAATCCTGGATGCAAAGAGGTATCAGAAACTGGAAGAAGTGAAATGTTGGTTTGGGGAAGGCGTAGAAAATTATAGTAGAAGTTCAGTCATTATTTGAGATTTATTTTAGGGCATATCATTTTGGAATTTCTTCTTTTCTTAGGTGAATTCTGTCAATTGCAACACCAGCTGGAAAATCAACTTGTTTATGAAATTTCGGGACCATATGGAAGAAGTGCTTAAAGGGGTAATAAGTGTGTGCATCTCCATATTTAATTGTTATGCATGTAACTTTTAGTTTGTTGCTTTGTTGTGCATGTAAACCAAACTTTAAGCTTTAGAATGGAATAGAGCTGGAAGGGATGTTGGGGGTCTTCTAGTCCAGCCCTCTCCTCAAGGAGGAGAATCTTTACTATTTCAGATAAGTGATTGTCTAGTGCCTTCTTAAAATTCTCCAGTAATGGAGTGCCCATAATTTCTGAAGGCAAGCTGTTCCACTAATTACTAATAACTAATTAGTTATCCTCCCTGTTAGGAAGTTTCTCCTTAATTCCAGGTTACTTGATTAGTTTTCATCTATGGTTTCTTGTCCTGGCCTCTGGTGCTTTGTAGAATAATTTGACCCTCTTTTCTTTGTGGCAGCCTTTCAATACTGGAATACTGCTATCATGTTGCCCCTAATTCTTCTTTTCCTTAGACTCACTAGCCAAACCCAAATCCGCTTTTGATTAAGACAAAAGTGGCAGGGTGAAGACAAACACCAAATATGTTCTATTAGTTTAGCCTCAATTTCAATTTCCTAGTTGTTTTTCTCTTTTATCATATTAAAATTGACATGCCTAACAACCTGTCCCATAATTTCATTATTCTGTTTCCTAGTATGCAGAGGTATATGTCCAATGTGTTCACACTGCTGTTGTTATGATTCCTAACACTAAATTATTCCTTTATTTAAAAAAATCATGTTATTTGGTTATCTCATATAAATGCTTGTACAGGGAGTCCTTGACTTATGACCATAGTTGAACCTGAAATTTATGTTGCTAAGTGAGAAATTTATTAAGTGAGTTTTGCTCCATTTTACGACTTTTCTTTCCACATTTGTTAAGCGAATCACTGCAGTTGTTACATTAGTAACCCGATTGTTAAGAGAATCTGGTTTCCCTGTTGACTTTGCTTGTCAGGAAAGTTGCCAAACAGGATCACAAGACCCAGGGACACTGCAAGTGTCATAAACGTGAGTCAGTTGTCAGCATCTGAATGTAAATCACATGACCTTGGGGATGCTGCAACAGTCATAAGTCTGAAAAATGGTCATAAGTCACTTTTTTCAGTGCCGTTGTAACTTTGAACAGACACTAAGTGAACAGTTGTAAGTCGAGGACTACCTGTATATGGAAATTTGTATTTCTTTTTTCAAATAGGGTGATGTTGTTAGATTGTTTCATGCAGAACAGGAGAAATTTCTCACTTGCGATGAATACAAAAGCAAGCTCCATGTTTTCCTTCGAACTACCTTGAGGCAATCGGCAACATCGGCTACAAGTTCCAATGCACTCTGGGAAGTTGAGGTGAGTGTTAGGCTAACCCACAACTTGTTCTGACCCAGGTTTCCTTAGAAAGCAAGAGGCAAAGTCTTGGTCCTGGCAAAAACTATTTTATTTACATAACTGTGAATTCCTTTCATTCACAGTCATCAAGCCTTAGCAAACAGTCTTTCAGAGGAATGTTTATCCACATACACCTTATCTCATTTGGAGCGCTGCCAGATAACTATCTTCCAAATGCAGGGCAAGGCAAACCTTGGCACAGAGTCTCTTATAGTCACAAACAGAACTTTCCACTCTTGAAATGACTGAATGAACGAATTGTTTCCTGCAAAAGCCCACTCCCCGTTTGTTCCTCTTTTGTTTCCTATTGGGGGGGGGCAGCAAAGGTGTAGCTTTACTCTTAAGTCTCCCCTGCTTTCTTAGTTGTTCTTGCCTTCTGGCAGCTCTGCACATGCGCACACTGGGAACAGGCTCCAGCTATTCTTTTGCCTCATTGCTATATAACTCCCTCTCTGCCTCCAACACAGAGCTTTCCTCAACCCCCATATTCCTCCCCAACCTCCTCACTGTCTGGCTCTACTGGCCACTGGCAGGCCACAACACAACTCCCTGTTTCAGCATTCCTTGAGTATTGATGTAATCTGAGTGCACTTAGACTTACCGTATATACTGCTTTACAGTCCACTCTAAGTGGTTTATAGAGTCAGCATATGGCCCCCAACAATCTGCATCCTAATTTTACCAACCTTGGAAGGATGGAAGACTGAGTCAATCTTGAACCGGTGAGATTTGAACTGCCAAACTTATGGCAGCTGGCAGTCAGCAGAAATAGCCTGCTGTACTGCATTGTAACCACTGTGCCACGACAGCTCATATTTGTTTGTGTGGTGAAACCAACATATTTATGTGGATATAGATTTCCTGGCCCCAAATTTAGCTTATGATAGAATAGTGAAAGTGGAATTTCTGTGTAGAGTGGCATTGCATTCTGAGGCTATTTAGATGACCCTGATAGCAACAACAATAATAAAAGCAGTAACAGTAGTGCAAGCATTAACTCATGCTCTCCTAACCTCGGACTCACTATTTGTGTGTTGGCAACCAACTTTGGTAGTGGATGTCTGCAGGACAGAGCAAATTGATGACACTTGATATTGTTGTGTGCTACCTGACATTTATATATAGGCATATAAGGTTTGCATTTATATGTCATTGCATGCATATTTCATTTTTGCTGTCATTGCAGCTCGACACCGCTACATCATTGGATAAAACTTACAGATACCATTTATTTTTTTTCCTGATTTTTTTTTCCAGGTAGTCCATCATGATCCTTGCCGAAGTGGAGCTGGACACTGGAATGGTTTATATCGTTTCAAACATCTTGCCACTGGGAATTACTTAGCAGCAGAGGTGAAAAGAATAGCCGTTATAGCAGTTTTAGATGCATATACACAGTAAGACTGTGCTATCAGTTCCCATGAAACAATGGATATGAATACATTTTCACTGTTTCAAAAATATCAGAAACTGACTTTCCAAAGTTCTCCAGGACATATTCCACATCATAGATAATAACAAATGCCAAACTGGTGGGGTGAAATAGCATTTTTGTAATATTGTCCAGTTGTACTGTTCCACTGTTCCACTGTTTTCTATTCTGGCTCTCAAAGGAAATTGATCACAACCTGGACAGATTTGCAAGATGGTAAATAGAATTGCTTGCATTTGGACTTTACACATCTTTTAACAAGAGATAATCTATTCACCATCAAGCCCAATTACTAAATGAGTTACATGGTCTTGGGACTAATTCAATAACCATTAATATGTGTGTCCCTTGCCTGTCTTGGCTTTTGACATTTAACAAGGAAAAGGAAGGCTGATTGAGTCCATCAGCTGATAAATTTCTCCTTGAGAGAAGATGGTATCAGTCTCTGAAAGACATAATAATCAGACTAGATTCAGAAATGTGAACAGCTGCCGGCTGATTGCCACTACTTTGATTCTAAAGCAGTGCAACAGATTTCCTTAGATAAAGTTGATTTTCTGGCTAAATTTCCATTTAATTGGGAGGGGGGGAGATAAATTATTTTCCTCCAAGTTGTTTTATTGAATTATAAAATATGAATAATGCATTATGGAATACATATAGAGAGAAATTACTTTAATTCTCCTTTAAGTATTGTTAAGACAGAGACAGAAGAAGTTCATATACAGATCTTTCTTAAAGTATGAATGGGTATGTTCCTGTCACACTCTCTGTATCAGGAAAGTTCCACTGAATATGACTAAAATCATATTCTGTAGCATGTGCTACTAAACTATCAACATATGCTATGATACACCCACTCACACAAAGGTTCTTGTTTCATGCCCTAGTTTTTTTCCCCCCACGAAGAACATTGGGGAAGCATTCAGTTTTGTGTTCAAGCTCAGGTTTGATGAGAAGCATAAGGTCTACATCAATTTACTTTCTTGTGTTGTGAAAACTATAAGCAATCAGATTTGAGGCACGGAGGTTTAACTGAAGCCATTTTAGTTTTGAGCATAGTAGAACTTCTCCAGCAACCATTTGTACTAGTTGCCAGATGTTCTCAGCATATTACATTAGTTCTAAATGGAAGTTAGAAAGGGAAAAGAAGATATTCCTATCACCTGAATCATCTATTCATTCAGATCTTTAGTTCCAGTTTCAGAGAAAAAAATAAGTTAGGTAGGCTGCTTTTTAGAATTTCAAGATCAATTGATTTTAGTTCTTTTTTCTATCCTGATATTCTTTCTTCTTAGGAAAACCCTGGCTATAAGGGAGAAGCAGGAGAGTCGAAGCCCTCGGTAAGATCGCTTGAGTTATTCATACTTGTGTACTACCAATCAAGTTATTATATTGAATTGTCTAAATATGCACTGGCGCAGGTGACACAGTGGCTCAGTAGCTAAGACGCTGAGCTTGTCGATCAGAAGGTCAGCAGTTCAGTGGTTCGAATCCCTGATGCCGCGTAACGGAGTGAGCTCGCGTTACTTGTCCCAGCTTCTGCCAACCGTCAGTTTGGAAGCATGTAAAAATGCAAGTAGAAAAATAGGGGTCACTTTGGTGGGAAGGTAACAGCGTTCCCTGCGCCTTCGGCATTTAGTCATGCTGGCCACATGACCACGGAGACGTCTTCAGACAGCGCTAGTTCTTCGGCTTTGAAACGGAGATGAGCACTGCTCCTAGAGCTGGAAATGACTAGCACGCAAGTGCGGGGGGAACCTTTACCTCTACCTATTCACTGGCAATATTTAAAATTAAAACATCATTTGATGTCACAATTTGATCTGAATGTGTTAGCAGGAAAAATCTTTCACATTGTTGAAATGTGTTTTGGACAATGCCAAATCAGCTTTTTTGTAAACAATTGAACACCATTTTTAAGGTGGATATTACTTATTTGTAAGGACCTTGGAATATAGTGTTGGAATACCCTATATTAACAATTTCTTCATTAAGGGTATTATACGTTTTTATGCTCTTAAAATGAATTTACTTAATTATCTTAATACATGTTTTCTATGTTGATTGGAGTTCCAGTTCATCTACTAACTATATACTAGATTTAGTGCTTGTTAGAAAAAGAAACTAGAAGTTGTAATTATTTAAGCAATAGAGAAAATGAGTATTTCTAAACAAGGCTGGAGAATTTGGAAACTCCCCTCAAAGGTTCCATGACGCAGTGTTGGTCATTGTGGTGGGCATGGACTTGTGTGGTCCTGCTAACAGAACTAAAATCTCCTTATCTTGTGGCAGGCAGGAACCAATCGTGTTAGTCGGAGATTCACAGGGGAAAAGATCAAGTACCGGCTTGTAGCTGTGCCTCATGGTAATGATATAGCATCCCTTTTTGAACTGGATCCCACTACACTGCAAAAGACTGATTCCTTTGTCCCCCGGTAAGTGGCTTCATCTAGAATACTGTATTTTTTCTAAATAGGAACAGAGACAATAAGCACAATTTAGAGAAACATGGTTTTTTTGGGGGGGAGGGGAAGAGGGGGTTGGCACTTCAATAGTGTAGAGCAGGAAGAGATATAATTTAAATGAATGCTTACAATATCTTGAAAAAGGGTCTCCTTCCCTCTTAATGTTTTACAGTAGTCCTGGAAAAATACTTTTGAAGAGGAATAATGGAAATTTTTTTGCATCATTTCAATTTCTTTTGGGCCTAATATTGTCTTGTTTGACTACTTTCTATAAATGGATTCAGGGTAGATTCAATTTTAGTTTTTCTAATCATTTATCTACCTTTTTATGCCATCTCCTTATCTTCTGTGCATGTATAAACTGATCAGCTTCCGTGTTCTGATACATTAGGCAGAAATGAATGAAGAAAATAGGACAAGAAGCACTTTGGGATATTGCATGTAGTAAATAATATATGCATTTCAAATATCACAGCTCCCCTTTTTACATCTTTATGGAATTAGACATGAGTGCACTAAAGGTTATTTCTGACATCCAGTAAGTTATGAAAGGGATATAATTCAGAGTTTGCAAATGTAAAGTTATGTTAAAAGTATTGAAATTTAAGACTTTATTTGCTTCAAGTCTTGTAGTGGAACTCTAAGTGATTACTATATTTCTTCCTGTTTCTAAAACCAAAATACATAAACTTGGTAATAAGTCCTGAAACAGAAGGTCAAGATTATATTACCATTTATAAAGTGGCCATGAGCTCTTGTAGAAAGTCTGTTGAGGAATAATATTAATTCTCTATTCATTTTCAGAAATTCCTATGTTCGATTACGTCACCTCTGCACCAATACTTGGATCCAGAGTACCAATGTACCCATTGACATTGATGAGGAGCGGCCCATCCGTCTTATGGTATCTTTCTTCCTTGATCAGAAGCTACTACTACTAAAGCTGTTTGCTAATGGAACTAATGCCGACTGGAGGTTTCTGCCCTTTTTGATCTAGTCAGAATTTTAGAGTTAGAATTTTAAGCAACTTTCAGAGGTATTTTACAAGAGGTTATGTCAGAGTTTTGGCAGCGTGACTAATGTTATGAGATAAACCCAGGAGCACAACACAGCACACAGAGCCTTTAGACAATTAATAGTGGTTTATATACAAATATGTACAGACATACACATGGTAGATAAATCCCTTACCACTCAGCTACAGACACAAGGAGAGAAATGAGATACATGATGAGAGAGAGAAATGTCCTCTAATCTATATAGACATCTCATTTCTGAATCATCTTTATTGCATCAGCTTACAGTTTACAGTTTACAAGCTTACAATCAGCTGGCAGCTATTAAATCCTCATTATCTGACAGGTTACATATTCAAAAATGGCTAACTATGTGATTGTGTTGCTTTCTTTAATTTTTAAGAAGTTGGAATGCTCAGTTGAACTGGGATATGACACCCCAAACTTAAACCAAGTTATTCAATCTCACAATTCTCATCCCTTCTTTTCAGGCTCATTCCTAAATATTTTCATTTCCTTCCCCTGTAGGTCTCAAATACACACCACCTGAAATATATGCGTATTCATTCTCCTCTTGCTGCTTCTTTCTTGCCTTGCAGACTGCCTAAAACTTCTCATTGCTCTCTGCCACCCTCATCAGAACAGCTCATTCTTTGGAATGGGTCATCTCTCATATTCTCTTCATTGGCTATTTTCTCATGAAATCCACAGTTGTCTCTTAAATTGATTTTATATTTGTCTGTCTGTCTGTCCTCATGCTTTTCTGTCTAAAGAAAATAATATTAAAAGTGGCTCATGATAAGTGAGCATTTAATATTAATTTTTAGTATTTAGTATTATCTGGATGTGATGTAGAGAATATAGTTTGCAAATGTAGACATTTGAGCAATGCACGGAACTACATTATATGCTTCTGCTTTTCAGCTTGGTACCTGCCCAACCAAAGAAGACAAAGAGGCTTTTGCCATTGTTTCTGTTCCAGTATCAGAAATCCGTGACCTGGATTTTGCTAATGATGCCAGCTACATGCTAGCTAATGCAGTAGAGAAGATGAATGAAGGATTCCTTAGTCAGAATGACCGGAGGTAAAAAGCACAAGTATTTTGCAACACTGGACATATAATAGACAGATCAATTTGTGTGGGATTAAGTCAATTAGCCTGAAGTACTAATACATGGCTCCCTTTTGCAAGAATCCAATTTTCATTCTGCAAGAGAATATTGTTCCCATTTATGACGTAATCTATTGCTTTGTCTTGTACAATGAAATTTTATGCTCTAGATCCTGAAAAGTTAAGTTCAAATTGTAAATAACTTTGAATTTTAAAGACCTAGGCAAAACATTTAAAAAGCATGACTAATATTTATGTTGTTTTTGTTTCCTATGAAATAACTATTTATTGTCCAAATAACTGTTGCATGATCTTGATTTATGCAATGTGTTTCACTGATGAAATTAATTATGATTTCTCTGGCAGGTTTGTCATCCAACTGTTGGAGGACTTGGTTTTTTTTGTCAGCGATGTACCCAACAACGGTCAGAATGTTTTGGATATTGTTATTACCAAGGCCAACCGGGAAAGGCAGAAGCTTATGAGGGAACAGAACATACTGAAGCAGGTGATTTATTCTCCAGAACAAAGTAAACATGCTCTTTGCATTATTAAGTGAAGAGATTTCAGTATTTCGGAATATTTATGCAATTCTGCAATGAAATGTTTTTCTAAGACTGCAGAAAATTCCCGTGGTTTACTCCAGTAGCAAGATATATAAGATAACATAGGTATCATTTGGAGAAATAGCAACCTTGCACTTTTTGACCTACTTGATCTAAAATGACAGGGCTGCCTTTTCAAATTTGTTCAACTTTTTAAATTCAATATAATGAAGACTTTTTCTCTTAGCTGAATTCAGTTTGAATAGACATAGTGTGTGCCATGTCTATTCTTGAAAATGAGATAGTCATTTGAAACCATAATCTCTTGCCATTGGCCATGATGGCTGAGATTGTTGAAGTCCAACACACCTGGAAGGCACCAGGTTATTCATCCTTATTGTATTATAGGAGGACGGGTAATTTTCAAAAGTAAAATTAAAAAGAGTCAACTTGGATAGTGGAGAAGCATTCCTTTGAGGAGATGGACTGGAAGTCTTCAAGTCCCCAGAGAACACAATAAAAGCCATTCTGAGCAGGTTTCTGCTAGTCCCTCAGAAGAACCAGATAGAGAACTGAAACTCAGAATCATGGAAGTCTTTATACCATTCAAGAATGGCTGATCTCCATATCAAGATGCAGATGGCCTGGGAATTAGCTGATATCTTGGGCAGGATAACATAGAAGTAGATCTTCCATTGGACACACGTTCATAAGTACTTGGAAAGACAGTTGTATCTTACTTCTTTTTTTGTAAGTTCCCTCTTTTTTGACAACATTTTAAAGCAGTTTCTATCTAGTTCTGAAGCTGTCTTAGAATTGGGATTAAGCCTGTTGCATTTCATTGTTACCTATGATAGACTTTTTTGAAACATTTTCATCTGGCCTCTTGGCTTTTTACCTCATCCAGATGAGATTAAGGAGCTCAGTGATTTCAGTAAACCGCAAGTAAATTTGTTTATCAATAGATAAAAGATATGAAATATTCCAGAATCAAGACCTGATGGTTTGGAATCCCCCCCACCCATAAAAAGTGTAAAATACACTTTTCAGTTGGACTGATAACATCCTTTCTGTGCCAAACAGATCTTTGGAATTCTGAAGGCTCCATTTAAGGAAAAGGGTGAGGAAGGCCCACTTGTTCGCCTGGAAGAGCTATCTGACCAGAAGAATGCCCCCTACCAATACATGTTCCGGCTCTGCTATAGGGTACTGAGGCATTCCCAGGAGGATTACCGCAAGAACCAGGTAAGCATTTACCAATACGGATATGGATATTGCTGGTTTAGGGTTGGTTTAGAGCCGTGATGGCAAACCTATGGCACGAAGCTCTCTCTGCGGGCACGCAAGCTGTCGCCCATCTCAGCACCATCACGCATGTCTGTGTGCTTCCCGCTGGCCAGCTGATTTTCGGGTCTCTGCACATATGCGGGAGATGGGCGTGCATGTATGAAGGGGGAGAGGGTTGTGCGTGCATGTACGGGGCAGGGGGTCACACATACATGCATGGGGGAAGCACGGGGTAGCAGCGCCCCCTCACACCCCGTTTGTTTAAGGAGGCTTCATGGACATCTGCTAGTCCAAAACAGGCCACTGGGGGTACGATGTGGCCCCCCATCTGATTTTTTGTCCGAGGAGGTGACTTGCTAGTCCCAAAATGGGGCACAGGGGGTCATGCACATGTGCGGGGTGTTGCACGCATTCACAGGGAGATGGGGGTCACAGAGGGTCATGGATGCATGCACAGGGTGGTGGGGCACATTGCATTTTAGGTGTAAGCACGCTGTTGTGTGCGCATGCAATTTTGGCACAGGACAAAAAGGTTAGCCATCTCTGGTTTAGAAGATTAGTCCATGATTAGTCTAATGTTCATTTTTCTGGACTATTTAATCTTAATAAGAATAAATGATCCATGTAGAAGTATGTCAGTTAAGATTCATTTGTTCTATGGGTTTGCTGATATGTAAGAAAATTGTTATATATACAGTATTATCGTTTGAAAAAAATCTTCACATTTTTGGCTATTCAGTAGTTGCTAAATTAGCTCATAATTTTAATGTGGAATTGCTCTACTCAGATATGATTTCTCTTTTTCCAGGAACACATTGCTAAGCAGTTTGGCATGATGCAGTCACAAATTGGCTATGACATTTTGGCTGAGGACACCATCACTGCCCTCTTGCATAACAACCGTAAACTTCTTGAAAAGCACATAACTAAAACTGAAGTGGAAACATTTGTGAGTCTGGTGCGAAAGAATCGGGAACCCAGGTGAGTATCACTTAAGGTCAATGGAACAAATTGCATATTTTTAAACTACCGAGCTCTTCTGCAGTAGTTAACAGGCATCTTGCATGTGTCAAAAGACATTAGATGTGGATTTTAATTATATTAAGATTATGTTAAAGATTAATTAAGAGTTTAGGCTCATTGTTGATTTGTTTGCTGTGTTGGATAATTGGCAATCCAAATTGCCAATAGTGTTCAGGTACCGTATTTTTCAGAGTATAAGACGCACCCCCCCCAAAAGTGGCTGAAAATTTCAGTGATTTAGACCGAATACGGCAGAGGTCGGTTGCTCTGAACTGGGCAAACCAGTAGTGGCGGCGGTGGAAGGCTGTGCCCAGGCACACACACACGCACGAACAAACAGTAGTAAAAAAAATAGAAACCCACCACTGGAATACGGGCCTGTTTTTGGTCTACTGAACCCTCTGCATGTCACATTTTCACCCTCCCTGGCTCCCAGAAGCACTCTACAGTGCTCCGCACATCCCGTTTTTGAAGGTTTGAAGGTTTATTAACATTTATAGGCCACCCTTTTCCCTGAGGGGACTCAGGGCGGCTTACATAAGATCAGGAGCGGGAAATACAAACAGTGACGTAGACAAACATAGAGTAAAATAATGAGCAACATTCATTCATCATTCGGGAGGGGCGATTATCTTTGTCCCCAGGCCTGACGGGCTAGCCAGGTCTTAAGGGCTATGCGGAAGGCCTGGACGGTGGTAAGAGTACGAATCTCCACGGAGAGCTCGTTCCAAAGGGTCGGAGCTACTACTGAAAAGGCTCTCCTCCTTGTAGTTGCCAGCCGGCACTGGCTGGCAGATGGAATTCGGAGGAGGCCCAATCTGTGAGATCTAATTGGTCGCAGGGAGGTAATTGGCAGAAGGCGGTCTCTCAAGTACGCAGATCCACTACCATGAAGGGCTTTATGGGTGACTAGTAGCATCTTGAAGCGCACCCGGAGATCGACAGGTAGCCAGCGCAGCTCGCGGAGGATAGGTGTTATGTGGGTGAACCGAGGTGCACCCACGATCACTCGCGCAGCCGCGTTCTGGACTAGCTGAAGTCGCCGGATGCTCTTCAAGGGCAGCCCCATGTAGAGCACATTGCAGTATTCCAGCCTAGAGGTCACAAGGGCCCGAGTGACTGTTGTGAGAGCCTCCCGATTCAGGTAGGGTCGCAACTAATTCTAATTTATTGTAAGACTACATTCACAGAATCCTGCAAGTCTAAAGCAGAAACTTCCCATCTCTACTTTTAACTGTTTGATCCATGAGAGCGGATTCTTTCTAAGTTTCTTTCTTAATTAAGTGACAATGAGCTCCTGTCTCTCTCGTCTGTTTCCTAGGCAGTATCTCAAGTATTTCCCAAGATCATTCATGCATTCCATTACATTTACAACTCTTCTTTGTGCTGTTGCAGCATCCTAGTGGTCACATGTTTGTGATGTAGGTGCCTGGTAACTTACATTTATGTTGTTGTAGCATTCCACTGTCCCGTGATTGCCATTTACAACCTTCGCTGTGGGCTTCCAACGAGCAGAGTCAATAGGGAAGCTGACAGAAGGTCACAAATGGCAATCATATATCCATGGGATGCTGCGACTACATGAAACTCATCTCATAATGGAAACCAGGACTTCCACAACTACATTGCAAGTTGGTGCAGTCTCATTATCTGCTTTATTGTTGTATTACTTAAGAATAGAGTTGCAAGGCCCAATTGCCACTGTTAAACAATGGCTATTATACTACTTTGAATTAAAATACATCTGTGCATTACAGAATTTAATAGAAATTGTTTCAGCTTCTGATTGCTTTAGTCTGAGTGCTGGCAACTCCAATTTTCACCAAAGCATAGTTGGCACTGATTATCTCTGATTATTGAAGTCAGATTACTCAGGAATAAAAAACTTCTGGAGTGGGTTGTTCTTTCCAAGATGTTTCTTCATGCAACCTGGTTCTTTACTATCTTTGTGCCTTCTGATGCCAAAAGTACAGTAGCAATGTTTTTTTAGACTGGAGAGTTTACATTTCAGATCAGGATTGGATCAGGATAACTGTTGTTAGGACAGAATCAGGAGCAATGAAGTGTGATTTTTGCCTTGTTTTGGTGCTCAAAACCAGGTGATCTGATACTTTCATCTTTCTATCATATGATAAAGGTGTAAAAGATGTAAAATGGAAAGGAACAACTGACAGAGAGCCTGTCAGTTGTTCCTTTCCATTTTACATCTTTTGTGCAATATAGGATTTTTAAAAGGCCCATCAAATTGCTTGAAAGATCATTTGAACCCTTTACTTCTCCTCCAGGTTTTTGGACTATCTATCAGACTTGTGTGTGTCAAACCATGTAGCAATTCCTGTAACTCAAGAGCTGATCTGCAAGTGTGTCCTGGACCCCAAGAACACTGATATCTTAATCCAAACTGAGTGAGTATCCAGTGTGCCCTTTTTTCTTTGAACAATTGTACTACTATCTTCTTACCCTACTACTCTTTTTGCTATCATGATATGACAATGCTAAGTCATTTTCAGCCTATATCATAGGGTTTAAAAATAAATGTACTGGGCCTACAGGTTTATATTAAAATATATTTATTAAAATACTATTGGGAGGAGATGCAGTAATGTAAGCTTGATCTCATTTGGTCAAATTGTGGTTGTGGATTGTTAGAAACTGAGCTGGTCTGACATGGCTACCTTTCAAATCTTTTTTTAATGTTAGAAGGAAATTTCATAAAGATCACCTTCCTTCAAATGTATATATAGAATGCTGGTTACATATGGTACTTTTTATTATACTCTCTTGGAAGGAATCAATATATTCCAAGTATTAAACTCTTAGATGATTTTGTAGCCATTATTTTGCAGTTAAATAATTTTGGAAGAAAAAGTAATTAAAAGAAAGATAGTGTGGCAGAGAGGAAGAAAATAATTCACCACACTCAGCTCAGAATTAAATGGCTTTGGGTGATTTCTTTTGATTTGATTTGATTTATTTATTATTTATTATTTTCCTAGAAAGTGAGTGGAAGCATTTTTGTTTTTCAGATTGAGACCTGTGAAGGAGATGTCTCAGACTCATGAATATCTGAGTATTGAATTTTCTGAGGAGGAGGTCTGGTTGACCTGGACTGACAGAAACAATGATAATCATGAGAAAAGCATCCGACAGTTGGCCCAGGAAGCGCGAGCAGGGAATGCCCATGATGAGAATGTTTTGAGTTACTACAGGTAATATTTTGGTTCCTGTGGCCTAACTATGTTCCTTGTGTCTGATCATTGACTTATTTTTTTTCAAGTTTAATAGCTTTTGTCTCTTACTGAATAGTCTTTGAAAGCTGGACAAATCTTTACTTTCTCATCCTTATTGTCAACATCTGAGATGGCGACTATCAAGGGCAGGCCCCTGTGTGCTGTTTTGGAGTTGGGAAGAGGGAGGGGTCATCACAGATGGGTGTGGGATGATGGGTGGTGAGAAGGAATCATGGAGGGGAGGATGGCATGGAGCCGAGGAGTCCAAGGCCGGCCGATGAAGGTGATTCCTTGCTGGCGTGAATCTTCTCAGAGTTCACTTTTATTGCACTTTCTTTTTCACAGCTTTACTTTTGTCTTCACAGATACCAACTGAAGCTGTTTGCTCGCATGTGCATGGATCGGCAATACTTAGCCATTAAAGAAATCTCCAAACAATTGGGTGTGGAGCTAATATTTCTCTGCATGGCAGATGAAATGTTGCCCTTTGACCTCCGAGCCTCTTTCTGTCATCTCATGCTGCATGTACATGTGGACAGGGACCCACAGGAGAAAGTAATGCCTGTGAAATTTGCACGCCTGTGGACCGAGATTCCTACAGCAATCACCATCAAAGAGTAAGCCATTAAAAATCTTTATGTGGGAAAAGGGAATGAGACAAATGAAGAGACATTATATAGCAATTAGAAGATCCTGCTAATTCATATTCACCCCTGTGTACATATTGAGAATAGGAACATAAATGCAGCCACTGACTTGTAATTTTGGTTCCAATTTGAAATCTATTTGTAGGCAGTAGGACTTACTTCTAAATAAACATGCATAAGGTTATCTTATTATGAAAGGCGGGAGGTGGTTTGCACTACAAACCATATCCCTTTGATTTGTTCAGTTCATTTTCTTTTGTAGCTATGATTCCAATGTGAACAGTTCAAGAGATGACAAGAAGAATAAATTTGCCAGCACAATGGAGTTTGTGGAAGATTATCTCAACAATGTAGTCAGTGAAGCAGTTCCTTTTGCTAATGAGGAGAAAAATAAACTGACTTTTGAGGTGAGACACTTGCCTTTGATATGTTGTGGAAGTTTTCCTCCCATGTGAGACAGGCTAATTGCACAATTTCAGTTTCTGGCAAGAGCAAAGATCACATTTGTTTCTTTGGAAATTGGTTTTCTATGTACTCAGAAGTATCCAGGATTTTGTTTTAAGTGGTTTTTCACTGTGACTGCTTTCTGTTGTTCTAGACTCTAGAGCTAGTGCTCAGTCATCTAATTTGGTTTCTTCCCTTGTGTTGAACCGACATCTTTCCAGGTTGTCAGTCTTGCGCACAACCTCATCTACTTCGGCTTCTACAGCTTCAGTGAACTGCTGCGCTTGACACGGACTCTTCTTGGCATCATAGATTGTGTCCAGAGCCCTCAGCTGATGATGCAGGCCATGTATAACGAGGATGTGACTGGTAGGCCTGGCAAGCCCTGACAGAGGCTGAGACAAAATGCAATGCACTTATTTACCTTCACAATGCGTGAAGGAAAAAGTGGGCACTTTTTTAAAGAAAGTTTTTTATTTTTCTCTTTCAAATTCATTCACAAATATACACTCTTATAATTACTTTTAATATTTATCTATTCATCATTAATCTTTATCATTATTTTCTCACAAATATATAGATTATAGTTGGGGTCACTTTCTTGCCACCCCATACCTCCATCTTATTTTGCAACAACCTTGCTCCTTCTCTCTTCTCAACCTCCCTTCTCTGCTTTCTTCTTTTCTCCTCTCCTTCCTCCTTTCTTCTTCCCCTCTTTCTCCCCCCTCTCTTCTCCTCCTTCTTCCCCTCCCTTACTTCGTCTGCTTTACCTTTTCTTCCTTTCCCTCCTCATCCTTCCTCCTTTCCGTTGTTGCTTATTTGCTTATTTACTTTCTCTGATGGGTTCTCAGGGTGGCATTTCAGCAATCCCAACTTTATATTTTCATACAAAATTATTTTCTCTGTTACATTTTATTTCTAATAATAATTCCACGTGTATCATTTTTTTTAGCTTGTATACTTTCATTTTAATACTTTTCTATTCCCCCCCCCAATTTAATAATGTGTCATCTGAGTTATTTGTTTTATACATTGTTCCTTTCTCTTTCTACTTGTATCTATTTTCTAACCAATCATAAAATCGCCCCTATGTCTTGTAGTACACTGATTCCTCTTTGTCCTTTATTTTCAATGTCAACCTGTTCATTTCTGCCCAATCCAATATCTTCTTTATTATCTCTCCTTCTGATGGGATTTTATCTGTTTTCCAATTTTGTGCAAATACAATTCTACCTTCTGTTATTATCTGTACAATCAAATATGAATCTTCTTTACTATATTTCTCTGGTAGAATACCCAATAAGAATACCTCTGGTCTAAACCCTATGGGCTGGTGTATCATTTTCTCTAACCATAAATTGGGCACTTTTTTTTGAAGTGGGATAGATTTTTTTATACATATAAAAAAACCGAGTGGCTTTAGGTACTGTATACTTTTTAAGTTTAAAGTCAATTAAACTATGAAATAAGTAATGAAACAAATCTTAATTGACGAGGAGATATAGTTCAAAAAATTCATCACAGATAGGAGATTACAGTGGGGATTTCTTCTATCCATATCCTTAATTTACTGTACAAACCTTCGGTGATCTGACTGAACATAGGAGCAAGTATTAAGTTTGGTGGAATGTGGTTTCTTTCCTAGGGAAAAATGTCCGAAGATCCATCCATGGTGTTGGCCAGATGATGTCTACCATGATGCTGAGCAGGAAGCAGTCCATCTTTGGTTCATCGAACATGAATGCCGTGGTTGTTCCTGAGCCAGCAGATAGGGGAAGAAGCATTGAAAATGAAAACATAGTAGTGATGGAAACAAAGCTGAAAATTCTAGAGATATTGCAGGTTAGAGAAATTCAGTAGTTCTGAATTTCACACACTATGAGCCATGACTCTATGACACAGTAGCTTTGGCTGGGGCCATTTATGATAATGACTTTAGAGAAGGGAAAGGAATGACAAAAGGCTAGAAAAGTCTGTAAATGGGCTAGACCAGATATAATTTTAATATGATTTTAATATGATTTATTTGCATTTCTATGCCGCCCTATTCCCGGAGAGACTCAGGGCGGCTCACAAACCAAAATAGGGGGGTGGGGAATACAAACAGGGGGGGGGGGGGAAAACCAACGGACAACTACTACAAACAATTTAAAAACACTCAACAACCACACAATTCTAGCGGGAGTGGGAAATCCATCAGCCCCAGGCCTGTCGGAACAACCAGGTTTTAAGGGCTTTGCGGAAAGCCTGAAGGGTGGTGAGGGTCCGAATCTCCACGGGGAGCTCGTTCCAGAGGGCCGGAGCAGCCACAGAGAAGGCCCTCCTCCCGGTGATAGCCAATTGGCATTGGCCAGTAGATGGAATTCGGAGGAGGCCTAATCTGTGGGATCTAATAGGTCTGTTGGAGGTAATTGGCAGCAGGCAGTCTCTCAAATACCCAGGTCCAATACCATGAAGGGCTTTATAAGTGACGACTAGCACCTTGAAGCGTATCCGAAGACCAATAGGCAGCCAGTGCAGCTCGCGGAGGATAGGTGTGACGTGGGTGTATCGGGGTGCACCCACAATTGCTCGTGCGGCTGCATTCTGGACAAGCTGAAGTCTCCGAATGCTCTTCAGGGGCTGCCCCATGTAGAGCGCGTTGCAGTAGTCCAGTCTTGAGGTCACAAGGGCACAAGTGACTGATGCAAGGGCCTCCCGGTTCAGGTAGGGACGCAATTGGTGCACTAGGCGAACCTGGGCAAATGCCCCCCTGGTCACAGCTGACAAATGGTGTTCTAAAGTCAGCTGTGGGTCCAGGAGGACTCCCAAATTGCGGACCCTGTCTGAGGGGCGTACAGTTTGACCCCCCAGCCTGAGAGATGGAAAACTTGGCCAACCTGTGGTCCACAGACTGTATGTAGCCCTGGACAGTTAGTAATGTAGTCCCATAATATAATAAAAATATTACAAAAAAACCCAAAGGAAGTCTTTTATTTATATATATTAACAATACCATATGTTTTATATGTGGCCTAAGACAATTCCTCTTCACTTAATGTAGCCCATTTAAGCCAAAAGAGTGGACAATCTTGGGTAAGACTGATCATCTTTTCATATTCTCTTCTTATACCTAGTTCATTCTAAACGTGCGACTGGATTACAGGATCTCCTATTTGCTCTCAGTGTTCAAGAAGGAGTTTGTGGAAGTTTTTCCCATGCAGGACAGTGCAGCAGATGGGACAGCACCAGCCTTTGACTCTACCAGTAAGCTCCAGCTTCTCCTGGTACTCTCCTCCCTTTTTGATTTGAAGTCAGAAATCTTTTCTGCCTTCATTTTGCCTTAGTATTCAATAATGCTCTAAAGGTAGATGGATGTTTGATTGTTAAATGAAAATCAGGATCTACTGTGTGATGATAGTATATCTGTAGGAAATTGGGAATGTTTAGGATCATCATGATTTATTGCAAAGAATGAGAAATGGTCATGTTCACTTCAACAGCAGATGACTTTGAATGTAAGACACTCTTCCATATTAAGGATTACACATATATAGAGAAAATTCATCTGCCCTATTTTGTATAGCTTTGGCATATCTAAGACATTTTAAAGCTAAATCATCTTTGAGAAATCTACTTTTCTCTTCATTTAAATATAGTGGTGATTGATAAACAGTTGATGAACTAGTTCAGATGTTTCCTTGTTTTTTTTTCCTTTTTCTGTCCCTCATCATCTCCCAATTGTTACATTTTTTTGTTTCTTATGCTCTTTCTTTCCTTCCAGCTGCAACAATGAATCTGGATCGGATTGGGGAGCAGGCTGAAGCCATGTTTGGGGTTGGGTGAGTTTTATTGTACTGGTTAGTTTTCCATTATTGCTGTTGGTTGCTTTTCCCATACATAGCTAAAGCAATTTACCCTCTAGTATGAAGAGTTAAGAGCCAGAGGTTGGTTATGATTTCGTCTTTCTTTTTCTCTTTGGGCTACAGGAAAACAAGCAGTATGTTAGAAGTGGATGATGAAGGAGGACGTATGTTTCTCCGGGTACTAATCCACTTGACAATGCATGATTATCCACCTCTTGTCTCAGGCTCTCTTCAGCTTCTCTTTAAACATTTCAGTCAGCGTCAGGAAGTCCTACACACCTTTAAGCAGGTAATGCTCAGTGTAACTCTTAGTGGTGGGTACATTTCGCACTTCTGTAACTCCTTTCACCTAAGGTTCACTCTCCTTGGAACAAATTCACATGATGTGTTTATTTTTGCTTTGCTATTGAGCATGCTGCCTCTCTTTGGGCCTACTTATGATTTATGGAACTAGAAAACACTATTTTTTATCTATTTTGAGAAGTTTGGTATACTAGAGGAGATGCCAGTATTTTTCTGGTATGTATTTTAATTTGAAACTGCTGGACCCAGCCTATTTCAAATGGTAAATGAAGGTATTATTTATATTTATCACATTGTTGATGGGTTGGCACTAATCATATAAAAGCAGTGGTCATTTTCTAGAGCTATTGTATTGGTGCACTGATGATTTACCTAAAGTGGGAATGGAATGTCTACAAGAAAACCACCAAGCTTAAAGAGCACCATGGACCCCACACAGCAGAGAAATCATGATGATGTTATTATTTTATTTATTTATTGAAATTTTTATGCCACCATATCTCTAGCATGCAAGAAGCAAGATTCTATGAACTGGTTTTACCTCTAATACCATCACAACCTCCAGTGGGTTCAACCCTATTCATAGTTCAACATAAAAGGAAGCTGTATGCTTCTTCAGATGAATGTTATACTTTTAAACCTTTTGCCAAATCCACAAAGATGACAATGGTGATATTGGGCTGTGACTGGAACTACTGCATGCCAGGAAGCAATATGGCCCTTCTTTATTTAAATATTATTTCTGAAGGGATTTTCATTGTGGATCAGAAATAGCTCTAGGTTATCATCATAAAAAGAAACATATCCCTAGCCTTAAATTCCCTCAGACCTTATGAGAAGGACAAATGAATCATAAACCATAGGCCTTCACCTTGAAACCCCTTTGTATTAGCCAGCAGCATAAACAGAATGAGCTGATGTTCTTTATGGTAACTTCAACCAGGTCCAGCTACTTATCTCTGCTCAAGATGTTGAGAACTACAAAGTGATCAAATCAGAGTTGGACAAACTTCGTATGATGGTGGAAAAGTCTGAACTCTGGGTGGAAAAGAAGGGTAACTCCAAGGGAGAAAACGGACAAGAAGGGGAGAAGAAAGAGAAAAAAGAGGTAAATTCACACCAGTTATAAGGCAGGGAACACAAAAGTAAATCTGGATTGAAAATAGGTGGGATTTTAATCCTCAGTTTACATAGCAGTAAAGATGAATTTACTACTGAATAAATATTTGGCAGGAAGCAAATTATGAATCTCTGAGGATAAAGAGATCACAGAATATTATCTTAAACTTATCAGTAATAGTGAGAAGAAACCCAATGGGGGAAATTATCATCATTATTAAATACCGTAATAATACAGCTTTGATAAACTATGCAGACCAATTCAATCAACTTAAATTCAGTTTGTAGCAGAGGAGATGTGTTTTTAAAATTGGCCTAGTTTGTGGTGATTGAGCAGTAACCGGACAACTCATGGAAAATGAATCATGGTGGATCTCCCCTCCTTTAACTCTATATATAGCCACCTAAATACTTTTTATCTTCCTTTCATCCTCCCAGCGTACTACAGATGAGGAACCCGGGACCCCTGGAGAAAAAAGCAGTGAGAACTATCAGCTTGTAAAAGGGGTAAGCAGTTATAACTGATACTCTCATCACTAGACAAAATGTAGGAAAATATTGCTGACTCAAGCACATGGGGATGATGAGGATTTGTTAACAAAAGCAAATGCAACACACTACAGAACAGATTTGTAATACAATATTATATGGTCCCAGGATACATATGTGTTGCCTGTGCCTTGGGCTGAGAGACTAAAATCTTTATTTTTGAATGTAGTTATAAGATGTATAAGTAACTTGTTAATCACAGGAGATCCCAGAGCATTGTGCATAACTCAGAAAGACAAAATAACAACAAAACACTACTATTGTTCAACCAGTGAAGTACATGAAAAAACTCTGAGCTTTCTTCGCAGGAGTATGAAGAAACATTGAATTTATACTGAAAATCACATCAAATCAGGATTAATCTAGTCCAAGTGTAATATATGAAGCTGAGGTACCAGAGGCGAGGGCTATCTGTGAGACAAGATTCTTTATAAATTCTCAGGGCTTCTCCTATTCTTAGTCCTTGGAGAAGAACTTCAGCATCCATTAAAGCAGTGTTTTTCAACCACTGTGCCGCGGCACACTAGTGTGCCACGACATAGTGTGAGGTGTGCCATGGGAAAAACACTTTATATATTGTCAATATAGGCACAGAGTTAATTTTTTTTAACATTTTCTAATGGTGGTGTGCCTCGTGATTTTTTTTCATGAAAAAAGTGTGCCTTTGCACAAAAAGGTTGAAAAACACTGCATTAAAGGAATTCCTACTCTAACTTCTTTCATTTACAGTTGTTGGAATTTGAACATTGAGAACACAATTGGTTTGCATGTAAATTAACAGAATGTGAGGTATTTCGTGCTACTCAGAACTTGATTAAGTAGGCATTTCCAAACAGACAGCTCAAAGCACTCCCAGTCAAAAGACATCATGCAGCTATATTGTCTATTCCACCAATTTTTTCTTACTTGATTTTTGGATTGGATGAACGAAAAAAGATGGAAGCAGTAGTGAGAAAACACAGATGAATTACAAATGGAAAACATCATTTGGAGTGCTATAAAATTCTGTGAACTGAAGCAGAACAATTGCATGATAAAAATCTCATTTTGAAACATTTTGTATTACAAAGCTGCTGAAGCTACTTTCTCACCTTAGCCCTCCTACATGCAGTTGGAAGACAAAAATAAATTACCCAACAAGATTGTCATGTACTGTTCCATCACTAATCTGCAAGATTGGAATAGTAGTAATAAATAATATGGTGGGTTGTCAGCTCCAGGCTGTGTTGCAAAATGTGTCTAATACTGCTGGCCAGCTACAAATTGTCCAGAGCTTGACCTGCCAAACCAGGACCACATGGTACCAGTTGGTCATAAGCTACTGTTCCAAGCCACTGACTCTTCAACATACAATATGGAAAATCTGCTTTTGCTTCAGTAGGACACATTTTAAGGGTTATTTTACTGTTTTGCCCCAAATAAGAATCATGTTTGAAGGAATATAAATCCTTTGCTGTTCTCCTTGGAGATACTTGTGGCTGAATCTAGTTATATTAAAATCTTGGATTTGGCCATTGATGATTCCTGACATTTATCTCTTCTATCTCAGAAGACATCTATCAGTGCATTTCATTATGAACCACCAAATAAATAAATAAATAAATAAATAAATAAATAAATAAATAAATAAATAAATAAATAAATAAATAAATAAATAAATAACCAACCAACTAGATAGTTTTTAGGGTACCTTTATAAAACTGTCTCATCCTCCTTGTTTCTTCCTTTCACTCCTTTCTATTCTACCTCCGTCCACAGCATTTCATGCTGTGGAGATATTATAGAGTTATTTTAGGATTCCATTCTGGGGCTACTTTTCTTCCAGTTACTTTGTTTTTGGTTGTGAATATTTTTGCATTGTTTCACATCTGCTGATACTTAATAGTATCCTTGGCTGCATAAGCACAAGCAGAAGAACAATAATAATAAAAAGAATTAGACGGAAGAATAAAAGTGCCATTCCACTTCTAGTAATCTGTTTCATCCTATCATGTTTTTTTTAAGAGTACAAAAGAAATTGTCCCACAGAAAGAGTTCTTATAATTAATTTCACAATCTTAATTCAAATCCATCTTGACCTTTAGTTTGTCTATATAAAATTATACATAAGGATGTTATATATATGTATAGTATAGGGGTCAGCAACCTGCAGTTCTGGAGCTGCATGTGGCTCTTCCATCCCTCTGCTGTGGCTCTGTTGCCGGTTGGCACCACAATTTTGAGGAGCTTCCAGTTAGGGAGAGAAAAGCATGCCGCACTAGGAGGAGAGACTATGGCAAGGGATGGGTTTTCTGGTTGGCTCCACAACTGATAGGGCTTTCGGTTAGGACAGGTAGATGAAAAAGGACACCATCCTAGGAAGAGACTCTATGGTGGGGGAACTGGACTTCTGATAGACAGAGGAAAAAGGATGCTGTGTTAGGAGGAGACTTTATGGTGGGGGAACCGGACTTCCAGTTGGCTCCAGAATTGAACGGGGGGCTTCTGGTTAGGACCTTTGTGGCTCTTTGAGTGTTTAAGTTGCCAATCCCTGGTATAGTATATGTATATGTGTGTGTATGTATGTGTGTACACCCCCCCCCCCCAATACATAACATCCTTAAACTTGTATTTAAAACTTTTTCCCCTAAGGATTGAGGGACTCACTGGTATTATAAAACATATCCTTCCAAAGGTTCTTACTAGTTGAAAGGCAATTAAGAAGCAGTTTCCAAAAGTGGTTAAGAAACAAGGCTTTGTATCCATATAAATAGATTACATTTTATGAGAATGAGCTTGATTGAAATCTCTTGACTCACTGTGTGGCTGCCAATCTCTGCTGCAATACTGTCCTCGCTCCTTCAGGGATGTCTACTTTCCCTCCTCAACAGAAGTGTGGAATATTTTTTGTCTTATCCCCTCTTTCATTAGATGTTTCCTTTATTATATCTAGATTCTGGAGCGACTAAATAAAATGTGTGGTGTTGGTGAGCAGATGCGAAAAAAACAGCAGCGTTTGCTGAAAAATATGGATGCCCACAAAGTGATGCTGGATCTGTTGCAAATCCCTTATGAGAAGGTAGGAAGAAGTAGGTGGAAGATGGACACTTGGTTGGAATAGCAGAAGGTGGGGGGTCTTAGGTTCTTATTGGATAATAGATTTTTTTTAAAGCCATTATTCGGGGAATTGTCTAGTCCAATCTTCCTTAAAAACAGTAATTATATATCTAATTTTTTCCTTTTTTCCATTTTGTCGAAAGCTTCCAAAGAAGGAATTTGTGCATTTTTTCTTGGCAGCTGACTTTCTTTTGTTTTGAACCTATACAGAGTGATACCAAGATGTTGGAGATTTTAAAATTAACCCACCAATTCCTACAGAAGTTTTGTGCGGGCAACCAAGAAAACCAAACACTTCTGCATAAACATCTCAACTTGTTCCTTACTACTGGGGTAAGAAAGAAGGGACAAAAAAAAAAAGAAGGTGGAAATGTTCAAAAACAACAACAACAAAGTGTTGGAAAAATTAAATTCTGCTAGTTCTCCAATTTTCTGCTCAGATTAATTTGCATAGTCTTGACAATAAATATAATAGCTTCATTGCTTCAAATGATTTTTAAGGCCAAGTAGGGCTGGGCTTGCAGTTTAGTCATAATGAATCATGTGATTCACATAGCAGGTTGAGAAGGGCAATAGACTTTGCTTCCCATCTGCTGCTTAGAGGTCCAATCATAATTCCTACATCCATGTCTTTTTCAGAGTCGCTCTAGCTACTGCAGCTGTCACTACAGCCCACTAGCTTACAGAAAAGCAGTTGGCAGCACTCCTAAGATTTTGCTTTCCAAACTGTAAAGCTTTCCATTGCTCAGCAAGGCTCTCTGAATAAAATTGTGTCAGAGAAATTTTGCCTTGGTGGCAAACAATGTTTAAAATTTAAATTAGTTGCTCTCTGCAGATGCTGCCCATAAGGACCTCTATTACAATAGCGTTTTCTGAGGAAGGTTTATTTTCTCAGAATGGTAAGTAGGATATTAACATGCCCTAAAAATACTGATGTTGCTATTACAACCTCAGGTGGTAGCAAAAACATTTCAAAGGGTTGCAGAGAATGAAGATGATGCAGGTGGACCTATAGGTCCAGCTCAGGTGGCACAATATCATATATTACCCGTAAAGCCAAACTAATATGGATTTTTTGTTTTTTTAAAAACTGAGCCATTGCAAAGAATACAGTTATTTATGAAATATAAATTGCATCCCCCCCCCTTTAAATGCTTGGATTCCTCCTTGGGTGAACCCTTTGACCTTGTCTGTTGAAAAGAGATAGTATAATATCTTGCTATTTTGAGGTGAGAAACATAAAAATACAACACAAGCCCTTCAATCGGCATATCAATTTAATAAGCTTCCAGACTAATGTGGTAGCCCAGATAGGAAGCATGACTAGATGTACTTATTTTATTTAGTGTAAGATTACATTGGGAGATAATATTCCTTGTGCCTCGGCATATGGTCATGCTGGCCACATGATGGCAGAAGTGTCTTCGGATAATGCTGGCTCCCTTGGCTAAGAAACAGAGATGAGCATCATACCTTAAAGTTGGAAATGACTAGACAGGGGAAATCTTTATCTTTACTTTCACCTTTTACATTAGAAGAATCTTGCAAGCCTGGAAGTGCTTTTCTCCTTTTTCACTTTTACAACCCAAGAAATTAGGCAAGGTCTCTTCTGAGATGTTTACTATTGTGACCTTTCTTTTGTGGCTAAGCCGCTGCTTGTGTGACCATTTCTCTGGCTGCAGCTGTTTCCCCTGTCTCTGTGGTCATTCCTCCACACAAACAAAGACAATTCTATTCAGTGGAATGATCTCAGAAGACATCTGAGGTGGGTGCATTACTTTCCACCTTCTATTTTATTCTCACAACATTTTGAAGTTGCACCTGACCGTGGTAATCAGAAGGGATGGGGAAAATGGGTTTTTCCTGAGAGTTTATACTAAATAAACAGATGAATAATGAAAAAGATGATTAAGATTAACGTTAAGACCTCCCCAAAAATATTGCAACACAGCAGCAGCCACGAGGTGATCACGCTCACCGCCTCCTACACCTTAAAAATAATAAGACCTCCCCCAAATTAAGGCCAAGTGCTTATTTTGGGGGGTCAAAAGAAAATACCGTATTTTTCAGAGTATAAGACGCACCCTTTTTCCTCAAAAAAGGAGCTGAAAATCTGGTTGCATCTTATACATCAATTACAGCATTTTTTTGCCTCCTGAAGCCCCGTCCCTTCACCAAAATGGCCGTGCATAGCCTTATGGAGGCTTTCAGAGAGCTCCTGGGAGCTGGGGAAGGCAGAAATGAGCAGAAAACGGGCCTTTTTGCCCCCCCCCAGCCCCCAGCAGCACTCTATAATCCTCCATAAGGCTATGCATGCATTTTTTTTGCCAAAAAACAGGCCAGTTTTCACAAAAAATGGGCCGTTTGTTTGCTCTTTTTTGCCCCCCCCCGGCTTTTGCACTCTGCAAGCCTCCCCAAGGCTATTCATGCCTTTATTTGAAAAAAATGGGCCCATTTTTGCGAAAAACGGGCCATTTTGGGGAGGTTTGCAGAGTGCAAAACTCTTTTCCCCCTTTTGGAAAGCTCTTTAGTTAGAGTGATTGATGAGAATTACATTGATCAAGTGCTGTGCCAGCAAAAACAAACACTTAGGTGCTGCAGATTGTCAGCTATTTCCTTCTCTAGCACATGGATAAATACACCTGAAAACATCTACCTACTCTCTCTCTCCCTACCTACCTACTGTATTTCTCTCTCCCTCTATCTACCTACTACCTATCTACTCTCTCTCTCTCTCCCTCCCTCCCTCCCTCCCTACTGTATTTCTCTCTCTCTCCCTCCTTCCCTCCCTACCGTATTTCTCTCTCGCTCTATCCCTCTGTCTACCTACCTACCTTCTCCCTCTCTCCCTCCCTACTGTATTTCTCTGTCCCTCTATCTACCTACCTACCTACTCCCTCCCTCCCTACTGTATTTCTCTCTCTCTCTCTTACCTCCCTATCTACTGTATTTCTCTCCCTCTCTCTGTCCCTCTATTCTACCTACCTACCCTCTCCCACCCTACTGCATTTCTCTCTCTCTCCCCCTCTATCTACCTACATACTCTCTCTCCCTACCTACCTACCGTATTTCTCTCTCTGTCCCTCTATCTACCTACCTTCTCTCCCTCTCCCTCTCTATCTACTATATTTTTCTCTCCCTCTAGCTATCTACCTATCTATCTACTCTCTCCCTCTCCCTACCTATCTACTGTATTTCTCTCTCTCTAGCCCTCTGTCTGTCTACCTACCTACCTACCTACCTACCTACCTACTTACCTACCTACCTACGTACTGTCTCTCTTTCCCTACCTACCTACTGTATTTCTCTCTCTCTCTCTTTCTCTATCCCTCTATCTACCTACCTACCTTTTTAAAAAATTTCCCTCTTCAAAACCTTTGTGCATCTTATACTCCGGTGCGTCTTATATTCCGAAAAATACAGTAAGACCCTGTCTTATTTTCAGGGAAACATGGTAGTGCATTATCCCTTTTGAGCCAAAGGCTCCAGTCAGCTTTTAAATAATGTATTGAGAGGGATGGTTGGAATTTAAGAAAAAAATTGATTATTTGAATTGAATGTTATTAAAAATTAACTATTTAATTTTCATCATATTATTCCTTCCCAGGTATTGAATGATTTGTACTTTCTCTCATGTTAAAAACTACAGTTTGTTAGCAAATTCTGGAGTGTCTATGGAAGCTCTTCCAAATGTTTTACTTAATGTGTCTAATCTACACATTACACATCAGGTTTCGATACGTATGAGTGATGACAATTTTTTCTTGTCAGCTTATGGAGGCAGAGACAATGCAGCACATCTTTATAAACAATTACCAGCTGTGCTCTGAGATCAGCGAAGGGGTGCTACAACATTTCATCCATTGTCTGGCTACACATGGGCGCCATGTTCAGTATCTTGACTTTCTGCACACTATCATCAAGGCCGAGGGAAAGTACATTAAAAAATGCCAGGACATGATCATGACTGAGGTGAGATTTCAGATCTCTTGGAAAAAGGGTACAAAAGAGGAGAAAATACATAGAAACAGATTAGGAAATGTTTACACATAAATAAGGGGTAGCCATTGTAGACTAGCAGGGGGAAACCAGGTAATGTTAAATGTAATCTGGTAAGAGGCCCTGAGAAATTGCAGGGTGAGGCTCTGATTTGGACTATCCCCATTCCTGCATCAAGAACTTCAGGAAATATTTGTTCCTCACAAACCTTTTGCTCAGCCTTCCCGAAACAAGAAATACGAAGTATTAAGATAGTATGGTACCTTAAGATACTGCAGATTTTTACAGATAGTAAAAATGAGCCTTGGAAAAATAATATATACAAGGCAGAGCCTGTCTGATTTTATAATCAGGTGTCAAGTTTTAATAATAAAGGGTTGAACCCTAGTGAACCTAAGGTTACAGTCTTCCAAACTGGGAGTTGATTTGTTAAATGGCTATTAATATATAAAATCTATAGGGACATATTAAGTAATTTAGCAGCTTGACAGTATAGTATTTATTTAATGTAACCATTTCAATTTTGTAATCCATATACTTACTCTGTACATTTATTCCCATACATAAAATAGTTGCCAAATTACATAAAACAAACAGAGCTTTAATGCTGAGTGTATGAGGATGTTATTACTCAGTGCAACAGATGCCACCTCCAGATGTTCAAATATTCATACCCATTTCCCATCCCTTTTATTCTTGCTTGCTGTTTTGCGACCATCTTTTTCATATATTTTTACCAGAAGGCTCATTTGATCTCAGCTTGAATAGTCAATGGTCAGGGATGATGGAGATTGTGGTGGAAAAGATGTAGAACCAGGATGGGGATACTTCTGTTAAGCAGTATAGTAATTTATAAGAACCATTCTGATTCACTGTTTTTCAGACTTAACATCTGTAGACTTCAATTCCCAGAGTTTTACCAGCAAGCATTTTAAAGTCACCAATTTTGAAAAGACATGTTCTCCTTGGTGTAGTTCTCTTTCCCCTGCCAGGGGAAATACAAATTTGTATTAGGATTTTTAAAATCTGTAAATTGGAAGTGTAGCTGCTGCATAACAATTCTCTCATATTTTGTCCCAGGACAGCTAATGCCAGGACATAGAGTTTTATTTATCTGACAGTATTTGTATACTTCCCCCATACAATGAAATTTAGGAGACAATAATATTCTAGAAGGATACAGATGTACTGTACCTGGAGCCAAAGAAGCAAGGATCACATGCTGCTATGGTTATCTCAATCCCAGGAGCTTCAGACCATACTGTCTTAAAAATAAGGGACAAGGGGAAAAAAAGATTCAATATAGGAATATATCTCCTGTTAGTAGATTTGCTCTGTATGTATTATGAGTAAACTCTACTATGGTATTATAGAAAAAGTGGTAGGGTGTAGCCAGGGGTGGGTTTCTCGCCCCGTTCCAACTGGTTCGGTTGGAACGAGGCCGGCGGTGTCCTCACGCATGCGCGCGCCACGCGCATGCGTACTAGCGTCTGTGCGATGCTCCAGCTGCTCCTGGAGGATCGCACAGGCGCTGTATGCGTCCTGCGCATGCGTGGAAGCGCAGAATTCGGCAAAACCGGGTAAGGAGTGGGCGCGGGCGGGCGCGGGGGGGGGCTTCGCCGTTCCCGGAAGTTACTTACTTCCGGGTTCGGCGACCAACTGGATCGCAGGGACCGCCGCGAACCGGTTGAAACCCACCCCTGGGTGTAGCTGACTTTGATTGATCCTGAAAAAGTTAAGCATGGTTGTACCTGGCTAGGATTTAAAGCCCCTATTCAGGGCTATGCATTAGATTGAAAAATTGAAAGAATGGTCTAAAAAGATGTAATGGTGAATTTTTGCCAAGACAGAACAGGGATGTAATCACTAGAGATTGAGCTCAACCCAATGAGCAGGTTATAGCACATGAGAAGTAGGCTGAAAAGAGCTACAAAGTAGATATTTAAGCAGAGTCTTGTTCTTTTGCTTAGATGCCTTGTCTCTTTCCTATAGATTACCAATGCTGGAGACGATGTTGTGGTGTTCTATAATGATAAGACATCCCTCGCCAACATGTTGGAGATGATGACAGCAGCTCGGGATGGGATAGAGGAGAACAGTCCCCTCATGTACCATATCTCTCTGGTGGATTTGCTGGCTGCTTGTGCTGAAGGCAAAAATGTATATACAGAGATCAAATGCACATCTCTGCTTCCTTTGGAGGATGTGGTGCGAGTAGTCACTCACGAAGACTGCATTACTGAGGTAATGAAAGGATGCACAGTAGATGTCATTTATGGCAGACAAAGAGCTTTGTAGTTACCATATGATTTTGGGTTTCTATCCTCATGTAAATGAGGCCAGGCTCTATATGACGAAAATGTGTTTTCTTAGATATGTGTCACTTAAAACAGATACGTTTGCCAAAGTAAGAAAACAATGACCTGTAAAGACTGGCCAGGTTTAGAAAAGTCCTGTCCAATTACCACTGGGTGACTTTATAGCCAGTAATTATAAGAATGAAAGACTAATAGATCTCTCTATCAACTCACATAATTCTATCTCTTTGAATAATTTAAGGGTGTTGTAGGAGTAAATTGTCTCGCAATTAAGTTGCCCAGTTATCTTCCTTACCAGAGAAGCCACCAGAGGTATATGAATCATGAAGATTATGGTATTATTTTTCAGCCATATCATCAGTATGGGGCTCTTTACAATAATAAAATGGATTTACTTCCTTGATACCCTGTCATCTTTCAGACAAAAGCAGGCTGACAGATTGATGATTGTTTTACGAACTGCTACTTGGCCAAGTCCCTGTTTTGATTTTTACAGATGTAGATAATTTTCTCAAGAGCATAAATGGTGCTAATAAAGAATAAAACTCTATCTCTCCCCCTCCTCCAAAGAGTGATGAATGCATAGGAGCTTTGGTTCTATTCTTGCAACATGCCCAGTTGTTTAATCCATGTCTCTTTTACTCTGGTCTTTCAGGTGAAAATTGCATATGTCAATTTTGTCAATCATTGCTATGTAGACACAGAGGTGGAGATGAAGGAAATCTATACCAGCAACCACATCTGGACACTATTTGAGAACTTCACCCTTGACATGGCTAGGGTAAGTCTTGAAATTTATGAGAAAATCCTTTGGCCCCAAATATGTGAAGAGGTACATAAATTGATACCTCCAACTTTGTCCAAATTGGTGCCATCAAAACATATGCAAAGGATATCAGACTGGGGAAATTTTCACTAATTTAATAAATTAGTGAAAAGAGCTTCCTACATAGCAACTGATTAGTCTCAATGCTAAAAGTGCTTGGTTACCCATCAATAAAAAATAGATTCAGTCACTTCCATTAGTGAGTCCTTAGTGATTCCTTAAAGATGATTAATGATTCATTAGGACTAATTATCATTAATTATAATCATAAACATTATGATTATGATTCATTATTAACTAACCATAACCAAAAGCAGAAAAAAGGGAGGCAGCAGCTCCAGTTTTAGGAGTGCATACCAGTTGTAGGGAACAGTGTTGGGCAAGAAACTTGTCTCATCTCTTCCTGTGAGTATCCCAGAAGTATCTAGTTGGCTACTCTTAAGTAGGTAATTGTCTGATCCAGAAGGGCTATTCATATATTTATATAAAATTGTCCCCCCTCAAAGCCCCTATATTACAATTCATTGGACCCAAACTATTTTTTGTTATTCTTTTCATTAGGGTACCCTGAGATGATGAAGTCGCTGTTGCTCATGAAAGTTTAGCCCTTTAAAAAGAATAATAATCCAAAAAAGTGCTATCAGAGTCCTGATTTTACCCCCACCATAGACTAATGACCATGGCTTTGCTCCTACAGGGAAACAAAGCAATGCTCTCTGGTTATGTGTACTCTTTTACAAAGAGGTTGGCCATGACAACTAGCTATTCTAATGCAGCAAACCTTTGAATATTAAAATTTGAAGCCTACCTATACAGTTGCCATCATCATGCCTTGCTTTGATGTCCCTCTGGATATCTGGCTCTCCGCTGTTGGATAACGGAATGCTGAGTTCAAGAACTCAGCTTTTCATATGTTCAGTGTGCCAGAGGTTAGAATGCCATTCTTTGAACAAGATAATGTTTTATTACATTGTCCTATTGGGATCACAGGTTACACACATTTGTTCCTGCTTGGCAGAAGGCACAGCTCTGGGAACTCTCTGCCAAGGTTTGCCTTCAGAGAAGATTGATGCCATACAGCAGACAAAAAGCTTCTTTTGTCTCCTGTACTCATTGCACTGTGGAACTGTTTAGCTCTCTGAATGAACTAATCCGTGGTTAAGTTTTGTAATATCGTAAACTGCAAATGCTCATCTCTGCCAACAAATGATTAGGATGCATAAAAGGCAATCCCATCACACCAGCAGCTCCCCCTGCAGCATGGAACTAATGATGGGATAAAGGTGCTGTAAGGATTTGTTTAGTTGATAATGAGAAGATGCTTAATGTTCAAATTTTGGTTTATTTCTACCTTCAGGTATGCAAGAAACGTGAAAAGCGCTTGTCAGATTCTGCCTTGGAGAAATATGTGCTGACTGTGGTGCTGGACACAATCAATGCATTCTTCAGTTCCCCCTTCTCTGAGAATAGCACTTCCCTACAGGTACAATTGAAACCTTACAATGGTTGAATCTATTTTCCATTTCCTTTTGTAAGTAAGAATAATTGTTTGAAACATAATAGAATGTGTCCACTCCTGATAACTCTGAAATATGACATCTGTCGACAATACTAAATTGCTACATGTTTCTTTTGTGATGAAAAAAGATCCCGAGAAACAGAATAATCTTCACATTCATTAATATATAGACTTTTTAAATCTTTTGAACTTAGTTTTAGAATGGCAATTTGTAATTGAGTTGATCCTGGATTCTGTTTAAAGTGCTAATTTACAGTTGTCACTGTTGTTATTAGATGATGCAACAGGATGAGTGAGAGGGTGAATCCATAACTGGATATCTCAGCTTAGTGGTTTTTAAATAACAATAGCTAATTAGAGCAATATAAAAAGTGTTAATCTTTTCCCTTGTGCCATTTTTCCCATTCAGGTTTTGCCTTCCCTATGAATGTCATTAGTGTCTTCTTCACTAGAGAAGAATATCTTGGACTGGGACAAATTAATTGCCATCAGTTAACTGTCCCAGAATGGGACAAAGTATTAATTGCCTAAATATTATTTCAGACCCGAGTCATGTCCCATACCTCATTTGCATTTTTAAAAAATGTTGTGGGTCTTGTCTCCCCTGGGTGGAGCTGCAATGGAAATAAAAGCAGGATTTCAGCAGAAACCCTTAAATGTTTCCTCTCTCTTTCAGACCCACCAGACTATTGTGGTGCAGCTCCTCCAATCTACCCTGAGACTTTTGGAATGTCCTTGGCTGCAGCAGCAGCAAAAAAGTTCAGTGGAAACTTGTATTCGCACATTGGCTATGGTTGGTAAGTAGCAACACCTATTCATTGCTTGGAAAGAAGGAGGGCAGATTTCAGGCCTGCGGGATCTTTCTGAGATCCACCAGCAGAAGCTGCTTCAGAAGGCATAGATTTAATTACAGAATACATAATAATAATAATAATCAATGAATCATCATCATCAACATCAAGTCCCCATCTTCTTTTCATTTCAGCTATATAAAATGGAGAGTGGGAGTTTTATATGGCTGCCATTGTAAAAACACATTAACACGCACTGTAGCCATCAAAAGTTGCTTCAATGGGTGGCATATAAATTGTAATAAATAAATACATAAATAAATATATAAATATAAGGAAAGCAGCACAAATGTTTTGTCCATCCTTGAATAATACAATTTACAAGTGAGGAAAAATTTCTGCATTATATAGCAGATTAAAAATTGTGAGAATTCTCTGAGCATGCAATTAACACTGTGTACAGTACAATGTGACCTTTATTTTGGGGGTGTGATCTTTATTTTATATAATTTGGTACAATGACCAAGATTGCTGTGTGATGGCCAATTTACTACACCCAGTATCATCCTTGTCATCAGTGCTATACTTAAAACATTTTCCTCAATATAAATATTTTGTTCTTTTAGCGAAAAGCCGGTCCATTTCCTTACCCATGGATCTGGATGCCCATGTCAACTCCCTGCTAAACAGCAGTTCTATTATCAATGCCCAAAGGAATGCTTCCAACTATAAGACAGCATCCCGTACTTTCCCTCGGGTTTCAGCTACAACCAATCAGTGGGACTACAAGAACATCATTGAGAAGTTGCAGGTACAAAGTCATACTGGTTTTGAGGGACCACTATATGCTTCTCTCTTAATCAGGCATTTCTCAAAAACAAGAATTTAAATGATCCTGTTCTGACTCTCCAAACACGACAAGCCCTCTGTCTGTCTAATTTAATTAGGGCATCCATCGGAATCTTGACACCCTCTGTATTTAAATAAATGATTATTTTATTAGGAATGCCAGCAGCCCCGGCAAAAAAAAATACGTTTCTCTCTCAAAGCAGGCTAACAAATCTATCCGGCAAGGAAATGAATAGTTGTCTGCCACATCTATTCATTTCCACCCCTTGCCTTTTATCCCCAGAGCTAGGGTGGGGCTTAGCTAACAGTGGTGGCTCTTCTGTCCCAAGGATCGGCCCACAGATTTCCACTGCTCTCTTCTCCTTTGCCTTCTGTGCAGCCGTGCGTGAGGCACTGGGTCCAGCTGTTCTTCCTCATCAGCCACCTCCATCACCTCCTGAGGGCTGTTGATTCTCCATCTGAGGGCTGACAGACGATTGGCTCTGCCTCTGCCCCTCTCTCTCTCTGACAGCTCCATTCCCTCTTCCCCCTTGGAGCACTCAGGATGCCCAGATCCAGACTTCCACATCTCCTCCTCATCTGATTGAGCTACTGGAGGGGCCAGTGGTTGACAGGGCACAACAGATCCTCTGCAGTAACTCAAATTCTATACTTCTATATTCCAGAACTTTGGATAATTTGTGTATATTCCCCAGGAATTGGGTTGTAATGTGCTGATAGGTCTGATTGATTGATAGTATTCTAATTGCTTGGGTTGACATTTTATTATTATATTGTTTGTGGTTGTTGGTATACATATATTGTAGTTTTGTATTTTTATTGTTAGGTTTTGTTTCTGCTTATTTTTAAGCTAGTGGTTCTCAACCTGTGGTCTACAGACTCCTCGGGGGCTACAATATCATCACAGGGGCTCCGCAAAGGCTTGAAAAAATGTTATAATTTAAATCTTGAGTTAAGTCTTGATGGTCCATGGCTATAGTCCATGGCCACAAAAGGTATTGGTGGGGGGGGTCCGTGGTGAAAAAAGGTTGACAACCATGGTTTTAAGCCTTTCAGAATACCTTGGTTGAGTTGAGTAGTTATATCAATATTTTAAACAAATAAATAAAATTTAGCATACTCTGGCTTACTTTGTGTATCTGTTTTGCTTCTACTTATTTGGAGAGAGACACTTCTAAGAGCTTTACATTGCTTACAGGGTAATCTCAGGATCACAAAACACTAGTTTGAATTAACAAATAAATAATAGCTTTACACTGAAAATGCTATGCCATTACAGGACATTATCAATGCCCTAGAGGAGCGCTTGCAACCTCTGGTTGAAGCTGAACTCTCAGTCCTGGTGGATGTCCTGCACTGTCCAGAACTACTTTTCATGGAAGGGACTGAGGCCTATCAACGTTGTGAAAGTGGTGGCTTTCTCTCTAAGTAAGTAGGCTCTCTTGCTTTAGAAAAATGTAGACTTTGAGGAACATTCCCAACTTGTGTCATTATTGCTCATAATTTTTTTTATGAGACTAGGGCCTATTTGTTGATTTATTGAATTGAAGCCTTCAGCTGTATGCTCCTACTGATCCAGTTACAGCAACCAAGTTAGATTATATCAAATAACCATTTCAGTTTTGAGCAGATGTCATGCCATCATTTATGGCAATCAGGAATTGTCTCCTGAAAATTAGGAGTCAGAAGAACAGAGAAAAAGCAGAGGGAATATACTGGTAAGAGGAGTAAATAGATTATAGAATTTGGCAGAGCTGAGACAATTATATTAACGTGCCCATTTAAGTTAAGAATCCAGACTATTTCTTAACACAGCTAGTTTTTATCTGTGGTGGCGTGAATACTGTATTTCTGTGTAGAAGGATTATGGTGTGAATTCATTCCACCACCACCCATCATCTAGGTTAGTCCAACACACTAAAGATCTGATGGCAACTGAAGAGAAGCTTTGCATCAAAGTATTGAGGACACTGCAGCAAATGTTGGTGAAAAGGAACAAATATGGAGACAGGGTGAGTAGTTAAGAATGCTTATTTTTACGTGGGTATAAAGTCTATTTGCCAAATATGTTTTTGTCATCTCTTTATTGTGTTTTCTGGGTAAGTAGTTATGCTTGAGCCTTCTTTCAATGAAAGCTCTTTACGATAAATAAGTCTATACAAAACTTTGCAGGATATACATTTGATTCATGGCTGTGTTAATGCTGTCTTTTCACACTGGTCATCCAGCGAATGATGAAACTTTTAAGATGAAGACAGTAGTTTTCCTGGATGTAAGGCCTCCAGAAACTGAAGTTCTATGCACTTGATTAGCTTTGTCCTTCATGCTTTTATCTCCAAGAATCAAATTCTTTAGAAAAAAACATTCAGCAAAAAACATTGACCAAGTTTCTTTTTTAATGCTAGGGCAATACATTGAGGAAAATGCTTCTGGCTAATTACTTGCAGACCAAAAAAACTGGCTCCAAAGGGGAAATTGTTGACTCTTCTGGTATTGGTAAGTAATGAATTAGTATTAAATTGTATCTTCTCCCATTTCTTCTTTGATTTCTTTCCTTATGCACATATCTTCAACTACTGTTTTTTTGCTACTTAACTGTCATCATCTTCATCATTTTACCCATGGTCTACCTACTGCAGGATAAAGGCCTCTTCTGTATGTTTCCAACAAATACAGTCTTGAGTTTTACTTTGCCGATTGGCAAAAGAAACTGTATGCAGCTGATACTGAATAATGTTTCCAAGTTTGTTTGTTTTTTAAGTAAATATATGTTTATTAACTAGATTTATATCCTATCTTTTCTTTGGGAGATCAAGCTGGTGTACATAGCATTTTCTCCCACATATGTTCTCTACTAGAAAAACCTTGTATGTTAACTTGAACTGAGAGATAGTGATTAGTCTAAAGTCACTCAGTAAGATTCCATAACTGAGGATAGACATAAATATAGATATCCAGAGTTACTCAAGAGTGAGATGGGTATATAATTTAATAAAGTAATAAATATCCCTGATTCTAATCACACCTTAATCACTGATATATTGCATTCTGTTTATTCTGATTATTGATCCTTCTACCTCATGTTTACATTTAATGTTAAATATTATATTTGGGGTCTTTTGTGTGCAAAACATATGTTGTAATACTGAGATATGAAAGGTTGTATAAGGATTTCCACCATTGCAAGTTTACTCTGGGAGCTATTTTTGATCACACAGAGGACAGACCGAAAGCGATGTGATGATTATTGCAAATAATCTTTATGAATGCAAATTGTTTTCAGGCTACTACTTAGGTGGCTAATAATGTACTCCTAACACAGTTTACTTGAGGAGCCAGTTTAGTTTAAGTGTTGGACTAGAAATTGGGAGATTGTGTTCTAGTGCTACCTTAGGCCCAGAAACCAGGAGACAATATGTTCTAGTGCTCCTTAGTCCCAGAAACTGGGAGATGATGTATTCTAGTGCTCCCTTAGGCCCAGAAGGTAACTGGGTGATTTTGGCTCAGACACTGTCAGTCCAATTTACCTTTCCAGGTTGTTATTGTGGAGAAAATAAAAAGTGTAAATATTAAGTGTACTACATTGATGTGTATAAATGAAGATGGGATGTAACATCTAATAATTGTATTAGTGGTTTTGCACTTTATTTCTTGAATGGTTATATATGCTGCCTGAGACAAAGAGTTAATGAAACATAACATTTGCATATCCAAAGGAGATACATTACCCAGTATGTCAACTTTTCTCCCCTTACAATTTGGCTATATATTTTAAACTTGGCCTCCTTTCTCTTAAACGTTTGTTTGCATACAGGACAAGACCAGGACTGGTCAGTCATTGCTGCTGTTCAGTGCCGACTGGACAGAGAAGGTGCTACCAAGCTGGTGTCTGACCTTATCATGAACACCAAAAATGAGAAGATTTTTCAGGAGAGCATTCGCTTGGCTATTCGACTGCTTGATGGTGGCAACACAGAGATACAGGTATTATATTTCTTTCCATGATGGTTCTGGTGCATTGCAAATTCAGAATAACTTCTAATGCCTTTCCCTTAGTGTGGGATACAGCATCACATCCAACATTTAATCAAATGTTTTTATTGCATCTGTCAGAAATGTAACTGCATAATTCATTTTCTCAAATAACATGTGCTCCCTCTGCTGGCTTCTTTAGGGCTTGCTAGGACAAATTCAACATTTTCTATTTCAGCCTCCTTTATTTTGGAAAAAAAAGTATGTCCGGATGATTATATCTATTGGTTCTATTATAAACATATGCATGTATTTAAAGGATAATAAAGTACTTTTCCTATTCCATAATGAATTGCTATACCTCTAAGATTTGAAACCAGCATTTTCTGAGGAAGTATGGTGATGAGACATACTATTATTTATCTGCTAAATTTTGCAGTGAGGACTAGACAGCCAAGTATTAATTCAACATGATTGTAGTACCAGGAGGAATACATTTTCTATTGCTATTCAAAGAGACAATTCATCATAATATGAAGTGTGACCTGCATATCTGCACCTTGAATATGAATTAGTGTACTGTATGTACTTCCTGGTTGGTAACATGCCAGCAATAGGACGTTGTCTTACAAATGCAGAGGCTTTAGCCAGAATAGAGTGGACTTGCTTGGGTGAAACTTGCTATCATTGTGTTTGTGGCATACTGGCAAAATGTGCCCAAACTGGTACTATTCTTATCATTACTAGGGAATGCGGCGCATACCATAGTTGGCAACCCAGTTTGTATGTTTTCTAGCTTACTAAAATAATTACCTAAAAACCTCAATTGACCGAAGCCTTGATGTTAAGGGACGCTGTGGCTCAGTGGCTAAGACGCTGAGCCTGTCGATCAGAAAGGTCGGCAGTTCGAATTCCTAGCGCCGCGTAATGGAGTGAGCTCCAGTTACTTGTCCCAGCTTCTGCCAACCTAACAGTTCGAAAGCACATAAACATGCAAGTAGAAAAATAGGAACCACATTGGTGGGAAAGTAACAGTGTTCTGTGTGCCTTTGGGATTTAGTCATGTCGGCCACATGACCATGGAGACATCTTCGGACAGCGCTGACTCTTCGGCTTTGAAACGGAGATGAGCACTACCCACTAGAGTCGGGAATGATTAGCAGCAGTGGTGGTTTGCAGGCGGTACACCCTGGTATGGGCGTACAGGAGCCAGCCCGGAGCACCGGATACTGTTCCGGTACGGTGCTCTAGAGAGTCCACCCGCCCACCCTTGCTCCTTACCTGTGCTTTAAGCTTTTGGCGCTTCCGTGCATGCGCACGGTGTGTACGGCGCCTGTATGATGCTCCGCCGAGCAGCTGGAGCGTTGCGGAGGCTTGTGGAAGTGTCGCAGGCAAGTACAATGCATGCATGCACTACGCGCGTGTGCGCATGCATGTGGATGACCGGTTGGAACGGAATCCAGAACCCACCACTGACTAGCGAGGGGAACCTTTACCTTTACCTTGATGTTAACATCAATGTGGAGTTTAACATCTATGGGCCCACTTGATGATGATCTGATAAAATATGGAGAATTATCAAATGCCCTCCTAATGTTTTAAATTGTGAGATCAATACATTTGGAGGTACCAGTTTGGGAAAGTATAATCATTGCACCTGTTTTTGCTCTTTTTGCTTGTCTCTGAAGAAATCATTCTATAACTTGATGACCAGTGATAAAAAGTCAGAAAAGTTCTTTAAAGTTGTTCATGACCGGATGAAGAAGGCACAGCAAGAGGTTAAGTCCACTGTGACAGTGAATATGAGTGATATTGGCAACAAGCCTAGAGAAGACAAGGATTCTCCTGATCACAACAGCAAAGGTATGTGAGAAATGATATTGTCTGATCTGACAATTTGGCTCGGGAAGTCTTAAGTCTGTCTGAATCGTAACTATCTCTGAGCATTTCTTAGCCCCATAACAATTAATTCTTGGATTTCAAAACTGGAGAGTAATAACAATTTCTTAAGTAATATCTGTCCTGAATTTTATTAACATTCTCTTTTCCATTTTTATTGATAGTGTTTTTCTTTTAGGTATTCAGAAAATGTAAGATGTACTTGGACATTGCTAGTTTAGCATCTTTAGTTCCTGAAAACCAAATCACAGCTTTGCTTGAAAAACTGCTTTAGTAGTATAGGTTGACAATAACATCTAATTATTGTGTGTGTAGATGACCGGTGGTATAATTATTGTCAGCCTGAAACACTTTCCAAGTTCAATTTCCCAGTGCCTATTAGGCTTTGGATAATGAATAAATACGTCTTGTATCTCTGCATTACATAGTTTAAAGAGGTTTGTTTAGTGAAGTGTCAGAGGAATGTTTTGTTTGCCTTTGACACAATTTAAAGAGGCCTGCTTTCTTACAGGAAGAAGTATAAACAGGGATGCATGCTGATAGGGCTTCCTTTAAAGAGATTGGGCAGGATACATCTTGGTTTAGCGTTTTTAGATAAATAAAGCAGCCTGCATGCATGCTGGCAAATGATCAGAGTTCTTGTTTGCAGGACGAGTAACAACTTTTATGTTGCCTAATGCACCATCATCCCGTTATGCAATGGGTGTAGGCTTCCATTCAGCCCATGATGCAAGAGACAGAAATCAGAATAACGAAATGAGTATGTCAGTCTTGATTATGGAGCCAATTCTTCGTTTCCTGCAGCTGCTGTGTGAAAACCACAACCGGGATCTCCAGGTAGGTGTTCTGCAGAGAATAGGGTGTCATGGTTAGGTAACTTCTGGTAACTCCAGTGATTTGATAACTTCAGCAGGAATATCTAATTACCAGTTGTTTAGTTGGAGCGGTGAGTAATGTATAGGTAGTCCTCACTTAATGACCCTAATTAGGACTAGCAACTTTGTCACTAGTTCAAAATCGCAGTGTATCTATCACTCTAGACTCCCTCCTCCTAGAGATCTTTTATCTCTTCCCACACAATTCTTTCAGCACAATTCTTTCAGCAGTCCCAAAAAGGTTTCACACCCTTTGCACTATTTAGGTGACCCTGAGGGCACAGATAAACCTCCAAGTGGCCTCAATAACTCTCAGAAAGAATGCTAATGACCAGATAACTGCAAGGAATATAAATCCTTCCATTCTCCGCCATTCAGTCAGAACTGAAGAAGCTTCTTGGCTAAGAAGTGAAACAGCTTCAAGGAAAAACAAAGAAAGTCGAGTTGCCTCTTGAAAAAGCACCTTTGGGACAACCATGTCCTGGATGACTGAGAATCTCCATAAACATTTGCCTGTTAACGTTTTACTCTATATCTTACAGAACTTTCTCCGCTGCCAGAATAATAAGACCAACTACAATTTGGTGTGTGAAACACTGCAATTTCTGGATATTATGTGTGGTAGCACTACAGGACGGCTGGGTTTACTGGGGCTGTATATCAATGAGTACAATGTTGCCCTCATTACTCAGACTTTGGAGACACTGACAGAATATTGCCAAGGACCCTGCCATGAGAACCAGGTACTGTGATCCTACTTGTGGATAAGATACATTGATTCTTAATGAAATAAATTGTTAAAATATTCATGACTGGGTGAGACATGGGAACAAGGTCAGCCAATGAATAGGCATAGCAGCTAAGTCAGCCAACGGGAGCTTAAATAGATCTGAGTCTGTGCAGAGAATTGAAACAGAAACGTAAGCAGTCTGCTGCTCTGAGAAGTAAACAACCAGTCTGGCTGGGCTTGTCCGCTGATATGAAACTCACTCCTTATATTTGCCTGTAACTCTCCTGCCTTGTGTTTACTTGGAAGAACCACCTGTTGGTATTGTACATTTATTTATCTATTCTTATGTATATAAAGAAGATAATGAGTCCTACTGCATCAGTTATCTATGTGTGTTTCTGGATTTGAATTTTTGCAACAAACTCTGACAGAAATTAATTGTCCAGGAGGAGAGTGAACTGGCTTTGATTTCTTGCTCAAGATGCTGAACAAGACATTAGTGTTTTCAGTAATTTCTGACCATCTGGAATAGGGATTTTGGGGCAGTAATGAGTTGCAAGCCATTTGGATAACTTGATATATTAATCCACAGAGCTGCATTGTGACCCATGAGTCCAATGGCATCGATATAATCACAGCCCTGATCCTCAATGACATCAGTCCGCTCTGCAAATATAGAATGGATTTGGTTCTTCAGCTGAAGGTAAGTGGGGCAACAAGAAATACATTTATGGAGCGGGGAAGGATGAAGGACATAACAAGGAATACGTCTATGTATTCTGTGATCTTGGGGTTAGATAGAACTAGCTTTTTATATAAAGTATGCATACAATTGCAAGAAAAAGTATTTGAACCCCCTGAGATTACATGGAGTTTTGCATGAATTGGTCATAAAATGTGCTCTGAACTTCATCTAAGTCACAACAATAGAAAAACACAGTCTGCTGAAAATAATACTACACAAACATTAGATGTTGCCATGGTTTAATTGAACATAACATGTAAACATTCACAGTGCAGGGAGGAAAAAGTATGTGAACCGTTGGACTTAATAACTGGTTGACCCTCCTTTGGCAGCAATAACCTCAACCAAACGTTTCCTGTAGTTGCAGATCAGACCTGCACAACGATCTGGAGTAATTTTGGACCGCTCCTCTTCACAAAACTGTTTCAGTGTAGCAATATTCTTGGGCTGTCTGGTGTGAATCACTCTCTTAAGGTCATGCCACAGCATTTCAATCGGGTTGAGATCAGCACTCTGACTGGGCCACTCCAGAGGGCATATTCTGTGCTGTTGAAGCCATTTTTGTGTTGACTTACTTGTATGCTTGCTTTGGGTCATTGTCCTGTTGCTCTGCGGAGCTTCAGTTGGCGGACAGATGGTCATACGTTTTTCTGCAAAATGTCTTGATAAATTCTGGAATTCATTTTCCCATCAATGACAACAATCCATCTAGGCCCTGAGGCAGCAAAGCAGCCCCAAACCATGATGCTCTCTCCGCAATGTTTTACAGTTGGGATGAGGTTTTGATGTTGGTGTGCTGTGCCTTTTTTTCTCCACACATAGTGTTGTGTATTTTTCCCAAACAATTCAATTTTGGTTTCATCTGTCCACAGTATATTTTGCCAGTAGTGCTGTGGAACATCCAGGTGCTCTTTTGCAAACTTCAAACATGCTGCAGTATTTTTTTGGGACAGCAATGGCTTCCTCCGTGGTGTCCTCCCATGTACTCCATTCTTGTTTAATGTTTTTCTTATTATAGATGTGTCAACAAAAATGTTAACATGTGCCAGACATTTCTGTAGGTCTTTAGCTGACACTCTAGGATTCTTCTTTACCTCATGAAGCATTCTGCGCTGTGCTCTTGCAGTCATTTTTACAGGACGACCACACCTAGGGAGAGTAGCAACAGTGCTAAACTTTCTCCATTTGTAGACAGTCTGTCTTACCGTGGACACATGAACATCAAGGCTTTTGGAGATACTTTTGTAACCCTTTCCAGCTTCATGCAAGTCAACAAATCATAGGTCTTCTGAGACCTCTTTTCTGCGAGGCATGGTTCACATCAGACAGTACTTCTTGAAACCAGTAAACCCAAAACAGTTTTTAAAGGGTAGAACAGGTGTCAGCAACACATCCAATATCATCACACTGATTGGAGTTAAGGTTGGTTCACTCCTGGCTCCAATTAGCTCTTGGAGAAGTCATTAGGTTAGAGGCTACTTTTTCCTCCCTGTACTGTGAATGTTTACATGTTATGTTCAATTAATCCATGGCAACATCTAATGTTTGTGTAGTATTATTTTCAGCAGACTGTGTTTTTCTATTGTTGTGACTTAAATGAAGTTCAGAGCACATTTTATGACCAATTCATGCAAAACTCCACATAATCCCAAGGGGTTCACATACTTTTTCTTGCAACAGTATGCTTGTTTCCCTTTTTATTTACATATTTATTCATATCCATTTATCCGAATATAAATTGGAAGCAAGCTATGAGTGTGAAGAGGTGATAAAATAATGTGAACACATAAGACTATTCTTCTGTCTAATGCAGAATTATTTCCTTACATTGGTAATAACGTTCAGCCTTGATACTCCTTTTTAACAGGAGGGGCTATGCATTTAACCAAGGACCACATACAAGTAGTCCTTGACTTAACAACTATTTGTTTACCGATGGTTCAGTTACAACGGCACTGAAAAAAGTGAGCTTATGACCATTTTTTCACATGACCATTACAGCACCCCATGGTCATGTGATCAAAATTCGGATGCTTGATAACTGGCCTTTATTTATGATGGCTGCAGTGTCCTGGGGTCATGTGGTCATGTGGTCACCTTTTTGTGACCTTCTGACAAGCAAAGTCAATGGGGAAGCCAGATTCACTTCACAACCGTGTTACTAACCTCACAACCCCAGGGGTACATTTAACAACAGTGGCAAGAAAGGTCGTAAAATGGGACAAAACTCACTTAGCAACTGTTTTGCTTGGCAATGGAAATTTGGGGCTCAGCTGTGGTCATAAGTCAAGGATTACCTGTACAGTACATGCTCTATCATTGAAGTATGGCATTTATGTAAAGCCTACTGCAGGAATTTTGTCTAAACTTCACCTTTATGTGCTGATTCAGAATTTGTATTACAAAATATCTTAATAAAAGAAGGGTGGTTTTTTTTTTTTACGGAATAGGTTAAGTTGGATTATTTCAGTATCCATGTGCTTTCAATACATGTCTGCTGTCTTTTTATCAGGATAATGCCTCCAAACTTTTGCTAGCCCTGATGGAGAGCAGGCACGACAGCGAGAATGCTGAGCGGATTCTCATCAGCCTCCGTCCCCAGGAATTGGTAAGGAAGACACAGCAGTTTAGGAATTTTAGTATTCACTGTTTTTGAAATTTTAATATATTTTTTTTAAAAGGGAAGGCATCTGGAGTTCATTGAAGATCCCTGAGAAAGTTAAAAATCAACAGGAATATAATTCCTTAGCAACATTTTGTATTTCTTTGTGTACAATGTTGTTAATATTTTTTTGACTTTTCCCAAAGGTGCTTTTTCAAGAGGCAACTGGACTTTCTGTTTTTTCTTTGAAGACATTTTGCTTCTCATCCAAGAAGCTTCTTCAGTTCTGACTGGATGGTAGGGAATGGAAGGATTGATACTCCTCCTTTTTCTTCCAAGAAAAAACAGAAAGCCCAGTTGCCTCTTGAAAAAGCACCTGTGGGACAGTCATGACCTGGATGACTGAGAATCTCCATAGAAGTTTAGCTGTGCATTTTGGGATGAGCACTCTTCAAATGGTGCGGGAGTATGAATGAATTTCCAGAAAAATTGCAGACTACAGGACTCATTTGCATTTCAGTTTGAGATGCAGACAACACAGACTCCTCCTTAACCACCTCCATCTGTGTTCAATAGTAAAGGGACACAGGACAGGAAGTTCCTGCAGGACTCCAACTTCTCAATGAAAAAAGGAATATAAATCCTTCCATTTCCCACCATCCAGTCAGAGGTGAAGAAGCTTCTTGGATGAGAAGTGAAACATCTTCAAAGAAAATCCAAAAAATCCAGTTGCCTCTTAAAAAATCACTTTTGAGACAACCATGACTTGGATGATTGAGAATCTCCATAGAATTTTTTTGACTTGTTAGAGCTGCATGGTTGCTATTTAGGCAAGAAAAATAAAATGCACCAGTACAGTATAGGTGGTACCTTGCTCAATAGTAGTAACTGTGAGAGGGATCTTGGAGTCCTAGTGGACAACCATTTAAATATGAGCCAGCAGTGTGCAGCAGCTGCCCAAAAAGCCAACACAGTTCTAGGCTACATAAACAGAGGGATAGAATCAAGATTATGTGAAGTGTTAATACCACTTTATAATGCCTTAGTAAGGCCACACTTGGAATACTACATTCAGTTTTGGTCACCATGGTGTAAAAAAGATATTGAGAATCTAGAAAGAATGCAGAGAAGAGCAATAAAGATAATTAAGGGACTGGAGGCTAAATCATATGAAAAACGGTTGCAGGAACTGGGTATGTCCAGTTTAATGAAAAGAAGGACTAGGGGAGACATGATAGCAGTGTTCTAATATCTCAGGTTGCCACAAAGAAGAGGGAGTTAAACTATTCTCCAAAGTACCTGAGGGTAGAACAAGAAGCAATGGGTGGAAACTAATCAAGGAGAGAAGCAACTTAGAACTGAGGAGAAATTTCCTGATAGTTAGAACAATTAATCAGTGGAAGAGCTTGCCTCAGCAATTTGTTGTGAATGCTCCAACACTGGAAGTTTTAAAGATGTTGGATAACCATTTTTCTGAAGTGGTGTGTGGTTTCCTGCCTAGGCAGGGAGTTGGACTAGAAGACCTCCAAGGCTCTTTCCAACTCTGTTTATTCTATTCTATTCTATTCTATTCTATTCTATTCTATTCTATTCTATTCTATTCTATTGTATTCTATTCTATTCTATTTTAAATTGTTAAGTTAAAGATGGCATCTAAAAATTGGAATGGGGGTACTTTTTCACTCTTGGAGATATCTATTATACCAGACTGAAGTAAACCCTCATAGTTTTTATTTCAATATAAACCTTCATTGTGATAGATGGATATACCCTCATTGAAAACTTTTTAAATCATGATATCAGCCTTTTTTTTCATTGACAAAATCAACTGAAAATCTTAAGAGATTTATCAACCATAGTGAACTCATGGTACTGTTTCAGCTAATTCAAGAATAAGGGTGTTAAAAGTAGTTGGGATACTAGAAAAACCCTTCATAGATTTCATTTCAAATAAAATATATAATCTGTTGAAACATAGGTGACTATATAATTTTTGCTGTCTCTTAATATCTGTTTTAAAATATTTCTCATCTAAAAAATTGCATACTATTATGCATATTTTGAAGGAGTAGATGAAATGTGAATATTTGGAAAATAATCATATACTATGAGATAAAGTCACATAAAAATATATAAAATATGATTTTATTTTTACAAAAATCATAGAATATTACACATTTCTGAGAAAACAGATTAATGATTAAATAATACATGTGAAGCTGGCATGAATCACATATGGACTGATTTATACATCCCCAGTCAGTAGTTAAAAAATATTAATAGCACTATATTAAACTCTTCCAAGTATTTGGAAATGTTCAGTAAGGATCAGAATGGTATAAATGATTAGTTTGGAAAATTTGAATTTGTCAACTTTAGAAAGGAAAGGGCAACCATATAGATGCAATAAGGAATTGTTTAATGCATTAATTCTACCATAAGACTTCTGCAAGTTCTAATCAGGCCTAATTTCTTTCATCTGAAAATTTTAGTATTTCCAAACGAGAACAATGTTTTTATTTAGAATGAATTGAAATTCATATAATATCAAATCCCATAGTAAATTGTAGGTCTATGTTTATATGACAACTTTACCATACATTGTTACATCCTGTTTATATGAAGTCATTATAGTACAGTCCTTGCTGCACCCAATTTTGATTTTCTGTACCTTATTTTGCAGGTTGATGTCATTAAGACAGCCTACATTGAAGAAGAGGAATGTGAAAACTCTGAGATTTCTCCTCGGGAAGTTGGACACAACATCTATATTTTGGCTTTACAGGTATCATAGATTTATTTATTACTTACTATAAATTTCTCTCTCTGTCTTGTTGTGCTGTAGTGCTTTGGTATGATAAATTAGAAAGGGGTCTTTCTCCCACATTTATTACACTGAATGGCCTGTACAGATTAATTAAATGTTTAATTAAAGCCATCATAGGAAAATTTTAGCTTCATTTGCAATTTGGCTAGCGCTTCAATCTCGATCAATAGATAAGTTATAATTTACTTTCTTCAGAAGGAAAGGGTTGGGAGTTCTTGTTTTCTTTCAGCTTCCCAAAATGATTGATCATTAAGTGTTGAGTATATAACCCTTCCTAAATATTTACTCATAGTATGACAGGTTTTTTTCAGATAATTTTGTGTGATTATGTTCTGTTGTGTTGTCTCGTAATCTTACAGTATCTCATAATCCTAATTATTCAGCAAAGAACAAGGATGTAACTTATTAAGGTAGATGTAGTTGTCACAGCATAGAAAAGAAAAAAAAAGAGAAAAGCAAGTGGGACATTTATTTGTTTATATGAGCTCTAAGTATAACTCACCCCACAATGAGAAATACCTAGAGAAAGTCATTATCCTATTGTAATTATCATGCCTAAATCATCCTTAGAATCCAGTGGAAAGTTAACAATTAAACTGGACATGGTTTAAATGAACAGTCCATACAATAGACCAGTGATGACTAACCTTTTTGCCATCGCGTGCCAAAAGTGGGGGGAGTGCGGGGATGTTGTGCACACGTGTGCCCACCCTCATAATTCTATGTGCCCCCACCTACATATGTGTGTGTGACACCCCCCCTGTGTGACCCCCGCTTTTGGCATGCGATTGCATAATGGACCCAGTTTTCACCCTCCCCAGGCGCCAGACCCTTTCTAGGAGCCTGGGGAGGGCAAAAAATGCCTTCCCCACCCCTCAGAGGCCCTCCGGAGGCCAAAAACGGTTTGTTTCCCAATTTCCAGTTGGACTGGAAGGTCCCTGTTTTGATCTCCCCAGGCTCCAGACCCTTTCTAGAAGCTTGGTGGAGGCGAAAATGGCCTCCCCCTCCCCCAGAGGCCCTCTGGAGGACAGAAACAGTCTATTTCCCAACTTCTGGTGGGCCCAGAAGACCAAAAAATCAGCTGGCCAACACATGCATGTGTGCCAGAGCTGAGCTCGTGTGCCCACTGATATGGCTCTGTGTGCCACCTGTGGCATGAATGCCATAGATTCACCATCATGGCAATAGACCATGTTTTAGAAGAGAATTGATATAGTTGATTGCATTATAATGCAGTAATTTTGGAAATTTAGGATTCAGTTCAAGGAAGTTTTAATCCTCTAAAAAAATAGAGACAACAATCAAGTTCTATACCATTGTTAATCTGCATATGTTGTTCTCTATATTTTAGCTTTCTCGACACAATAAGCATCTTCAGCATCTCTTAAAGCCTGTGAAACGGATTCAGGAGGAAGAGGAAGAAGGGATCTCTTCTATGGTATATGACTGACTTGAATGTTCCCATTAAAAAGGGAGATGGCTAGGAAATACTATTTGGATATTGTGTCAATCCCTGTGTGACAGAGTCCATTGGCCTTTCCCCATATTTGGAGAGGATGAAGCTGTTTCAATCATTTTTAACTAATTGTTTTGTGACGATGGAATCAAAGATACCATTTAATTGAGATACCTTTGGTTACAATATACACATAAACATGTTATGCTGGAGAACAAAACTATTGCTATCATAATGTTTGCAACAGCCCTTCTATGAGAAAACAGAAAGACACTTTTTTGATATTAAAAGTGGCCACCCTCTGGAACAGCATTCCCCCAAAGATCAGTATGGTCCCCTCTCTCTTTGGGTTCCAGAGACCTTTGGAAACCTGGCTTTGGTGTCACACCTGGATTTGTTTGTTTGATTTGTTTCAGTCTCCTGTTTTCTTGATTTTCCTGTTTGGTTTCATTTTAGTTATTTATAATGTTAGTTTGGGCCATTTGTCTGATTTTATATTTTTAGCTGTTTTTATGTTTCTTTCTAATTACATGCTGCTCAGATTCCACCAGAATTGGGCAACCAATAAATTTAAATAATAAGATGATACTTTTAACATCATCAAATAACAACTTCAGTCTATCCCAATTGAGAAGAACTAAATGGATAAAAATATCAAATTCACTCTAAACATCTGGCTGACTGTTTGATCACCTGCAATAATAATACTGACAGCAGAATGAGTGGTATATTGAGGAAAAAGAGAGTATAGAAAAAGAGGTAGGGACTTTGGGGAAAATAGACAAAGAGGAAGGAAACAGGGTTTAGATGTTCAAATACACTATAGGGGCATGACAAAATTGCATTATTTATGGAGCTAGATGACAATTTGTGACACTTTTTGTGATTATTTGTTTCTATGGTTTTGCTATTTCATATGATGTGATGTAGTTATATCTGTTAGAGGCCTACTTTTTTTTAAAGGTATGGATTAAGTCAGTTATGAGAATAGGACTGGAGGGACGCTATATGAAATAGGTCATGAATTGTACAATTAGTAGCTGAGGCAAATAGTAACATAATAGAATAAAATTGCACTTGCAATTTAAGGCAAAGAAGAGATGAGAGGAGAATTGGTTCTGTCTCTCTAGTGGTTGGAAGAAAGTGGATGGGCAAAGCAGTTCTGAAAACTTAGCCTCAGATCTAAAAGCATTAATTTTCTTGAAACATTCAGTCAGGCTTCATTTCTTTCTTCTATTATAGCACAGTATAATATTACACTAGATAATACAGTAGATAAAATTATCCCTTCCATAGAACGTTTTGGAATTTTTCTAAAGCTTGGATCTTGGGAGTCAAAGGATATTAGTTAAGGGGGAAGGGTGAAAGTTGAATTTTATTGGTTCTGAATCAACTGTAGTTTCTAGAGAGGAGGCAATAAAACAAGGAAAACCATGAACTGGATCATTTAGAGCTATCTTTATTAGTGATTAGTGGGGCTGCCGATGACCCTATAATTCACTTTGACTTGCCTCTTAAGTATTGGCAATTTTCCTTTCTAATAAGAAAAATGGATCCTATCTCTATGTGAAAGCAACCGTGATCTTGGCTTCTTTCTCTTACAACAGTGCCATATTATTTGCTACAATGGAACATGCAGGTCTGTGATGAATTCTTCCTGTATATTTCCGTTGTCATCAGTAGGGGCAATCTTTCATGAAAGGCTCTTGTTTATAATATGAGTGTAGTCATACTCTAGTGACTCCAATATGGATGCTATGTTATACTAGATCAGAAGAGCGACAAAACTCTTATATTGATGGCTTTACTGAATACTTTTGCATTCTTGTATCACTTTCATGGGGCACAGCACTTACTTGCTTCTTTGGATATGACTTCATGTAGAAACATCCCTATAATTAAACTAACTCACCCTTTATCTTCAGAGATAGAAAATCAATTGCTTTGTGTTCAGTCTGTTGTTCACATAGCTTAGGTCCAAGACCATGATCACTACTCATTGTAAATCCATTTCTTTTGGGATTCATGATTTATACTTTACAGATTATTACTCTTTGGCTTTAATTACTGTGACAAATTGAAGAGCTGTCTCCCACAGGAAGCACAAGCTCTGTTTGCTCTTTATTAACTATATTTTTCTCCAGTCTTCTCCCAAAGCCTTTCATTTTTGGTAAATATGAGAAAATGTACTGTTAATTATAATTGAAAACAATTCCCCTGGGGTTTTTAAATTGATTTCTGAGTTACTATAAATTATAAATATAAGATTTTTCCTTTGCTTTCTTGCAGCTTATTTTGCACAACAAGCAACTGACTCAGATGCTGAAGTCGACAACTCCTGTCCAAGAGGAAGAGGAAGACCCATTAGCTTATTATGAGAAACACACATCCCAGATAGAGGTGAAGTTCACTTTCCCAGAACTTGCTCTATATATAATTAGTTTTTTTTAATGTCTAGAAGCCTGATTTACTTTTAAGATTACTGAAATTATATATAATGTCAACTTCCCTTATCTAATAACATGTAGCTGGTCAACCTATCAATGGAGTTTAACAAACAGCTTTTCTGTAGCAATTCTGTCCACCATTTGCTTGGCTCTTGCAATATCACAGAATATAAGTGGCAGTACAGAATTAAAGTGAACTATTGTTTGCAGAGATGTTGTCAACTTATATTTGGGAATTCTAAATTCTGCATTTGTTGGTGGCCAAGAACCATATTATCTTTTCATACCAGGTACAGAATATTAATTTCAGCATCGCAATCTCCATTAACTGAAGAAATTGATTCCGACCTGTGTAAGGTCATATTACATTAACACTTTTGCAGGACTTTTATCTTTTCACTGCTTATAAAGTCCTCATTTCTTTCTGCTCAGTTATTTTCTCTTAAACTCCATATTCCCCTTCTAATGCATCTCAGAATAACTTCAGGGAGTTAACTCAATGTCCTGGGGCACAAATAGAAAAAGTTGTACCAGTTGAACTAAGGCAAACTTTCTTGGATGATATTCATGTGAAGGATGAATATAGAAATAGCAATAGCAATATATAGCAGTAGACTTATATACCGCTTCATAGGCCTTTCAGGCCTCTCTAAGCGGTTTACAGAGAGTCAGCATATTGCCCCCAACAATCTGGGTCCTCATTTTACCCACCTTGGAAGGATGGAAGGCTGAGTCAACCCTGAGCCGGTGAGATTTGAACCGCTGACCTGCTGATCTAGCAGTAGTCTGCAGTGCTGCTTTTAACCACTGCGCCACCTTGGCTCTATTGGACAATTCTAGAGGAATTGTCTTAAAAGGGCTGAACTTAAGCTGTCAAGGGCTTTAAAAATAATGTCCAGCACTTTGTATTTTGCCTGGAAAAGAATTGACAATGCAGCATTTTTAAGAATGTGTAAATGGCCTATTTCATTTGATAATCTCCCAAGATCAGTCTGGCTTCTGAGCTTTGCATTGACTAAAGTTTCTGAGAGGCAGCCCCACAAAAGGTACATTACAAGAGTGAAGTTATCAGCATGAGAACTACAGTTTTAAGATCATTCGGTAGCTTTCAGAAAAGCATACAGTTGGCATATCAGCCAAAGATGATTGCTGTTGCCTCAGTCTGGAAAATCAGAAAGAGATTCAATTGAGAAGAATTTCCAAATACTTTTTGTAGGAGAATGTAACTGCATTCACAATAGGCAGGCCAGCGACTACTTTAGAATTATGGCCTGTTTCATTTTTTATTATCCCTCATCCAGCCCTTAACAGGCCAAGACTAGTAATGGCTAACCTTTTTGTCCTTGCGTGCTGAAATCGTGTTTGTGTGTGACAGTGCATGTATGTGTGCTCACACCCATAATGCATGCATGCATGATCCCCTACGTCCCATTTTGGGTCTAGCAGGCCACCCTGAAACCTTTTGGGACCAAAAACAGGGCAGTGGGGGACCCCCCCCCCCAATGCTGCCCAAATTCCCGCACATGCACGTGCATCTCCCGCAAGCCTGGCAGAGACCGGCTGGCCGGCGGCAGAGATCAGCTGGTTGGTGGGAGGCATGCACGCATGCGCAGTGGAGCTGAGCTGTGCGATGGCTCTCATGCCAGCAGAGATGCCTCCGCATGCCACCTGTGGGCACACGTGCCATGAGTTCACCATCAGGGGACTAGACAGTTATTCAAAAACTCTAGACACAAGATGCATCTTGAGATGTTAACTTAGATCTTTAATGTCGAATGATAACATAATTATAGACAAATGATTTATCTGACAGAATTTCCAAGAAATTAAGCGAGAATACTATGTCCCTAAGGCTTTGCACTAGAGCGTAGGATAATATTGCCACAGTGGCTAGCAACAGATACTGCAATATAATAGTGAGCATGAACATACCGAACCATCAGAATGGACTTGGTTAGACATGTAGGTCATTTGCAAAAATTTTAAATCTAAGAATTGCAGGATAAATATAACTTAAAACTCAATTTTTCTCTAGATTGTACGCTTGGATCGAAGTATGGAACAGATTATCTTTCCAGTGCCTAGCATCTGCCAGTTCCTGACCAAAGAGACAAAAAACCGTCTATTTACCACTACAGAGCAGGATGAGCAGGGCAGTAAAGTCAGTGACTTTTTTGAGCAGTCATCCTTTCTCCACAATGAAATGGAATGGCAGAGGAAACTGCGCAGTAAGTCTGGAAAAAGGCAATGGGATTCCTCCTTCAGATGGTGATTTGAAGAGCACCAGACTACATGTTGGTTTGGTTCCTACAGCATTATGCAGCATCTGTCAAGTAGCAATATCACCGAAACCTCTCTTTTTCTCTTTTTCTCTCTTTGAAACCGAAGTGTTGAAGTCTTGTATACTGCGCTCCAATTAAAAAAATAATAATCATTTCATGCAGGCAATCGCAGGTTACAATTGTTGAGAAATTGGCCGCTACCCACATATGAGCCGAGGTGGCGCAGTGGTTAAATGCAGCACTGCAGGCTACTTCAGCTGACTGCAGTTCTGCAGTTTGGCTGTTCAAATCTCACCGGCTCAGGGTTGACTCAGCCTTCCATCCTTCCGAGGTGGGTAAAATGAGGACCCGGATTGTTGTTGGGGGCAATATGCTGACTCTGTAAACCGCTTAGAGAGGGCTGAAAGCCCTATGAAGCGGTATATAAGTCTAACTGCTATTGCTATTGCTATCTGGTTTTTGGTAGGCTTAGGGGAAATCTGGAAAACAATTTAGACTTTGGGTGGGAATTTTCTGCCCAATTTGGAAAGTTGCTTACTAAAGAGAGATGGCAGACTCAACTACCTTGGCATTAAGATGTGCCACCACCCAGCAGCATCTGCATTGGTGTCCATGAGGGCAGACTGACGACAGCAGGGTGCATTGTGGCAATGCAAGCCCTGCCCATTTTGTACGTGCCTCATTATGTTGCATTCAGGTGCCCAAAGGGGAGTGTGCAGCCTAACTGTGATCTCCCCCCTCCCCTCATTTTGTTGAAAACAAAAAACTTCTGTTTCACAATCCTGGCATACAATTATTTCCTTCCATATTTATTGCTAACTCTGAATAGTCTCCCTGCTTATTCAGCTTTCTCTAATATGTTTGCTGGCCTTGAAACATCTAAAGTAGAACTAATAGCCTGGGAATGTTTCCAAAATAAGACATTCCATGAATATGAGGGAAAGGCTGGCTAGCCAGCTTACTAATACTAGAAAATCTAATTAAATTATGCCGATTTTCTTTTAAACGCTTAGTCAGTGCTAGCAGCCCTTTCCAACCCTGCAACAATGGCATGGCATCATCATGTTTTGTAATTTTGTGCCGCCTGCTCTGGTTGATTGTGTGTCCCTTTAAGCATTGATATATGAATGCAGTGTTCCACAGATGATAAAGGCAGCAGAAATAAAATGAAGACATAATGCTTGTTCAGCTGCGTTTGCTGCATTACCCTGTGTTTTGATAAACTCACATATGACAGCATTTGGAAATTGTGTCCCACTTTCAGGCAATTGATGCTGTTTGCAGTTGAGTTGAGGAAACAAGTATATTGGTTTTTGGTTTTTTGTTGGTTTTATTGACATTTGTAGGCCGCCCTTTTCCCTGAGGGGACTCAGGGCGGCTCACAGAAACCAAGGGAGGGGGGAATACAGCATTAAGACGACAACATATAATATTGATCCCTGGCCTGGTGAATATTTGCAATAAGATTGCTAGAACTCTGGGGAAGCTTGTGCTGCTACTTAGAAGCATGAGATTTACTTAACTTTGCGTCTGTTTTCATAGGCAATAGATTGATGTACTGGTTCTCTCGCAGAATGACGCTTTGGGGAAGTATTTCCTTCAATCTGGCTGTCTTCATAAACATCATCATTGCTTTTTTCTACCCTTATGTTGAGGCTTCCTCAATGGGTAGGTATTCACTCTCGCTTGACTTTTTTTTTTTACCTCTACTTTTGCCATTCATAGAGACACTGAACACTGGTATCCTCTTAGACCAATTGTAATGTAGTCTTTCTTTTGACAATCATTATGCATTTCCCCCTGAACATTGTGGGGAATGCAACTCTTCAGAAGTAGCGTGTCTGCGAAATTAACATGTCTCCGGTTAGCCTGCTTCCTAGTAAGAGGTGCTGCTCCATTCAGATGTTATGCAGATTTCTAAAACAAAGGTGTCATTTTCACTTCAGGGGGTGCTTTGCTGGCAACAGTCAGTGAGCTAAGGATGAAAACAGTATAAATATGTTAAGACAGCTGAATCAGGACATGGTCTATTTAATACAATTCAGTGATGCCATTGCACATGATTAGAGCTATACAGTAAGACATTGATATCTTTGTTGCCTATCAGGACTCCTAGTCATGCAGGTGCAGTTTACCTGCACAGTTCTGCTCAAGCCACTTCTTGCATTGGGTGCCTGATAACTGGCTGACTTCTCTGACAGTTAATGATCAGGAATAGCCACCATGTGCTGTTATTTTCAGCTATATGAGCGCTATGTTATTAATAAATACTATACATATTTGAGTTTGTCTCTTAATTTTCTAGGATTGCTGGATTCCCCATTGATTCCTTTGCTTTCCTGGCTTTTAATCTGCTTTTCCATCATGGCTCTGTTTACTCAGCGCTATGGCCTCCGACCACTCCTTGTGGCACTGATTTTGCGATGCATCTATCATCTAGGCATCGGCCTCACTCTGAACATACTGGGAGCTCTCAATGTAAGTCAATTGGTTACCCAAAAATCAGCTTAGGTTGGGATGCTTATTTATGTTCAGAAGTTCTCTTGAACTGAGTAGGACGTATTGCTAGATAGAACATGATGTTATGGTATCTTAGATGGGAGATAAAGTTGTACCATACAGGTAGTCCTTGACTTATGACTATAATTGAGCCCCAAATTTCTTTTGCTAAGTGAGACAGTTTTTAAAGAGAGTTTTGGCTCACTTTGCGACCTTGCTTGCCACATCCATTAAAGGCACCATTGCAATTTGTTAAATGAATCTGGCCTCCTCATTGACCTGGCTTGTCAGGTCATATGACCCTGGGATACAGCAATTGTTATAAATATAAACCAGTTGCCAAGCATCCAAATTTTGATCACATGACCATGGGGCTGCTACAAGAGTTGTAAAGTGTGAAAAATGGTCATAAGTCATTTTTTTCAGTGCTGTTGTAACTTTAAATAGTCACTAACTATTAACAACACTAAGTGTTGTTAAGTCAAGGACTACATTACCAGGGTATGTGTCATGGATCAGTCATAGAATTAAGATGTTTCTTTGCGGACAAATGAAAAAGATTAAAAATACAAGTAGATTTATATTAGAATTAATTTTTAAAAAAGTCAAATAGTGCAGCATCTCATTAACATAATATTTGCCCTCAACTATATCTATCTTTTGATTGTTTTGCAGCTGACAAATAAGATTGTATTTGTAGTAAGCTTTGTTGGCAATCGTGGGACATTCATCCGAGGATATAAAGCCATGATCATGGACATGGAATTTCTTTATCATGTCGCCTATATCTTGACCAGCGTCTTGGGGCTTTTTGTACATGAACTTTTCTACAGCATCCTGGTACAATAATCTTATCATCATAGTCATTAAGGAAAAAAAATATGATTTTGTTCCCCTTGCTTTTTCTTACTCTGCATTTTGTCTACTTTTGTGGGTGTCTGCAATTTTATAAGTTGCGTAAGAAGAAATATAATTTAGATTGGAGAATTTAGCAGACGGAAGCTAATATTTGTTCAGGATCTATGAAATTGTAAGATATTTTCAGAATTACACAGTGTATTTATCAATATAATGGGAATGCTGATACTCACAATAATGTACTACAGCTACTCAATCGTAAGTTTATTTGTATGTTTATTTGTCAAATTTATATAGTGGCCATCTCACATGATGTGATCCTGGACACATGTACAATAAAGTCTATTAAAACTACAGACCCAATTAAAAACAATTAAATAAAAACATGGATTAAAAACAAGACAACAAGAAAGAAAATATTGCAGGATTTTGTGAGAGAAAATATTACATATAATGCAACAAATACATGGGCTCCCTATTACCAGAGAATCCCCAGTCTTGCTGAAAAAAAGAAAATATTTTGAGTGTTTTTCAGAAGGTCAGCGGGATGAAGTTCTGGGAATAAAACTTACAGAAGTAGAACAATATTTTATAATCCTTGTTTTTTTGTTTTTTTGTATTGATTTGACCTAGGAAAATTTCTTTTTCAGCTATTTGACTTGATCTATCGTGAGGAGACTTTGTTCAATGTTATCAAAAGTGTGACACGGAATGGACGTTCAATTTTACTGACAGCTCTGCTGGCCCTCATCCTTGTCTACCTCTTCTCCATTGTCGGCTTCCTCTTTCTTAAAGATGACTTCATTCTGGAAGTAGACCCACTGCCCAACTTCAAATCCAAAGGTTTGTTCTCCTACTTAAGTAAAGTATCCCCCTTTCCAACCTGAAGTTCTGATCAACTTGAAGAGCACAGAATGTTTTACAGTTACCATAAATGATTCTTTCTGTTTTGGTATTTAGAGAGGTTATTTATTTATTTGTCCATCTATCTGTTTATGTATGAGATTTATCTGACTGCCTGAAGCCACCTGGACACTAGGTGGCTTAGAGAGATTTAGGTATTAAGAACAGATTAAAACCAGAAAATCTGAAAAGATTAAAAATACAAATATAAAAATTATCAGAATGTAAACGTGTCATCACTCTATTACAATCCATCTCCAAAAACCTGCTGGAAGAGGGTTCACTTGCCCCTAGAAGTCATGAGGAAGAGATCCCTATATATTTCATGGTGCAAGCTATTCCAGAGGGAAGGAGCTGCTACCGAGTTAGTTTGATGTCGATCTGTCTCCTACTTTACCTCCTGGTAGGAAGTAACCTTCAGGAGAGGTTTCCCAATTGTCCAAATATGATGGATTAATAGAGAAATGAGTTAATTCCTCCTATTTTGCGGGGTCAAAATATATTTCATTGTTTAGTATTTCTGGACTTCATCTAAGCTTGAGACATATTAGAAAATATATAGATACATGCTGTATATAGCCATCATCCCAGGGGTGAAATGCTACTGGTTTTACCGGTAGTAAAAAATACTAAAAAAAAGGGATGGGGAATATGTTCCGACGATCGTGGGTTGCACAGTTGAGCTTCGGAACTTTTTTACTTTTTAAGCATTTTTTTTTTACTAAAGGTTCTCTGGAAATGCGGGGGTGGAGCTGGGGTCTGTTTTTGCTCCCAGCAGCCTGCCAAGCCAAAAATGGGGGGGGGGATCCGTTTTTGCTCCCAGCAGGCTTCCTTGAGGCCTGCTAGGCTAAAAAAGAGGGGTGGGGTGGAGGCTGAGAAAGAAAGAAACAATGAAAGAATGAAAGAAAGGAGAAAAAGAAAGAAAGAAAAAGAAACGGAGGGAGGGAAAAAGGAGAGGAAGGAAGGACTACAAACCTGGCACTAGAAGCAGCTTCAGAGGATAATCCAGGGCTGGAAGGGACCTGGAGGTCATCTAGTCCAACCATGCTCAGCAGGACATTGTGAGTTTCTGTCTTTTGATCCCCCAGTTACATGACTATGTAGCCACCCAGTCACATGACCCCCACCAAGCCATGCCCTCACAACTGGTAGTAAAAAAAATTTAGATTTTGCCACTGCATCATACCATTCATTTTCAGGGCAAGCAACATGTAGAGCACAGAGTACAGAGGGGGATTAGAAATAGTAGTAAAAATCAGGGCATGAGAAAAAAAGAAGAATGGCAAAAATTTATTTACAGCAACAATGTTCCATACCTTTTTGATGCCATCTCGTATCGTTCCACACTATTCTATAAGCACACCACCCTTCCCTCTCTTTACAGTCTTACAAACAAAACTTGTTTCTATTCTATCCAAATCCATTTGTATGCTTTTACTAATGTATTTCCACTTCCATATAACAAAGTGGGCAGAAGCTTTTTCACTTATTTTGACAAGTATTGACTCCTTACACTAGACCATATGCTATCATTTTTCTTTCTACCAGGTTTTGCATGTCTTAATGTTTTTCCATCCTTTTTTCTCAACTTTAGTAAACATTCTGCTATAGTACACCAATTCATTGCTCTGCTTATTCACAATTTATGTGAAACTTGCAATAATTTGTTCCATTTTCTCAGTCGCATGTAATTCCTTTGGTCTTGGACACATTAATTTTCAAGTCCATGCTCCTCAATGCACCATACAGTTTATAATTTTAATTTTAGGCAACAAAACAACTTCATCTGCATGCTCAAGTACACATACATTCCTGAAAAATTACAGCATCTTTTCCGATGTTAGCAAGAGACAAAGATTTGCCATCAATTCAACAGAACCTGTCTCTGAGGCAGGCTGTTTAAATGCAATCTTATTTATTGATAATTTCTCCCTTTTGTTTTAATTCTGCCAGTTACAAGATCAAAGTATGTGTAATGAGTTTAGGAGCAAGCGAAGAGACAACTCTCCCACAATATAATCTAATTCAGCAGATTAAGCAAAGGAGGGAGGAGAGGGAGCAGAGAAGGTATCCAACTCAAATTTCCACATGTTAAATAACACATAGATTCTCTGTATATATGCCACATCATAGTGGAACATTTCTACAGTTATAATGTCTGTATTTGTTATTTAACACTCACGAAGGATTTATGACTTCTACTTCACCAGCTTTTTTGTTTAGACATTAATCATTATAGCATTAATTTTAATTCCAGTCTTTGACATATCATTGGCATTCCCATGCAGATCTTTAAAATGCTGTCTCCAGCACTCCTAAACTAATTCTATTCCAAATTTGTCAATATTTTTATTTTTAATTTTATTGATTTTGCTGGAGGCTCCTTGTTATGCTCTCCTCCAAAATATTTTTTGATTTCTCTGAAAATCTTTCAGTATTTGCACTTGCTTCTTGCCAACGTAACTATTTCTTGTTGTATTTGTTGCACTTATTTTTTCCCCCTATGAATGCGATATACAGTATCTTTCTCATCCTTATTTTCTGCAGCATTCATTTCCTTTTAAGGATTTCTTCTCATCCATGGCCTCCATATTTCTTGTTATCTCCACATGTGCTACTTGGTAACATTGTTTTCACTGGTTTCTAAACAGCTTCCACATCTTATGCCCGCTTTCCCATTTATTCTGTTAGGTGATGCAAACAAGGATCCGTGTTGTTGTTGTTTTGTTTGGAAAAATATATTTTTTAATGTTGATTTTATTCATAAAAAGCATTCTGTTCTGAGATAACTATCAACTACCGTATTTTTTGGAGTATAAGACGCACCGGAGTATAAGACGCACCAAGGTTTTGAAGAGGCATTTTTTTTTAAAAAAAAAGTAGGTAGGTAGATAGAAGGATAGAGAAGGAGAAAGGGAGAAATACAGTAGATAGGCAGGTAGATAGAGGGAGAGAGAAATACAGTAGGTAGGTAGAGAGAGAGAGAGAGTAGGTAGTTGAGAGAGAGAGAGAGAGAGAAAGAGAGAGAAATAGAGTAGGGAGGGAGGGAGAGAGAGAGAGTAGATAGGTAGGTAGATGTTTCCAGGTGTATTTATCCATGTGCTGGAGAAGGAAATCACTGACAACCTGCAGCACCTAAGTCTTTGTTTCTGCTGGCACAGCACATGATCAATGTAATTCTCATCAATCACTTTAACTAAAGAGCTTTCCGAAATGGAAAAAAAAAGTTTTTGCACTCTGCAAACCTTCCCAAAACAGCCCGTTTTTCATGAAAACGGGCCCATTTTTTTCAAAAAAAAAAAAAGGCATGAATAGCCTTAGGAGGGGGGGGGCTTGCAGAGTGCCCTTAGGAGGGGGGGCAAAAAAGAGCAAAAAATGGCCCATTTTTTGTGAAAACGGGCCCGTTTTTTGTCAAAAATATCGCATGCATAGCCTTATGGAGGCTTATAGAGTGCTGCTGGGGGCTGGGGGGGGCAAAAAGCCCATTTTTTGCTCATTTCTGCCCTCCCCAGCCCCCAGGAAATCTTCCATAATGCTAGGCACAGCTGTTTTGGTGAAGGGGCGGAGCTTCAGGAGGAAAACAATGCTGTGTTCAATGTATAAGACACACTCAGATTTTCAACCTCTTTTTTGAGGAAAAAAGCTGCGTCCTATACTCCGAAAAATACGGTAGTACATTTTATGCCATTTTATGCAACCTATATATTTTGTGTACATTTGTTTTTCTTTTTTCATTTAATAGACACCTGATTGTACTTTATAATTCTATCAAAAAAATAAAACTGACACTGCCAAATATCTAGAATGTTTGTCACAGAAAGCCACTTTCTGGATGTTTTAAAAAAGTATGAACAGAAATGGAATGTTTTGACAAATCCACTGTCTCTTGTACTTCCAGCTACAGATTCTATGACGATGCAGAGCAACTTAGGGACTTTCATGGAGACATGCAGCAATGATAAAATAAGCTGCTCTTCCTCCGATACACTGCCTGAAGTGTTGCAAGGTAAAGGGATGGTTAAAACATGCTCCTCAGATAGGGACCCTAATAAGAATAAAGAGAACTCTTGCATCTTTCACTGAGCATATTTGGCAGTGCGTCTTCAGCGAAATTATTCTGTGCCTTAGGTCAGAGGGAAAAGTTGCCTTTGATTTTTTATTTAAGATGGCAATACCACTTAGACTTATATACCACTTCACAGCTTTACAGCCCTCCCCAAGGGCTTTACAGAGTAAGCATAACAATGGCCCCTCAATTTACTGACCTCAGAAGAATATGAGGCTGAGTAAACTATGAGCCGGTGAGACTCAAACTGTCAAACTGTTGGCAGCTGGCAGTCAGCTGAATTAACCTCAGTACTGCATTCTAACTACTGTGCCACCATGGCTCTTAGGATGCAGGATTGTCTTTGTAGGCAGACATCCCAGCACCTTAAATCCAGAAAAGAAGATTCATCTGAATTAAAAGCAGCTCCATTATAATGGTGGTTACTGCTTGTTTTGGGGATCTCCTCCAATATGTTCCTTTATGTCTTTGAAACTGGAACCATTAGGCAGAGCAACCAAATTCCCCAAGTGATTTCCCCTGTTTGAGCAACTGGGAAAAGGTTAACTAAAGAGATTAGTCTGTTTATTTTCTGCTGTGTTGTTGCTTCTGTTCCAGAAGAAGAAGATAATACAGAACGAGCTTGTGACACGCTTCTCATGTGCATACTTACAGTCTTGAATCATGGCCTGAGAAATGGAGGTGGTGTGGGTGATATACTCAGGAAACCATCTAAAGATGTGAGTACATTTGAGACAGTCTATGTAAGAAATAACTGACCAAGCCTTGTATTCCTCTGAAGTCAGGAATGCTTCAGAATCTTTCAGATTGCATATAGAACTTTGAGGCTAACATATTGAATACTCTTCAAGGGTAAGCCCATGCAGAACAGGATGAAAATTTCTATTTTGTGTCTCCCACACAGATTTAAATGTTGCTCCTTTTCGTATTCAGTTGAACAGTTACTTATTTATTTAAAATATCATACAGTTTCCCATATCATGAGTGACTCTGTGTGCCCTACAAAGATGAAAGCAGAAACCATAACACAAATGTTACGGCGCCCAAATTAAAGCAATAAAAGCATAATAACAGCAGCATTGCTTGCCTAAATGTTTGGCCCAAATGTCTATGGAAAGAGCTTGTCAGCATGTTGCAAAAGATTAACAGGACATTTAGTTCTCCTGGAGGATGCTATGTTATAGGGCAGGAAATGCCATTGAGTATGCACCATTCGGAATAAGATCCAATAAGATGGCATTGTTAGATGGAAGAGACCCTGAGCAAACCTTTTTTATTAGCTCTAGTGACCAAGCAGAAACATTGGGAGAGAAGTAGCCCCTCAGATAACCCCTCTATGTCATGTAGAGCTTTATAGTGATAAATAACATCATGACTCAAATAATTGCATTATGGACCAGCTGCAACTTCTGGATACTCTACAAGGGCAGTTCTGGGCAGAGCACATTACAGTAATCCAAACAGGAGATAACTGAGTCATCATGAACAAGGCCTCATGGTCTAAGACAGTGAAGGTGAACCTTTTTTGACTCGTGTGCCATAAGCGGGAGGAGTGCAGGGGGGTCGTGCGTGGGCATGCTGCACCCATAATGCAATGCGCAACTCCCCCACCATGCATATACTCATGACAGGCGCTCCCCCAATTTTTTCCATGGTTTTTTCGCCCTCCCCAGGCTCCAGAGGCTTTATAGGAGCCTGGGGAGGGTGAAAACAGCTCCCCCCCCAGAGGCCCTCCAGAGGCTTTAGAAGCTTTAAAAAAGGCTGAACTCAGCTGGCCAGCGCATGCATGCGCGCTGGCCAGCTGACCGGTGAACGCCTTGCATGCCCTGACAAATGGCTCCGCGTGCCACCTGTGGCATGCGTGCCATAGGTTCGCCATCCCGGGTCTAAGAACTTCTCTCCAAGCTACCGTACTTGTCCTCTTTTCTGTCTGATCCCCTTTCCTTTAACAATTAGCGTAGCTACTTTTTTCCCAATGTTTGAAATATCAATCATTTCTATTCCATTCATATCTGTTCTATTTCATATCAATTAGAGTTTTCTATTTCTGTTTCATATCAATTAGAGTTTTGATAATACACTCGTTCCCAGTAACCACATTTTCTTCAACATTTTCTAGTGAGCAATATTTTTTGATATGACACTAGAAGAGGGAAGATATACCTGCTGATAATGACTATTCTGATTTTTTTTATCTTAAAGGAATCCCTGTTCCCTGCTCGAGTGATCTATGACCTCCTCTTCTTCTTCATTGTCATAATCATAGTCCTTAACCTCATATTTGGTGTCATCATTGACACCTTTGCAGATTTAAGGAGTGAAAAACAGAAAAAAGAGGAAATCCTGAAAACAACATGTTTTATATGTGGTAAGCACTTAGAGAATGGCAGTTCTTATGCTCAACAAACATCTTCCAAGAATTTGCAAGAAAAAAATACTTTTCCTCCTCTTTTTGGTATAAAACATTTTATCAATGCTTATATTTCAAGGGTCTTGTTTAAATACCAAACTCTTCTCCATCAGTGAGGGAAAACTGGTTTTATAATAAACAGGATTAGCTCTTATTCCCAAATGAATTTTATGAAACAGTATTTCTGAAGGATATTGTATGGTGGATTTAAAGGACTCTTGAGTTTATCCAGTTTGCATCAAGAGAGTTTTAAGAGATTGTTCTTATAGCAGAATGTAGAAATCTATGAATAAAGAGTGTTCCATGTTGGTATATTAAAAAAATCAATATGTATGATTATACTTCTGACACAGTTAATAGAATATACATCTTGATCTATGGCAGATCTTTGAATTGTTTGCAGTGGAGTGGAAAGGATTTATAGACCCAATCTTGTAATAATAGAAGGAACAAAACAATTTGTTATGCCCCATCCCTTAAATTATATAGAAATGGAGAATGCTTAGATTTTACTGGATGAGCTTAGCTTAGACTTTATTGAATTACTGGGAGCTCTGTTTATTTTTGGTATTCTACTCAAGACAAATTCCTCGGCTAAGAATATATGTGTGAGTTTTATATTAGAATTTACTTGATAGAACCCAAGTTTAAAAACAACAAAGTAAATTATGAAGGATTAAACCTACTTATTTTTAACTTATGGCATACTTTTAGGTAGAAAGTGCAGCATTTCTTTAATAAAAGTATGGGTAATTTCACTACAAAGCTCATTGACTGATACATCCATAGATCATCTAGACTAGAGGAAATGTGCCCCCTTCTGAATAACTTCTTTACATGTGGACACAATTTTGCAGTTTACAGTTTGCCTTGAATAGTGCTAGAACATGGTAGCACAAGGCTTTAAGTTTAAGAGTGAGAATGTAAACTGCCTGAAGCAATGAAATCAGTTCTATACAACAGTACCTGTGTTTAACTTGCTTGTAGTTTAGTATCCACTTTGCGGTTCCAGGGCATCCCTGGATTGCACCAGTGAAACATGGCAACAAAACCATTGATTTTTGATGGTCCTGTATGATTTTGCTAAAATAAGAGACTTCATCCTATTTTAAATTCCTCATTAGCTATCTATGCCAATGCATCTGATGTAGTGAGGTGGAATTCATGAAAACTACCTTTAATAAATATGTTAGTCTGGAAAGATTCTTCCAAGGCTCCTTGGATTTTTGACTAACATAGATTAACAGAGCTCTCATCCTGAAACATGAAAATGTTCTAAGTCTCAATGCACCATTTTTGTCTTTTATGTCTTCAATTTACCTCCCAAATGAATGGAACATTTTATCAATCCCACTCCAAATGAAGAGAAATGAAAATATCTCCAAAATGTTGCCCTCCCTCCTCTTTCCAGAGCAATATGAAGCATTGCTTTCCAGAGCAATATGAAGCAGTCAATCAGGCACAGCTGTCTGAGCTCGGGAGATAGTGTTGGCATGAAAGATGTTTAGCATGAGTAGAAAGAAATGATGGATTGGTTTCTGCAACATACAGAATTTTTGAGAAGTCTTGTTTTAACAAATAATTCATCTAAGTGTCCAAACTGAACACCCTCATATCAATTTTTCTGCTCCAATACAATTCATTCATTTTCTCTTCCAGATTACTGAACTTAGACTGAAAATATCTCAAAGGCTCTCTGTTTTAAGTGTCTGCTACAAACAGGGCCATCAATCCATTAGGTAGTGTCCAATCTACTGCATCCAGATTGCTATAGGCAACAAGTGGAGGACAAATGCGCTGAAGAAAAATGCTTGGAGAACCAGATTTAGCAAGAAATGGAGGATCATAACAGTTTCTAAGTAATATTTCATTTGCTTTCACTTTCTCTACAGGACTTGAAAGGGACAAGTTTGACAACAAAACGGTATCCTTTGAAGAGCACATTAAATTTGAGCACAATATGTGGAATTACCTGTATTTCATAGTGCTGGTGAGAGTGAAGAATAAGACAGACTACACAGGGCCTGAAAGCTATGTGGCGCAAATGATCAAGGTGTGCATTGTTTAACTTCATAGAAATGAAGTAATAATCAAGTTTGTTATTCTCTTTGAAAAGACTGCCTGATTTTCTTAAAAGAAATTCTGCTCACTGTTCTATTGATGCTGTCAATCAATGTGGTGTGAATATCATAATATATTTGGTTTCTAATTTTTTTTAATAGATGGGGATTTATCTTTTAAAAAATTTAAAAGGTCAAAGCTAAGAACCTAATAATTTGTGAGGAAGGAGGAGTGATTGCTTTTAATTTCCGGCTCTCTACTGGCATTCACGTTCTCTTCTGTGGTTGACATGAGAAGGATGGTAGCGGTGTCAGCCATACTAGTGTTGCCTTTGTGGAGGTATATCAATCCAATTTCAGGATTGGTTTTGGAACAGGGATTTGCCTAGCTTTCCCGTAGCATGACCTTTGCCAAGATGAGGAATCTTATGAACTATGGATTCTTGGTGGGTTTGTGATATTGAGCCACCATATTGCTGCAGCTCCATTTTAACTAGGAAAGTTGCAGGCAGACTATTGTTCTCTCCCAGAGGTGGGCTCTGGATCTCGTTGCAACGGTACAGTGCAATGGGACCGGGAGTCCACCACATGCACACGCATAGCACGTGCACAGCGCGGGCATGCGTACTTTCCCCCAGCGACGCTCCATGATGCTCCAGCTGCTTAGCAGAACGTTGCACAGGTGCCATACGCTGCGTGCGCGGAAGCCCCGATTGGCTCAAATACAAGTAAGAAGGGCGGGTGGGCCCTCCGGAGCAACATACTGGAACAGTAGCTGATGCTCCCAGCAGGCACTGGTACGCCCGTATCAGGGCGTACCGGTTGTATCCCACCACTGTTTTCTCCCATGGATTTTACATATTCATGTTTTCACTAATTACTTTGGCAATCAGAATATAGGCTGCATCACCACCAATTTATAAATGAATCAAATCAGAAAATATAGATGTTGAAATATTTGACGGTTTGTGCTGTTCTGGAAGACCCAATTTATATGACAGTGATATTAGACTCATCATTGCCACAAGCAGCAGTGATTTGGGTGATTCACAGCATTTGCTAATCAAGAACCCTACAAGTCAACCATAAGATACAAATATTCTATCGGTACTTGCTAATCAGGTATGTCTCGTATAGATCTATGACTGTTCCTGAAAGAGGGAACACCGTGATAACTGTTCTTGCAATTACACGAAATAGCCTGGAAACTTTGAACTATTCTATGTATATATATATTTACACTAGTTGCCAGTATATTTCCACATTTCAAAATATTTATTTTGATTGTCAAAATTTCCAAAGATTTGGGATTAGGTTGCCTTAAAGAAGGAGGTTCTCTGATACTTATCTTCTAATTATCATTTGGATTTCTGCTAGGTACCTTCAACCCATTCATCAAGTGAGGCAGTAGCTCCAAAGAAGGTGTTATTAATTAATAGAAATTTCAATCCAGAAAGACTCATCTGGCACTTACGTAATATTTTCACTTCAGGCATATTAAAGAGATATTTTATTTTAGGTTATATAACTCATGCAAATTTTACTTCCGCCTAGGAAGATCTTACTCTATTTTCACTATCTTACTGTATGTTTTGTTTCTAACAATTCTAAACTGTTTAAATTCCTGTTTTTTTAAAATAATCTTTGCAGAGCAAGAACTTGGATTGGTTCCCTCGGATGCGAGCCATGTCCCTGGTCAGTAATGAAGGTGAAGGAGAACAAAATGAGATCCGATGTCTTCAGGATAAACTAAATTGCACCATGAAGTTGGTATCTCATCTTACTTCACAGCTGAACGAGTTGAAGGAGCAGGTAATCAAAACATCTAATATTTTCTTCTTTTTACTGGACTATATATTTCTAAATTTTAGAAAGGGCTAGGATATTAAGTGTCAAGTTATGTATTTTGAAGGTCTCACTAAAAAAAATGACATACTGATTTCAGAAAAATGTAGAATGTGCAGTTTTCTGAGAAATTCTCAGCTATGTCCAAGTACAATGTACTATTATTCTCAACCCTTTTTAAGGTTTCAAATTATGCTTTCCATTTTCTTGCACCAAATGCCCAATTTCGTTTGTAATCAGCATAAGGCTTCCCTTTGATGGAAACCATCTACTGATTTTTTTAAAAAATTAATTGTATTTGGAATAGTTTATCCTCCAGTGCAAAGTATAGCTGGAGTGCATTATATAAGTTTCTTGAGGGTATTTATTTGTACCAATAACTTACATGAAGTGGAGGAATACCCGAGAAAAGGTTGAGACGGGTGCAACAGATATGTTATTGCAAACTATCTCAAGTCATTTATAGTTCAAGAACTATAGCTGTTGTGAAACCTTAATTAGAAAATTTAAGAACCATGTTTTAATGTTCTTTTTTACACTGCAACTTTCAGATGACCGAGCAAAGAAAGCGGAGACAACGAATGGGTTTTGTGGATGTCCAGAATACAATAAATCACTGAGACAGTGGAATCCAAGTCTTCAAACATAAACTGTAGTATATAGATATGTATGCACTTCTTGAAGAGGTATTGGTACTAAGTTCCTTGCAAAGTTTTTATAGACAAGGAACATTGGTCCAGGCTGTGACAGTTCGTAAAACCTCAGCACTTCCTTTTATCTCAAGCAGGACTGATTGAAGGCATTTAATTCAGCAAGAAACTGAAGCCATGACTAATTGTTTCTTCATATGCATTGAGTTTGCCATACCTTTGAACTGTATTAAAACTATTCCTTCTTTTTTTTCTCCATGCACTACATTTGGATGGCTACACAGCCCGGTGCAAATAGAATTGACAGTTGTCAGCGAGTAGAAGCTTGCTACCTTTTTAACTTATTCAAAGATATGGAAAATCACCATATAAGGATTTCTTTGCAAGTGTTTCATGTTAAACCTTTTGAAGACATGAACATTTTGTGTCTAGAATCACATCTCAACTAAGAAGAAATTGCAAGAAAATATTCTATTAAGTTAATAGTTCAAGCAATCATATAATTCATGAAATGGCTTTTTTTTTCCTTCGATTGACAAGACTGGACATTAATGAAAGATTGCACGTTCATGCTGCAGTACAAATGTGCAGTTTGTGCCTTGTTCACTCAATAGAATAGTATAAAATACTTTTAGAATTCATCCTGCTTCCACGCACGAGTTTGTGGGGAAATGTTTTAACTGTCATGGGTGTCAGAAATATCAGTTATAATTAGTCTATATGGAATGGAGCTGCAGAAAAAGTGGCAGGAAAAAAAAGAGCAGGACCACAAGTATAAAAGTTCTGAAATATGAACTTAGAAGTTCCTTGACAGAATAATTTGCTCCTATGAATTTAGATGATTTGTATAAGAAAAAGCCCCTTGTAAAATCTACTTCTGCTAACTGCTGTCAAATGTAAGCAAAAGACAGAAAACAGTTGTGTATATTAAGTGTGCCCAGTTGTTCCATTAGTACTAGTCTATGGGGGAGGCTAGAAACAATCAAGGAGTCTGTTTCATTCACATTTGGACCAAAGCAGTGTTCTTCAAATATACAGACTGCTGTGCAGATTTAGTAAGAAAAAGATTTTACTAATCATAAACCCAGCTTTGTAATTTATCTTCCTCTGGTTTGTTATATGAATCTTCTGAAATTTAAAACACAAAATCAGTATAATAAATGGAAAGCAGGTGAATCAGCAGCCTCTTGATAACGTTGGTAACTTCATAAAATGACAAATCTTGATTAATTTTCTAAATAAATGTTAGTCACCCAAGGCCAAAGTTGTAAGTTTTAGAAGTCTATTTTAGAAGTCATTTATTCTAATCCTCTGCTCAATGCAGAGTTCCCCAATCTTTCTGGCTTTGTGGATGGGAGTGGTAGTGGTTCTGTGTGAGTGGAAGGCAAGCATGTATGCGTACAGCTCCATTTGCTCGAGCGATGGGCATGGTGCCCGCCACTTGGGCAAATGGAGCGCATGCACACACTTTCCCACTGCTCGTGCAAGTAGGGATAGGCGTGTGCTACCCCTTCCACAGCCTGGTTCCGAACGGCTCAAGACTTGGTAGTGGCCTGTGGCCTGAGGATCCCTGATGTATAGGCTATAAATGCTTTCCCTCTATGGAAGCCTCTTTTCCTGGTTCTATGGAACCATGGCCACTGTGACTTGTGAACCACAAGATCTGTGAATGTGTGATACATATTTTAGCAAGCATGCTATTTTCTTAGGATGCTAACATGTCCCACTGGTCTTTGCTGTTATTTCCTGGGCATTGAGAATGGACTTTATCTACACTGCAGCAAAAAATATTTGGGGAGCTGCCTATGTATTTGCAACTACTTTGCTATCTCATCGATTTCACAAGCAGCAGTCACAGAATAGAAATTTGTCCTCTCAATATTCAATTCTGCACAACATATGGTAAGCTTCTCTCCACCCCGCCCAATAAGTGCTGCCTTTCAGTAAACAACATACAAGCTAATTAACAGTAAGAAATCACACATCTCTTTCACAGAATCCCAATGTTAGATTTTTTTTTTGACATGAACTACAGTTCTGTTAAGCTCCAACGCACCAGTTGCAAGATGACATTCACTAGTGCAGATAGGTAAACACCCACAGCATATAACTATATAATTCCCTGTTCTTCAGATGGACTTCCTAGGTCTTCATAAACCAATGTAGTCAAATGGAGCTACTTTGTCCCATTTCAGAATAGCTTTCCATTGTCCTTTGCTGGTAACAAGGTGGTTTAGCTGTACTGGCAAAAAGTGCTTTACAAAACCAGTTAAAGACTGAGTTATTATTTAGAATCTTCTTTGTGATGCTTGGCAGAGAATTTTTCACGTAACCTTTTCAATTTTCCAAGCTTTCCTTCTTCCATTTGCTTCAGTTGTTCTGAAAAATGGTAGTTGAAGAAATTAAGACAGAATACTTTATAAAAAAATAAGTTTTATATTTCTGCCTACTGTTTTAAGAGTGCTTTACAAAATATAGGTGACTAATGTACTTCTTCCAGTATGCAACTGGAAGTCACAAGAGATTTTTCCTCCCTGATCCACATGGCTTTGCAATCCATGCTGATACTCACTATCACAAGCAATAATTCTGCTTTAAGTTACACCTTCAAAACCCTAAAATGCAAAGCATTAGTTTCAATCTACATTTCCGCTTTGTTGCCTCAGGCAATATGTTTTCTTTATTCAATACAGCAATTCTACATCCAGGAAAAAGTAACATTTTCTATATGTATTGAACAAAAACCTGCAATTTAGCTCCATGCCACTCCAAAGACATTTTAAATACATTCTATTGTGTTTATAAATGTATACAAAAAATAAATAATTATAATAGAAAATTATTAAATGATAATATTTTAGCCTTAACTTCTATATAGAAGCCTTAACTTCAAGGTGGCGCAGTGGTTAAATGCAGCACTGCAGGCTACTGCTAGATCAGCAGTTCAGCGGTTCAAATCTCACCGGCTCAGGGTTGACTCAGCCTTCCATCCTTCCGAGGTGGGTAAAATGAGGACCCAGATTGTTGGGGGCAATATGCTGACTCTCTGTAAACCGCTTAGAGAGGGCTGAAAGCCCTATGAAGCGGTATATAAGTCTACTGCTATATAAGTCTATATATATAGTGTACCCTATATAGAGGAGGCATTATTACATTTAGATCTATTCCTCACATCTTTTTGATCCAAAGAAGAAAATAAGTGCACAAAGAATATGGACTTCCTGTTACAATTACATGTTATATTACATGATTGTTTTTGGCTGATCCTCAGCACCACATGCAGATAGTCTTTGACTTTAAGGACTATTTGAAGTTATAACGGCCCTGATAAAAGTGATTTACTATCAGTCCTTGCATTATAACCGTTCATCAAAATTCAGGTGCTTGGCAACTGCCATGTATTATGACAGTTGCAGCATCCTGGGGTCATGTGAGTACCATCTTGCGATCTTCCCAGCCAGTTTCTGACAAGCAAAGTCAATAGGGGAAGCCGGATTTGCTTTACAACTGGGTCAATCAATCACTGCAGGGATTTGGTTAGCAATCAAGGCATGACTCACTTAACCCCTTTGTTTATCAATGGAAATTCTGGTCCCAATTGTGGTTGCAAGCTGAGGACTACCTGTATATCCATTTCTTTCTTTAGACTTCTCAAATACAGCAGTGAAATATTGAAAGAGTGGTATGGAATGATATTATATCATATCCCCTGAATTCCAAGAGTCATGTGACTTTAAATGGAAGAAATAGGAAAATGGCAGTTGGGGCTATGGGAAACGGCTTGCTCCATTAAACCTAAAGTAGTCTAGAAGATTACGTTCTTATGTGGAATGATTCCTGCATTAAAAAAGAAGATTGACATATCTACTTTTTAAATTGTTCATAGCTCCTTTGAATTGAAAATGGATTACACAATTTACACCAACATGCAATTTACAGCCACTAAGATACAAATCTCAATGAGGGGCACTGCACCAGTCATTTACAAGTGTTTTTAGAATATACTTGAATTCATAGCAAAGCTGTTGACAAGACAGAAAGTTCGTGGCAGCAAATTCTTGTGTGTAAAAGAGCCCAAAGGAAGAAAGAAAAAAATGTACAAAAACTGTACATAAACCTAGTGTACAAAAGACACTAGATTTATGCCAATAAATGTTGCTGTCCCCGTAAATAGACTCCAAGCAGTTACTACAGTTTAAATACCTGTTGCAAGGACCAACTTGCATTCTTCCACTGGCACTCCAGAGAAGTTTGTATCTCTCAGACGTGGATACTATTCCAAGAAAAAAAAAAAACAGATATGTAAATATATACCTCCCCTTCTCTGATAGAGAAAAGTGCTTTTGACAAGGTAATGAAATAAATGGCAAGAAATGAAATACATTTGCTAGGTACTAGAGTATTGTTATGGTAATTAACAGACTTTGTGCATATTCAGGTCTATAAATGCACACGTTTCAGACTTATTTTCAAAGATTATACAAAATTTTAGAAGAATGGGATTGTCTTTTTCTTGAACTAAGATAATGAACAGATCTAAACTGTATGCCTATTAGAAAATTATAAAGAAAGGAGTGACTACATACTCATATTTGCCACAGTGGCAGAACTCACCTTATTTCTATAATAGTTAGTATGAATTTTGGTTAAACTTTCAAAAATTTCATCACAAGTCACTGGGTCAGCAATCTGTAAGAATAGATGGTAGTAAAATAGGAATTAAAAACTTACATATTTCACAACAATAATTAAAAATAGATTGTATGTTCTTAATGTTTAGAAGATATTTCAATTATAACTGCCATACCTATTCAGTTATCAAATGAAAAAGCTTCCTAAAATATATTTAACATGAATCTTGTGTGAATTCCATTTTTTGTCAATCTACAAATCAAAGTATATACCGTAATCCATAGAGAGAGTACATGTGTGATTGAGTAAACAGCCCTAAAATATGCCCACATAATGAACCTAAGACAAAAAAAAAATCACTGGAATATGGAGATCCAGCATAACTTATGTCCGCAGTACCAACATTTACCATCTCACAAGTGCTGGATCCAGGTCCCTTCATTTTTGTAACCTATTTGGCTCTAAAATATGACACAGAGTGATACATTTTGCAAAACCGTGATGCCATCCTACCAAGGTGCTAGCAGTTCTCAGGGCAATGGATACAATCTCCCTGCTTCTGGGCAAGGAGAACTTTTCTCAACAGTGTTTTGGCTTTATTACAGTACCAAAGATAGAGACAGACAGACAGACACACACACACACACACACACACACACATTCTTCCATCCAGATTGTTGGGGGCAATATGCTGACTCTGTAAACAGCTTAGAGAGGGCTGTAAAGCACTGTGGAGCGGTATATAAGTGCTATTGCTACTCATGAGAAAATGCTTCCATGAAGTCTTCAGAAAAAAAAAGAGTCCTGAAGCATCCTGCAAACTGAAGATCCACAGATCCCAGGATTGAAAATCATGCAGAGGCTTCTCTTCGAGTCAACACGTGTCCTTGCTTAACTCTGAATCGCTTGATCCCCATTCATAAATTGATTAAAAAAAGGGCAAGTCCTGAACTTTTCACAGCCTCCTATCCTGCCGCAGCCCCGGTTCCGCCCACGGCCATTTAACAGCGCCACAGCACAGCCCCTTCCTCGCTCTGGCCCGGGACGAAGAGGCTTGATAGCCGCAAAGTAAACGACCTTGGCGCCGCCAATCGCCTAACTCGGTTCCTTACAGCGCAAGCCCCCCCGATGCCGGGTCCCACCTGGGTATTCTCTCCCTCACGGAAAGCCTGCATCACTTTCTGCCGCACCGCGACTCCCAAATCACGGCCGCGCTTGGTCTCCTCCACGGGCCACTCTTCGCAGAGCTTCAAGAAGCGCCGGTACCGCGCAGACGCCATCTTGGCGGACGTTTACCCGGCGCTATTGGAGGCCGGTTCACATGGCCTAGCCTGCGCTGGTTACGTCACTCAGTTTTGGCCCACGAAGCCAGGGATCTGTTACGAGAGAACAGAAGATTGCGCCTGCGCGAATGTAGCTGGCCGATACTGAGGGATATTTAGTTTTAATCACCGGGATCACCGTTGTAGAGTTACGGGAGAAAGTGAGACATCAAAAGATGAAATCAGAAATCCACTAGGGATTGCACTGATTGGACTGGGGCCAATGGCTTTGAGCAGTGTTTCTCAACTTCAGCGACTTTTAAGTTATGTGGACTCCAACTCCCAGAATTCCTCAGCCACTTTGAAGTTCAGAAACGCTGCTGTATAATTAAAGAATTAAGGAAATAACGTTTGTTAGAAATGAAGGAATATTAATGGTAGCCTGAACACATAATGCTCAATGATAGTGATGTATTTAGTTATGTTTGATGGACAACCAGTGATCTTATTTCTAATTGTAAAAACTGATGCACAAAAGCTTGTAACCAAAAGACATGCTTGACGAAATTGAGGAAAGTTTTTTGTATGTTGTTTTGTTTTTGTTTTTAAAAATAAAAAATATTTATTTAAAAAAAAAAGAAACGCCACTGTAACTCGGGACTTGCTATAGGTAGTCTTCAATTTACGACCACAATTGAACACAAAATTTCTGTTGTTGAGACATTTGTTAAGTGAGTTTTGTCCCATTTCCGACCTTTCTTGCTATAGTTAAGTGATCATTGCAGTCATTTAAGTTAGTAACACAGTTGTTTAGTGAATCTGTCTTCCCCATTGACTTTCCTTGTCAGAAGGTCGTAAAACTCGATCACGTGATCTCAGGACACTGTGGCCGTCGTAAATATGGGTCAGTTGCCAAAGTGTCTGAATTTTGATCAAGTGACCAGGGGGATATTGCAATGGTTGTAAGTATGAAAAATGGTCATAACTTACTTTTTTCAGTGCCTTTGTAATTTTGAATGGTCACCAAATGAACTGTTGTAAATCGAGGACTACCTATATTAAGCCTCTGAAGAATAGATTTCCCAATGCAAATGACATTACAAATATAAGCTGAGAGACAGATGTCCAGAGCAAATGACAATAAAACCAGAACGGTGATACCTGTGCCCTATTGTTACAGCGTAGACTATGCTCTCTGGCCCTTATGACGATATGGCATGCAGCCATAGGGGTGGTTAGCACTCTGAAAGCCCCCCTTTTCCCTTTAATTAATCTCTTTTAATCATCCTAGCCTGTTTTTAAATTTTAACTTTATATACAATTTTTCTGTTTTAATATTTTATTGGACATTGGCCAGAGCTCCTCTGTGAGGGAGAGGAGCAGTTCCAGAATGTGCTAGACAAACAAATCATTGTCATTCACTTTAGCCTTGTCTCAGAATATCAGGGGCAGAATTTCCATTCTATTCCATATGTACATTTCATCACTTCCGCCTCCATTGAGCTCCTTTGCTGAGAGCATCATTGTATCAGCAAAATTAGCATGCTGGTGACTGAATCAATAATGTATCTTTGGCAATGTAATCAAGTGTTTGGTACTTAGGGTTTTGTAATTAAGTTAGGGGCTTATTTTGTTTTTTAAAGATATAAACCCTTGCAATAAATATCATTTCCCATCTATGCATCTCACTGAACACTCACTCCCAGTAAACATAATAAAAAGCTGTTGAAGCCCATGGCTTTTTATAACCACCAAATACTTCACCAACACATGACATTAATCTTAACAAACTCAGTTCCTCAAAGTTTCCCCTATTTTTATTTTTAAAAACAGGAAAAATATTAAAATCCAACTACCCTAGTTTTTGAGGAAAAACATCCTAAATACTCTTTGGAGGCCTTGAAAACATGAGACCTACTGTATATTCCTCAAGAACAGTGAACGAGACATTAACTAGCTGATTCATCTGACACAGATCTACAATGAGGACATTATTATGTCATTCAGATTGGAAAAATCCGACTGGATGGTAGTCAAAAGAGGGAAGACTGATGGAGTGGAATCACCAGCAAGCCACATAGCAGACATATAGACCAACTACAAATACCCTGGTTTTCCACAGTCATGTGTGAACCACAATCAGGAGTCAGAAACATCGAAGTATCACCAAAAGTTAAGATAGGCCCTGAAGAGCAAGCTCAATGGGAAGAACAAGATCCATGCCACCAATATGTATGCTCTGCCAATGTGAAAACTTGTAGCTCCTCAAAACGTACCGCAAGCCCCAACACCCAGAGACACTGCTCATCTGGAAAGAGGGCAAGCAGGGTGTACCAAAGGTCAAAGCTACTATCATGGGTAAGACCCAGAACGTCGAGGAGTACATCAGTAAAATGCTAATCAAAGATGAGCTGTTGGGAAAATATCTGACGCAGCAGCAGACAAGGGAGGAACACCAAGCAAAGAAAGTGCCATGGGAAGACAAGACCCTGCATGGGATGCACCATTGACAGATAGCAGAGTGGCAGATACTGGGGAATTTCTACCTGTGGATATAAAGGGCTGGACTAAAACACAGCACTGAAGCACTGATCATAGCAACATGAGAATAGGCGCTAAGCAACAGATCCACAAAAGCAGGGCTCTACCACACTAGACAGTACCAAGGTACAGATGTCAGAGACAGTCCAATACATGATATAAAATGCAGGCAGGAATAGCTTAGCTGAACAGCACAACCAAGTAGCTAGCACTATGTATAGGAGCATTTGCACAATGTATGGGCTAAATTCTCCCAAATCCTGATGAGAAATTCCACAGAAGATGGTGGAGAATAACAAGGCTAAGATCTTGTGAGATTTCCCGATCTAGATGGGCAGGCAAGTAAGGCCAACCAACCAGCCATTGTGGTAGAAAACAAGGACCAGAAGGCAGCAATGGTAATAGATATAATGACAACAGCATTATGAAGAAGGAATATGAAAAGCTGGAGAAATATCAGCGGCTCAAAGGAGGAAAGGTTGTGGAAAATAAAGGCGAAAGTGGTCCCAGTGGTGATAGGAGCACTTGGGACTGTGACCCCGCCCAGATTGTAGTCCAACAGATCCCAGAAACAACTTAAGAGTTTTCTGTCCAGAAGAGTGTAGTGCTAGAAACTACTAAAATACTCTCCAGCATTCTCAAACTTTCAGATCACTGGTGGGGGATGGATGGATGGATGGAGGCAGGCAAGCAGGCAGGCAGGGAGGGAGGCAGGGAGGGAGAGAGAGAGAGATAGAAACAGACAGACAGACAGAAAACACTTCTGTGATGGAAATTTTATTGTAATATTTTCCAAGCAAGATGAACATATGATTTTGGCAGCCAAGAGAAGCAAATTTAATGTACTTTTATAGTAGAGCTAATCCTATTCTTCATAGGAGAAGAATTCTTCTTCCATTTTTTATGTCCTGGAAAATTTAGTCCTTATATAGGATAGATATCACTGCTCTATTGATATGTTGAGACTACTATACTTGTTTTGTTGGGGAATAGGCAGCCTAAACATCTGGCTGACTGTGTAACCAACCATAACAGTACAAATAGTAAAAGGTCCCTTGGGTGCAATCCAAAAACAATGACAACACCAATTGAACACTACTGGCATTGAGAAGATCACCATAAGTCAGTTGCAAAAGGTAGCTTTCCTTGGAATAGTAAATGGGGACAATACCTTTAAAATCATCAAACGGCATCTTCTGCCTAGGCTAGATCTTGAGAAGGACTCGATAGGTGGATAAAATGCCTAATCCAGTCTAAACATCTGACTGATTCTGTAACAAACCAATTCAAGCCATACAAATCCAGTTGGTTTCAAATGGATTAGCTAAAGCATGACCCCCCAGCCCCCGCCGTTCAAGGTAGGTGAATGGAGGGCTATCTTTCTCCTTAAAATATGTCCAAATTTATTTTCTTGGACAGCAAAAAAAAAAAAGTATTGTTCTGCTGCCAAATTGCTTCAACGGATGTCTCATCTTTCCTGGGGCAGAGTGGTTTAAGCTGAGGAAAGGACAGAGATGTATGTGGATAGGTGCTAAAAATGAGCAAAATTGGAGAATTGTGAAAAATCCAAAGAAAATCCAGAATTTGTTAATTCCATCTCTGCACCATCTGTGTTAGTACCATCTCCATTTGGTCCTAGTGATGTATTTACAAAGGAACAGAATCCTTCATAGGTGTGGGCACCCCCGAAACTTCTAATTGTTGAGAGCAAAAGGCAGGTGCATAACACTATTTATGTCATTCTATTTGTGGTGGCATCGCTGGCAGATGCTTGATATATAGTTAGGCAGATGCTTTTTCAGGGCACTATGTTTTCTAGTATAATTCCCCAGTGCTCAGACTTGACCAGTAACTCTGAAAGAGACAATTTAAGGGGAAGGAAAAATTTGCTAGATGTAATTTTAGCATGGCAATATTTTTATTCAATCCTTATACAACATAATTTAAGCATTTATCTAGTTATAATGCTCATTGAATTGACCCAGGAAATTTAGGAGGTATCTGGGTTGTTCCATTCTATGCATATTTACTCAGACAAAAAGAGGAGTTTAATGCCATTTCCCTAAAATTGCTTAGAGGAACTTCCTACAAAGTTAAGCTTTTACAGCCTTGATGTTTTATAGCACAGTTATCTACAATTCTGTGCTGTAATAAATCCCACTGAACTTTATATGGCATCCTCCCTGGAAGTAGGATACAATTGCAACTTTTATTTATACATTCACTTAAATGTTGAAGGATGTTCCATCAAATATATATCAATGTGCTTAATTCAGAAGAACTAGCTCAATATCTTATAGTCTGCATTAGGAGTTGTAACAGCTATAATCTAGATTGTTGCAGAAAATGAACATACGCATAAATTGCTTTCTTAATGTCAAATTATTATTTTATAAATATTTGACACAACAAGAGTTTGAGTTTGACAGGCAGCTCAAATGAAGACAAATCCTTTTGCACCCGAAGCCTATGAATGTCTATGTGGAATTGCTTTGGATTTTGCGATGTCAGTTGCATATTAACAGTATTCAAGATTATGAATAATTTCTAGTAATTTCCTGAAGCTGGGCAGCAGGCTAAGTGGAATATGTACTTGGCCTAATGATTTAATCTGCCTGTCACACAATTTGTGGTTATTCACAAGCCACATTAAAGAAACATGTAAATAGCAAAAAGATTTCCCTGGAGATCTGGTATTTAAACTAGGAATTATGTAAATATTGACAGATCTGTGAGAAATAACATAAGGAAATATAGACACAGTCAATATGTTGTAAGGCCCATATACTTTATTTACAGTTTCACATTCCATCTTGCCTGCATGTTTCTAAATCTATACTTTGTATTTACAACACTCAGCGGATTTTCCATATGACATGGGAGCAGTGTTCTTTATTTACCAGTAGTATACTCCAAACTCCTGTAAACATTTTGTGAAGTTTATTGTAATGGTTACCCACATGCAAGAAAAATACATACATGCATGCATAGAAATGTTGATATAAAATGTCTATCATTATTGGGCCCATAATGATATCGGTACACCTATGTTTCAAAATTGTCTTAACTCCTCTGCAGTGTAACTCTGGCCTGAAATATCAAGGTATGAATCTCTCCATAACTGCTTTTTCCAGATTTTGTGCCCTCTCTGTAACAAGTTCTTATTCTTCCATCAATACCTTACATTATTTCTCTGAGAATATCTGGAACCCTCTGCTTTTGATTGTGGCTCTGATTCTACTTACCCTTTGGAAAATACTTTGGCATAGACACTAGCATGGAATACAAAGGAACAAGGAGTTAATTTAAGGTTTTTAAAGTACTGCTGTTTAGTAGCTAAGCTTGTTCAAAAGTGATTGTCCTTTTTAACCCATCAAATTGGATGAATTAAGCTGAATTGTTTTAAGGACCTGCCAGCCTATCTTCATAACTCTTTTCATGAGTTTCATAGTTGTTTGGTCCTTGCTCACCCCACAAATCTGATTGGCTCTTCATTAAAAAAATCCTTAACTCTTTGAGTTCTTTTCAAGTATTCTTTTTCACAAATGACACGAATAGGCAACAGTAGAATTAGAAAAGAAAATCATCCAATGTTCACAATTATGAGGATTTCTGCTCAAACTATAGTGGCATATTAGTATGAGCTTTCCTTAACAAACTGCCCTTTTTATTGCTGTAGTAGCTGGACGGCTTCCTACTGTTATAGCCCAATGTACAGGTTCTGCTATTTCAAATCATGAGTCTTTAATTCCGTAATTGTCATTCTCCCATAGATATACTCTGGAAAATTTTAATTAAGTTTTCTAGACCAAAAATATAACCATGATCTGGTCCTTCATATCTCAAGTCTTTGTAAGTTGTGTGAGCAAAGTCTATCATGCGAACATCAACTTTAGGATGGCTATTCCCATGTGAAGCAGAGCAGACTAGGTTTTGATAGTGTCCCTGAGGGTCATTGTCTGAAGGCATTGTTTTCTCCAGTCCCTCATAGTTTATGAGAAGTGAGCTAGAGAAGAACCGGTAAGAATTTTGGTTTTTGATGACAGATAGCAGAGTATTCAGCTGAAATAAAATTGGTTCCACGAGGTCTGTTCTAAAATGATTCCCATTGTGAAGGAACTGGCAAAGGGCTTGCTTGAAGCCATCTGGTGAAAGTTTTCGTCCATAGTACTTATCCTTGCAATTATATTGGATGGTATCTGCCTGGTAAACCTGAATTAAAAACAATAACAATCTATATTAGCCATCTGTTTTGCAGATTGTAATTTGTTATGTGATTTTATGTACTCCTTCTGAAAGCTTCAATAGTACATTTTGAATGTGTGCATTAGAAGCTTACTATATTTATCTTTATCACTGCAAGGCAGGACTACAATGTCTTGCATACAGGGAACTCAAGTGCTGTGAAAGTACAATCTGAGATCAAGGCTTTGCATTCATTTTAACATTATTTATTATATTTGTATAGTATCTTTCTTTTCAGTCTCTTTAGTGCATTCTTTCAGTAAACCAAAGACGTACTTGGGCTGACCTAATTACTGGTTTCCATGTTACCCAGCAATATTCAGACCTACTGTATCATCTTTTTAAAAATGTATATGTCAAAGGATTTAATTTAATAGCTCTTGATGGCAAAATAAATGTACACTCAGGCAATCCAGTTCTGAAATCTGCTTTCAGTTGCCACACTGACAGAAATGACTGCTTTGATGATTACACAGCTGCAATTATTCTAAGCCACAGGACAGCTTTGTGTTCTCCCACTAAGGAAGAATTTATTTAGTAGATGATTGTCTTTGACTTAGATCATCTGCTAAAGTGTCTCTCTCTATTAAAGTAGTTAGTAGGAGGATCAAAACCTAAAATAAAATCTGCAGCTCTAGTGTATTTGCTTTCTATGAATTATCCTTATTTTTAGTGGCAAAGAAGCTGCTGCTTAGCTTTCTTCAGGGTGTAAAAATAATCCAGGTGCATTTAAATAAATGGGCATTCCTCATCTGAATAGTGGACCATAGCCATTGCATATTTTTGTCTCCATACACTTGCTTAACTTAGATAAGAGGTGACATTTTGTTGTGATTGCTATTTGATTAGTATTAGCTGCACTGTGATGGGGTTTTCATTGATTTTCAACATGACCAATCTTTTCCCCAAAAGATTTCAGAAGTGCATACATAACTTTTGCAAATTAATTTTTTGGAAAACTGTAATTATCACCGATCAATAAGCATTTCAGATATACCATGTCTTTCTAAGCACAGACTGAGGCTAACACAGAGATGCTTGGATGGAAAATCATATTTGAATTTAATTTATTTATCACCCCTTGTTTATTTATAATCACTAAATTCATGGTACTCTTTCATGGTAACACGTGTAATTTTCAAAACAGATTTCTACTCACCTGCATGCCACAAATACGGACTCCAAGGGAGGCTGATGTACTCTGTTCACATTTCTTTATTTGCCGTGCTTTCTTCTCCTCTGATGCATCATCACCATGCTGCCTGGTTCCCATTTTTAAGTCCAGAATGCATGGGTATTTATATTTGGATACAACATTTTCTAGCAACAGAAATTCTGGATGTACTAGTTAAGGAAATCAGCATTTTACTTAGGTTTACTTTGCAGTTTTCCATTAGTTTCTGTGCTTAGCTTCTTGTTTCCACTTCAGCTCATTTATCATGAGAAATGTGTCCATCATTTTCTGTCCCTAGTGAAGGTCAATATAATATTTCTTCTTAGAGTGATCAACAATCAATGTACATATGTTGAAGGATAGTTTTAATTACAAGGTTGAGCTTTCACATACTACTAAGATGTGCGTATCATGGTTCCTTGAATACAATTTCTACGTGTGTAGTCTTTTTTAAAAATTATATCTGAAAAGACTTTCAGCACAAATTCAAAATTTGGTTTGTGTCTCTATATAACATTTTAGTGGAAATGAAATATTTTAAATATTCTTATAATCTGGATTATACAAAATTGAGCGGTTACATATCAAGTATAAATAGTGAAACTCAAAAATATATGAGATACAAATATGGTTTCCTGCAAATGTTTACTAAATAGGTTATGGCAAATAGGATGTATAAAGAAGATTAACACTGTTAATTATTACTATACCAGAGATACATAGCTGCCTTTCTGATAATTGTTAAATGCTAAATAAATTAAAATCTGCATTTTTCCTATTATAGACAAATCCAGATCAAAATATTTGAGAGTTTCATCAAGTTTAGTGTGTACATTGCTGCAATCTGGGTCCCACTGAAATGTATGTTTACCAACATAATCAATGTGTAATTTAGACTTAAAATGTCCTTTTTGTCATTAACCTATTGCACTTAAACTTTTGATAAACTGTCTCTTCTATGTTTGTACCTATAACAGTACTAGCAGCCTTTAAAAAATACAAATTATCAATTATACATGTGTACTGTAATGTTCAGCTAATTCAGGAAAAAAGATACGGTGAGGTTTATTCTCCTTATACTTGGAAGACATGCGATTCAGATGCTGTTTGTGACAGTGCAGTCCCCATGGATTAAAGCTGTTATTTGCCTCTTGGTTCCCATTGGCATCCTCCATAAGTGATGATACATCTTGGTGGTGCTGAAGATCTGTCTGCAGTCGTGTGTTCCCATGGCAGCTAGACACAAAGGAATCTGATTAGCTTATTGTCTGGAAGGAAAAAATTACTACCATACATCTCAGCATATCTATGTATTTCTAAACCCTTGTAATCTCAGCAGGATTTTAGGCATAGTATTAAGCCCATGCAGTCAGAAGTAGGGTTCTGCAAGTTCACAATTCAGACTGCAGCCTGACAGAGTCATTTGGTACACTGTTTAGAAGTAAGCCTTATTGAGTTCAGTCTGACTTATTCTTAAGAATGTGGGCACTAAACTGCAACCTTTATTGTGAGACAGAATGGTAAGGATTGTAACCTAGCTAAAGATTCCCCTTGCACATATGTGCTAGTCGTTCCCAATTCTAGGGAGCGGTGCTTATCTCTGTTTCAAAGCCCAAGAGCCAGCGCTGTCCGAAGATATCCGTGGTCATGTGGCAGGCATGACTAAATGCCGAAGGGACAAAGTTACCTTCCCACCAAAGTGGTCCCTATTTTTCTACTTGCATTTTTACATGCTTTTGAACTGCTAGGTTGGCAGAAGCCTGGACAAGTAACGGGAGCTCACTCCGTTACTGGAACTGCCGACCTTTCTGATTGACAAGCTCAGCATCCTAGCCACTGAGCCACCGTGTTCCTCAAGGATTGTAACCTACCCGGTGTTAAAAATTGTAGACCTATTTACATATAGGCAATGCACACAGTTATCAGTTAGTCATGACCAGCAAGCAATTTTCTGATTAACGAATAAAGGAAAATTTTATTTTATAGTTTAAGAATAGCACAATGAGCCAACATTTTAATTGAGAATAAATCCCCCAAATTGTGCAAATAATTCAGACAGTCCACTTTTATCTAAAAGAAAAGCGTGCATGAGTTTAACGTGCCTCTTCCCTCCCTCCTGCCAATAAAAGATTAGATAGATTATCTTCCTCAATTACTACATTGGTGAAGTTAAGCAGCTTATTCTGTCCAAGGGCAGCCTCAAGGTGTATAAAATCTGTTTGACTTTGTCATCTATTATCTTAGATGGAAATCAAGTACAGTATCTGGGCTGGAAATAGAGGCAATGCAAGCAGGATTGTGATTGGCAATGAAGGAATAGGTACAATATAAACCTAAAAGTTCATTTAAAAATATTCATGCTAGTACAGTTTTCTGGCAAGTCAAAATCATTGGATAATCCTAGAACTCATTTGTGGGGCAAGGCCCATACATAAATGTGGGATTTATGTTAGCAATTTACTGGATGGAAACCAGAAAATTAAGCTTTCTTCTTTTGTATTGCATTTCTGGCTTTTTGTATTGCTCACCTGCTTTCAATGACATTTGTTAATGGGGTTTGATTCCATTTGACGGTTTTTGCTTGGTTGAGTTTCTGCCATATTGTCATTGAACACTCCTTTGAGGTGTTATCCAAGAAATTGTGATGATCTGTGTGTGGACAGGCTACAAAATTCAGGTTCCCCATGCTGTCCTTCTTGAGATATACAGATATTACACCTTTAAGTGGAAAAATAAATTGCATCAATGTGGGAAAATTGATATGTAAATTCATATACATAAAATCTGATACAATCCTAGATTTCTTTTTCTAATTTAACATGTTCATTGCTAATTTAAGAACCTCCATATTCAAAGCAAATAAAATAAACTGTAGTTCTTCATACAAAGTTAAACTGCAGTTAAACTTGCCACAGAATGCAGTGATGATTATAATATTGAATGATTTTAAAAGAAAAGAAACATTCATAGAAAGAAAGGTAAGCAATGACAAGTATTAAAAATGTCTACACATTTCTAGGGAGTGAAATTAAGACAATGCTTCAGTCCTCAAGCCTTCCATCAAATTCTGGTGGGCCTTTGTGGAAACAAGATGCTGCATTATGTAACCTTTGATCAGATCACAGCTGAACTCTTTTTATTTGCTCGACATTTTTTCCAAACCATGTCTATATGAGACTTTATAGAGAAGTACAGAGATGACCTTGAAGAAAACATTGATTAAAAACCATCAAGTCAGGATCAGCTTCTAGTGACCCCATAGTTTTTTCTATCACAATTTGTCCCTAACCTGGTCCTACAGGTCTTTCAAAAATGCACACATTGCCATTATAACTGAGTCCATCTACTGATTCTACTCTTCTTTTTCACAGTATTAAAACATGATTGTAGAAAGAATAACAAAGAGTTGGAAGAGGCACTGGAAGTCCTCCAGTCCAACTCTCCATTCAAGCAGGAGACCTCATACCATTTCAGATAAATGGCTGTCCAGTCTCTACTTAAAAACCTTCATGGACGGAGCTCCCACAACTTCTGAAGGCAAGCCATTCCACTGGTTAATTGTTCTCATTGTTAGAAAGATTCTCCTTGATTAGTTTCCATCCATTGCTGCTTGTCCTTCAGGTGCTTTGGAGAATAGGTTGACCCTCTCTTCTTTGTGGCAGCCCCTCAAATATTGGAACACTGCTATCATGTTACCCCTAGTCCTTCTTTTCACTAGACTAGCCATGCCCAGTTTCTGCAATCGTTCTTCATATGTTTTAGCCTTGTTGGTTTTGTTCTTCCTCCTTAGCTTAGCATTTACCCATGAGTAGTTTGTCTACAGTCAGCACCTGATGATATTTTTAATGCTATAATTGAGTTGCTATACCTCAACTCAACAATAGTAGCTTTAAAAATAGTATGGTCACTTAATGTTATGTACTCCATATGATGATGTCTATATACAGGCATTGTTTAGTTGTGTGAAGAAGTATTAGTTAAGAAATCATTGGATACAGAAATTGATAATTAGTTCTCCTGCTTCATCTCCTGTAGCAACTATTAGGAAAACATTAACTTGGCCCAGGAAAACAAGGAAATACGAGAAAGAAACTCAAGACTGTTTTGCCTTGATTCTCTTTGATATAAGAGGTAGAGAAGAAGAAATAATGACAGGATTTCAAGATTCAATTATTATAGCCTATATCAGTAAAATAGTGTCCCCAGTATTTTATGTAGTGTCTTTTTCCTGACCTAGGTTATCCTGAAGGGCTGACAGAGATATGTTATTTTGGTGTGCTGTTTCTTTAAAGTATGTAGAGATGTCAACTATGGATGGGGGATAATCAATCTCTGCTTTCTGTGTTCATATTGATCCAAAATTCTTGCTGTGTGCTCAAGATCCTAAGTTACAGGAGGTTGGCAAGCAAATTATATACTCCAAAGGCCTAATCCCTGTGTCAGAATGTTGGGTGTGTCAAATTGCCCCCTAAAGTAGAGAATAAGGATGTAAGTTAAATTACACAGTCAACTGGAATAACCCCGTCTTTTTTTCCTTCCAATTTTTTTCCATTTCAGTATGATTCCATGTCCTCCAATTTGTGTAAGGAGAGGAATGTAGAGAAATCTTGGCAAGAAAACTTTGTCTCTATTTTGATAGTGATCTTCACAGCACTAAAAGAGATGTCAGAAATTAACTATAAAGTATTCACAGGTTAAGGTTAAGAGATGCATATTAAGCATATTAAGAGATAGATGATTGATAGGTAGGTGGGTAGATAGATGATAAATAAATAAAGAGATAGATATTTAGAAATATTTTTTTTCTCCAAAAGATATATTATGGCTTATTTTTCAGTTAGTTCTTATTTTCGGGGAAATATGGTAAACGTGTCCGTCTGGTCGACAATCTTCAATGGGGTTTATTTTTGGGGTAGCTTATATTACGAGCATCCTGAAAAATCATGTTAGGGCTTATTTAGATCTTATTTTGGGGTAAACATGGTTCTGTTGACTGGAAATTTCAGAATTCTTTAAAATTAAACCAAACTTCGTCTACATAGGTCTAATTCCAGGACTGATCTCTGTAAAAGACAAGTTATGACTATCCTATTCAGCACCCTCTTCATGCATTTCAAATTAATTCCAGTGCCCATTCCATGGGAATTCTGAAGCTATCTGATTGGAAGGTTCAGATTTACTATTATACACAGTCTTTCCCTTGAGCTTCACTATTGAGTAGTAAGAGAACATGAAGTGCCTTTAATTTCCCCAGATGAGATAATCATCTTTGGAAATCAAATAAAATCCAAATCAGGCAAAGAAGATGATTACTTGATTTGATTTCACCGCAATGTAATTTGGGATTAAAAAGTAGGATAGCCATATTATCTAGTCTTAACCTTTCCTTTAGTTATCTAGGGTGCTGCTTTGCTTGTTCTAAAATAGAACAAGCTCTTTTTCACATTGCCACATATGTGACATTTGAGTAATCTGCCTTGCCCTAAAATAATACACCATGGAAAGCAAAAGTGGGAGCTGCCAGTTACTAAGAAAGTAGAACTTGTTGTTGAAATATGTTAGAAGTTCTTCCAAACAGGAACAAACATGACATAATCAAATTAGAATAGTCCTCTCATATGTTTGTATAATTTTTCAAATGCTGAAAGCTCAGAAGTAATGGATAAAGGACGTGTATTATCCTCAATACTGTTTCCGTGGGAAGTAATTGCAAATTAAGTAGTTGTTTCACTCGTAATATTGACCAAGGAAACTTCTAAAAGTTATTTTATTCCACTGTTATACTGTGGAATACATAATCTTTACTCTGACATATGGATATGGTATATGTTTTTACCTTAAACAGAGCATCCACGTTTTTGTTTATTCTTACAACTCTATTATTTATTAAATTGTTATCTTGCCTTTATAAATAACTCAAGGCAGCAAACATACATAAATACTCCTTCCTCCTCCTATTTTCCCTATGAAATGAATTGAGTTGTGAGTGATTGGCCTAAAGTCACCCAGCTGTTTTTTATGCTTAAGGCAGAACTAGAACTCACAGTGTCCTAGTTTCTAGGCCAGCACCTTAACCATTACACCAAACTGGCTCTCCAAACTCCATATAGTAATAGTGCAAGCAAAAATTATATTAATAAAGAAGGATATTTGTATCTCAGGGCCTGAAATGAAAATTATATTAAAAATTATATTATATTCAAAAACTATATTCTTTGTCTATAGATGAAACAAAATTAACAAAACAAAAGCCAACAGGGGGTGATGGAAGAGGTCAAACTACTTGTACAGATCAAATTATTACTTTGCGTATAAAGCAATAGCTTCCTAGAATTTCTAATAGAATAATGCCAAATATTTTATCCTTCTGATTGAAATTAGAAGTGCATTGATTTATTTTTGTAGTGAAAAGAATATTGCAGAAACTTTAAAACTATAGCATGTTCTTAAAATTGTATTTTTTAATCTTTATTCAATAATGCTTGGCTTGTTAAAAGTTCCATCAAAGCACCCATCTACAAAATGCAGACAAGTTCAAAAGAGAGAAATTAATACTGTATTCACTTCTAGGTCTCCTCTTTATACCAAACAGGTGGTGACCCCTATTGGTGAAACGTAGGTATTGCCGATGGCTGTGGTTAGTGACACCTTTATTTTTGTTTACCCATATGATAGCATAAGAGTTGTCAGTCAATCAACCAGGCACTCATGAGAGTACTCAGTTCCATCTTTCTTCTATGCATTTTTTCCTTTTTCTTTCCCCAAAGATGGTTGGCATTCTACAGCTAGTGAGTATGCCATGTCCTCATTAGCTCATTACGTCCTTCACACAACTAAGAGGTTTTTACATTTTTTTTATTTCTGAAAAACTTCAGGATCTTTCAGCAGTGTCCATGGGAGGAGATAAAATTGAGAGGATAGTAAGACTTGCTCCTTTTGAACTTGTTATTTTTCCCCTTCCCTGCAAGCATTTTGATATTTCTCTATTGTGCCACTGGAACCATTAGAGGCCTGTTCTGATGTCTGATCTTCAGAAACAGAAAGGATAAAAATCTAATAGAAAAAAATATAGTAACTCTGAGCTTCAATGCTCCCTGGAATTGGTTGTTATTTTACTGATGCTTCATTATCCAGCTAGGTAATCATTATCAGTATCTTCATTACCTAGTTAGGTAATGAAATGTCTGCAAGAAAATCTTAAAAAGCACCAAGAACTTCACAAAATAATAATTTTTCTGACACTTGCCTTGAACACAAAGTGGTCTATATACTCTGACTTCAAACAGTATGTTTTGTTACAAAATGCACATTTGATTTTGGATTAGTTATTGAATGAATTAACCCATGGTGGTCTTGAAAACCTTATTGATGAGTATAATAACAGAATAACAGAGTTGGAAGGGACCTCGGAGGTCTCCCAGTTCAACTCCCTGCTCAAGCAGGAAACCCTATATTATTTCAGACAAATGGTTGTCCAATCTCTTCTTAAAAATTTCCAATGTTGAAGCACTCTCGATTTCTGGAGGCAAATTGTTCCATAGATGTTAGAAAATTTCTCCTTTGTTCTAGGTTGGTTCTCTTCTTGATTAATTTCTATCCATTACTTCTTGTTCTGCCTTCAGGTTCTTTGCAGAATAGCTTGACTCCCTCTTTTTTGTGGCAGCCCCTTCGATATTGGAACACTGCTATCATATCACCCTTGCTCCTTATTTTAATTAAACTTAGACATATCCAATCCCTGCAACCGTTGTTCATATGTTTTAGCCTCCAGTCCCCTTAATCAGCTTTGTTGCTCTTCTCTGCATTCTTTCTGGAGTCTCAATATCTTTTTTATATTGTGATGACTAAAACTGAATGTATAATATATGTGATACCCAGCCAAAATGACTTAACTAACAAACCACAGTTGACCAAAATCATAGTTAAATAAGTAGCTATCCTCCAAGTCTGTTTCAATTATGTAACATTGTATCAGTAAGTGTGGATTTGGGCTTAATGGCTTTTTTAGACATAAAATTGCTGCCATTTCAAAATGAGATAAATACCCACAGTGAGAATGGGACCAGTAGGTACCATTATATATCCCAGGGGTTCAGTAGGCAAAGAAATTAATCTTAATGTTCACAGTCCGAAAGTTTTGAAAAAAAAACAAAACCATTTCTCTCCCAGTTGGATAGTGCCAGAAGCTTGCAAACACTGTTGCAGCAGAGAATTTGGGGCTGTGTGTCTAGGTAAGCCTTAGATCTTTACATTCAATTTAGGTCTGCTACAGATTTATTCTGTACTGTTAAAATCACCTGCTGTGGTAGACAAAGAAACTACGGCTTCTCCCACTGATTCTTCTATCAATCCTTTCATCCAAGCTGCTAAAAAGCAAAATGACTACAAGATTGGAAAGGGGAAATGGCTAAGGAACGGGTGGAAGAAATCACAGTTTTTCAGTCTTTTCCTACTTTCAAAAGGCACAGGGCTAATTCTACATCATGACAAGGCAAATCTAATTTTGAAAAAAACAACAACAACACCTTAGTATTTATTCCATGTAATAAACAGTGCTCTGTAATTCTATATTTCAGCCATGCTTCTCCTGTTGACTTAAATGGGGCTCACAAGGCTGAGGTGTCAGACAGCCTTTGACATATTTATGCCATTCCCAATAAAGCCTGGCGGGGACACAGTTGCAGCTCATAGTCTCAAATGACAGATTACTTTTGAGCATAGCTGGTGGATAAGGCATCTTTGACCTTTTGATGACACATCAGTGATAGTGGGCCATCTTCTCAAGGATATTACAGATTCTACTTAGTAAGCATAGCATTTCCAATTCTAGCTCTACTTCCTCTCAACTGCCCCTAATGAGAGTCTTACATAGCACTGCTCTTTTATAGGCAGCTCCCTTCCCTCAGTAACATGAGCTACCCGAAGCAATATCTGAATAATTTTAAGATTTAGATGGGAAGTCAGGGCAAAGCAAAGTTGTCAACTGACTATTTTTAATGTCAAGCTATACCTTTATATATATTGTGAGCAGGTATATATATACATATATATGTTATGTCCATGTATGTATGTATGTATGCATGCATGCATGCACGCACGCGCGCGCGCGCACACACACACACACACAGATAGATAACCTGCTCACAATATGGAGATTGCTAAGATCTGTAACTCAAACCTTTCAAGGGACAGAGGTAAGGGGATAACTTTAGAATCAATAGCAGTTGGTAAGATAATCTGAAAACTAAATATACCCACAGATACTAAATGTAGAGATTGTGATGGAATATGAAATATTTTCATTCCAAAATTCAGCATAAACAATTGACATTCTTATTGACAATTGACAAGAAATTGTATTTTTGTAGTCCATTTTTAAAAATAATTTATACCAGAGGACTCCAAGGAATATATCCAAAATTCACTTAAAATTGTATAGCAAAAAAGTTGCTGCATAGCAGCATTTTCTTACTTTATTAACCTTGTTTTCCCTGTATTTAACATTCATTACATTTTCTTAGCTCAGAGGTCTCAAGATGTTCTAAACACCTGTTCTCACCTACTGGAAAATCTGGATGCTGTTCCTTTTTCCATCTGTTTAAATAAGACCAGGGAAAATACAAGAGTATATCTGAAAGATATATCTATATCTCATCCAACACCTGGCATCTGTATTGCAGTCCTGAATGTGTAAAAATGAAGAAGAAATATGTGAAACAAGGGGTTTGTGTGTATCAGAAAGCTTTGGTGTGATAATGTATCAATTTCACTGTCAGATTTAATCCCCTTAGTCTTTGGGATCATATGACACCAAAGTAGAGCTTTTCATATATTCCTCCTCTTTATATCAGGCTTGCTGAATCAGCTCCCTCTTAGTGCCTAAAAATGCTTGCTCCATGTACCCAAAGGGAAAGGAGAAAGCCATTCTGACTCAAGCTGTCTATTTTTGTGTGTTACCTAAAAATATGGACAGATTCAATCTTGAATTGTCAGGTAGAGAGGCACATTTCATAGCTAAAGCAAAACAATTTAAAAATAACCCTAATTTATGAGCTGGAATAGAATGACAAGTACAGGAAGAGCTCAGAAGAACCAAGCCAGACTGAGAGTCTTAAAGCTGCAATAAATGCTGGCTGTTTTTTTTTTTTTTAAAGAGGATCATTTTATCGATCAACTATAAACCAGAAAAAACCCAGAATGCCACTAATATAAAAGGATTAGCCTAAAACAATGGATTCTTTGTACGTTCCTTGAGATAAAGAAATTGCTTTCCAATTGCTTGTTTTGAAAAGAAACATTTGGAGGTCTCTAATAGGTGAGGGAAGAGGGACACGGTGGCTCAGTGGCTAAGATGCTGAGCTTGTCGATTGGAAAGGTCGGCAGTTCAATGGTTCGAATCCCTAGCACCGCATAATGTAGTGAGCTCCCATTACTTGTCCCAGCTTCTGTCAATCTAGCAGTTCGAAAGCATGTAAAAATGCAAGTAGAAAAAATAGGAACCACTTCGGTGGGACGGTAACAGTGTTCCGTGTTCCTTTGGCATTTAATCACGTTGGCCACATGACCACGGAGACATCTTTGGACAGCACTGGCTCTTTGGTTTTGAAAAGGAGTTGAGCACTGCCCCCTAGGGTCAGGAACGACTAGCACATATGTGTGAGGGGAACCTTTACTTTAATAGGTGAGGGACACATAAGACCATTTCCTGCATAATTTTTCTTGACCCAAAGGGTGGTAACTGAGTAGAAAAGAACTAAACAAGTGGATCTTTCTTTGTTGTACAGGCTTCCAAATTGTTTGGAGGAAGAGCTCATGCTACTGTTGGCTGATGGGAAAAATTCAAAATCCACAACAATAGAACCAAGTAAAATGTAAAATGTTGCAAAGTTACAAGTTTTTGAATACTGCAGGACTGGTCATCAATCTAATGAAGAGAGATCATAGAATCAGAATGGTGAAGTTTCTGCACTGTGATAAGCCATAATATACTGGTAGTTGGATTTTAAATAGCATCTTGGGAAAGCTTAGTAACTGTGTCAAGTAAACTAGGAATTTTGGTTAAGTAATTGTATTTTTTCAATAGGCCATGGCCTATCCTTTCTATTAACCAATTTTGTTGTATTTAAGTACAATGACAATAAAGATTATACTTATTAGCTTATAATATAGCCTGTCCTTTTGTGTAGTGCATGTGACTCACGAAATGACAAGATAACTAAAGGATGCAATTAGCATATATTAATTTGAAAGACTTATCATTCAGTTAATGGGCCCTGTCATTGGAAGAGTGGATACATTGTGTAACTGCCACTTATTCCAAATGACCATAACATCTCCTACTAGGATTGTGTCCAGTGCTCCCACAAAGCCAATTGGAATCACTGGGGGACAATTGCAGACTGGTAAAACTCTTGGCCACCTTCAAGTTTTTGCTTTCCCCACATTTTAGGTGCACTTGAAGATGGTTGCCTGCCAAATATGCATCTTCCTGTCTTCCTTCCTTTCACAGAAGAGAAAAGAGCAAAAACATAGGCCAGGTGGCCTATTGCCCTTAAAGAACCTTCAGCTTTCTATATGAAAATCCTAGGGATAACAGCAAAAATGGGGAGAAAAATCCTGACATCACGATCCAAATTTGGAAGATACTGTGGGCACTGTAGAGAAAGCCATTTAGGTAAAATGAGAGTTGAAAAAACCTTGCAAATAAAACAATGTACCAGATTCCAATTAGCCTGTTGCAGCATAAATAGCCAAGGCTCTCATCGCATCAATATTAATTATATTGTGGCCTGCCACAGAGTCGGACAGTGAGGAGGTTGAGGAGGAACATGGGCCAGTCCTGGCGGCCGGGGAAAGCTCAGACGAGGGCTCTGCATCAGAGGCAGAGATGGAGCAAAGGCTGTCTGGCAGTTCGCAGCTGCCTTCGGAGCTAAACAGCAGTGAGGCAGAGGAACAGCTGGAACTGGTGTGCACATGCGCACATGCGTTCTTTTCTTCTGCGCAGAGCTGGCAGAAGAAAAGAACAGCTAAGAAATCAGGGTCGACTTGGGAGTAAAACCACAGGTAGCTGGTGAATGGCCCCTCCCATAGGAAATAAAAGAGGAGCGAAAGAGGAGTGGGCTTTTGCAGGAAACAATTCGTTCGTTCATTCATTAGTTCATTTCAGGAGTGTGAAGATCTGTCCGTGAATCTCAGAGACTCTGTGCCAAGTCTTTCCTTGCACAGCACTGCATTTGGAAAATATTTACATAGCAGCTTTCCAAGCTAGATAATGTCTGTGGTCATAACTTTACCTTTGAAAAACTGTTTACCAGGCCTTTGCTGAATGTGAATGAGAGAAATTCACATTCATTTAATAAAAGGGGTTTTGTTGGGACCAGGAATCTGCTTCGTGCTTTTTGAGGAAGCCTAGATCAGAACAGATATATATCACTATAGAATCCATCAACATATGCAACATAGTTTCAGCACATTTATTTCTGCAGGGCTCAAACCTGTTTGGCTTTGTACATGGCAATGGCAGGCAAAGGAGAATATTTGCAGAAGATATCAGGTTAGAAACATCTTGGCAATTCTTAGAAGCTGTTTTGCTTGAGTCTGTATAGCTCTGTTCCTGGATGTGTATTTTTAAATAAATAGGCACATTTATTTACTGACATGTGCAATGTAAACCTGAACAAAACCTAGTTGAAAATAAGTCTAATCTCATAATGAGCTCTAAACTAGACAAGTAATTTTGGGAGAGAAGATGTTGCCCAAAGGAAGGCATTTGTTTCAAGATTGTCTAATTTGTACTGAAATGAATAAAAACACGGTTTTATCTGAAAGTAGCCTTCTGAAATAGTGCTAGCTTGTGGTAGACTTAATTGGTGGTAGCTGGGTAACATTTTATAAAGTGATATCATTACAAAATGGTTCTTAAACTACAGTACCTCAAAACCTCCAGGAGTTATAAATATATGCAACTCTATAAAAATATGTAACTCCATAATGCCACTGGTGAATCCATGCCAAAAATATACAGCTATTTCTACTGACGCTCAGACTGACCTTTAGTTTTCTAGGAAGGTGTTCAGATTGTTTTCAAAGGTAATGTCTAAAGATATGCTGATACCAGATGAAGGGTTTTTTTGGGGTGACATGCCCTAAAAATTATAGGGGGCTAGTCAGTGGAATTTGTATTTCATTCTAATATTCCGAATTAGGAATTCCATTGCCATGCTTGTAGAAAAACTAGATCTTTATTATAAAGGTATTGAATGACAGTCATGTACAGCAGAATATCTGAAGCAAAATTATGAAAACCCATTGTTTCATATTTTTAGTTTCAAACAGCTGTCTGAAGAAACTTTCTAGTTCCCAACAAACCTCTTTATGACTTAACACTCCAGCTTGCCATTTGAAGCAGCAGGATGGATATTGCTGTGTAGAATTTACTTTTGTGAAAGTCCTTCAACCTATTTAAAATGGCAACACTTTATGTGAATTCCTGTGATGGTTTTTGCAGGCTTGAAATGCCTTCTTGGTAAAAGTAAAAGCTATGTACTGAAACTACAAAGTCTTATTCCTTTTCCCCCCACCAAAAAGTAGTTACCTTTGAGTGTAATTACAAGGATGCCTTTGAATGCGTTTCACATGATATACAGTTTCTGTGAAAGATTCATAAAACTGAGCTGTTGATTAATAAATTTGCAGATCATGCTTGGGTGAATTTATCTGACTTTGGGTATAAAACTTTCTCGGGATACTAGTAGCCAGCCAAAAATAGCAGTGGGACAACAAAAGAAGATGGGGGAAAAATGCTACTTTTTATAGAGGCCTACCGTACCTAAGATACAAAAATTCTGATCATCAATAGATGATAGCAAAAAAAAAAAAAAAAGTTTTTCTGTACAGTTTTGTTGCTATCTAGAATCTCATCTAGAGTTCCCAAATGTGGTAACTCTACTATAGACCTGAACAACTACTTTTGCGGGCTAACAGTTATGAAAAGATTTCTTCATTTCACAACTTTTTCTGCAATATTATAGAGAGGGAGAGATTATTTTTTTAATACAAGCAACGCCTGTAAAGTATGTATTATTTTTCAAGGGAAAATGAGCCATCTTGATGTTTTCATGTTAATGGTAAAAGAATGAAATAAGAGACGTGGGAGGTGATTGTATATTCTATTGATCTCAGATAAGAACTCTTAAAACGCAGGCATTCTTGTAAAATAGCTCTCGGCTGGAAAAGTGCCAACTCAGCCCCAGGGGGACAATTTTATGTTTAAATCTTGCCTCTTAGAAAGAAATGGGGTGGAAGGGGCTTTAATTAGGTCAGCCCGTCTTCCATTGCTTCACAGCCAGGATAGAATGAACAACAACTGAAGCAATGTGTAGTCTGAATACATATAAAATTGGAGGGAATGAGAGGATATTTTTGGTTGAAGCTGCAATAATTCTTATTACATAATTCATATCAATGTATTTGTTCCCTATCCCATTTTGAAAATTATTGACTGCAAGCTCTTTTTACATCTCAAAATGAAGTTTTCTCTTACACAAATGGGCTTGTTTCAAATTCTGGGTCTGCATGAATTCAACTTAACAAAATTATGCAAAATGTTGCTGTTGATTTCAAGCGACCTGTGTTTAGTTTTATGGCTTTATTGACTGGTTTGTATTTATTTATATTTTGTTTTCTAGATTTTATAGTAGCCAGCATCCTAGTATGGTTTCAGCAAAATGTAATGATATAATGAAAAGTATTTTTATAGAAAATATTAATATCTGATTGGCAATCTTTCAGAAACTCTGATTCCTGGTCAGAACAAACCTAAAAGCTCATCAGACTGACATAAGTCATTTTTTTTACCTTTCTGTGTGAAAATTGACCAGATTGGTAACTGAATCTTACTTCGACTTTGGAAACAAGGTTCAGACAGGAAATTTAGGCCTAGAAGTAACAAATAAGTCAGAGATGTTGAAGAACTGCTTAACATAGTGATAATCCTAAATTTTGGCAATTCTATTGCTATATTCTCCTCAAACATGAAGTTATGAATAGACTTTAATAAATAATACTGGTACATTACAGTTGTTCAAATAATTATGATGCAATGGATTTATCCCAACTTATATTGTTTTAAAGCTTATTTATATTCTGTTTTTGTTATTTGTATCATATTATTTCCTCTAAGGAACCTATAACTACATGCTAAGAGATCTTCCCACAGTATTCCTGGTGAAAAGACACTTGGGCCAAGAGATTATGAAATCCTGGAGCAGGTGCTACTTCTTTGGAGCAGATATCAGCATCAAAATTAGATGAGATATCTAGGCTAGTTATTGTGTATCTGATCTCCCAGGATTTCATTTCATGTGTTATTTCTCATACTAGGAATTGGCAAGGATGAATATCATCTGATTTAACTAATTTAAAGTTTATTATACTTTTGTTTGCCAACCCCTCATGCTTTTATTTATAAAACGTTGAATATTAGCTTATCTTTCCAAGACAACTAAAAACCCCACATCATCAAAGAGATACATATGGGTGGTTCCAGTCCAAGGTCATTGTGCCCCTCATATATGGAATGGATAATGATCAAAATCAGAATGACGGATTTTCTACAATTTAAGTTGTTCCCAGCCAAGTTTTTACAATAACGAATAACATGATTTAAAACAAATAAAATTATAATGAATAATAAGCTATGGAAAAATACTCCCCGCCATTGCTAGTCAGCTTTAGGTTTGATTCTTTTTTCCTTTATTTTCAGTCCAGGAGACCACATCTCATTATGGAAGGTATAATATGAACAGATGGCTTCTTTACATGGAATCAAAATATGATAAAGTCCAAATGGACTAACTTACAGTACAAACACATAACATTACTGCAGTGATTTGCAGCATCAATGAAAAAAATGCTTAAATGAGGGGACTTGGGAGATCTAGTAGTAAATTGGCTTCTTCTGTTTGTTTCTGTATTGGAAAATAACTTTATCTTTTTGTTTCTCCTTTCTTTGATGAGCATTCAAGGTTTTTAACCACCCCCCTTTCCCCAAGTTATGGTATAAAAGCGGTAAAGCATTCTAGCCATCTGGGTTTGCAATCACAACTGCAACTAGCTTTTAACTGGCAGGTGTTTGTTCATCTGAACCATTAAAGCAACATTGTCTGTATCCTGACCAATAAGACGCTGAAGTATTCCCCCCCCCCGCCAATCTATTAATCCAGCCTTACCAAAACTAATGAGACTCACCAGTACGAAACCTTATCTTAAAATAACTGTAGTGCAATTATTCCCTGGACAGTTGGACAACACAACCCATGGCATTATCTATCATTTCAAACAACAAAGTAATTCACTCCCTCACTTTCAGCATCATTTAAAAGCGTCACTTTTCATCTCTAATTGTTAAAAGCGCACAGTAGATTTTGTAAGCCTTCTGTTTTCTTACTCTTTGCAAGTTTACTTATTAGAAAGGCAGATTATCTAAACATTGGCATGTGCCATCCTCCGTCACTTATTCAATTTCTCTCTGCATACATATTTATATTTGCAGGTTCTTAGCCATAGTTCCACTGAAAGTTGGAAGGTGTTTCTAGATGTGAGGTATTCGAAGAACAAGGTGAAGAACAGAAATATGAAAAAATGATAAATGCTGTCTGGACATTCACAATATTTGGTAACCAAGGCAGGACAACTGCTTCCAGTGAGGCTTTTATAGAACAAGGTCATCTTGCCTTACAAATACCAAGAAAGACACAACAATCATTTTCTTGTTCCTGTCTCAGATTTCATTCTTTCCTTTCACTAGTTGCTAACAACTGCCCTGTATATTTTTAATGGCTTTGAACAACATATCATTTCTCTGTGTGACAGGGTCTAGTAACTTCACTTCTTTCCTGGCAACCAGAGCAGAAGAGGTGGTATTTCTGATATATATTTTTATAAGCATCATTTTAAGCTCATGCCCTTAACCTCTCACTATTAACCTGGCAACATGGCCTATCTTAAATTTATTCAGAAGCTATAGGCCTTTATTTCCAAACATGTGCATTCATAATTTGAGTCTTGGCCCTACCTTTGTAACGAGGAGTGAACTGTTTCATTGCTGTTGGAAGAGCTTCGTAGAACCATTGCTCCTGAGAGACCAGTGGCTTACAGACAGTGCAATCATCATACTTCATCATGCTCATATGTCCTCCAACCTGGTGGATGAATGGTTCCAGCAGGATTCCTTTCCTGGTTTCCCCGATATCCAGATTACTCTGCACCACCATGATGTAACCAGAGATATTGGAGTCTTTTTCTGTCGGCTGTTGCTGGGTCTCCAATGGAGGAGCCACTGTCTAACTAGGATCAGAAGGTGTCTTGAGGTTTTAATGCCAGCAAGTAAACTCAGCGATGAAACATATATGCCCCTTGGCAGTTCAATAATCCTTTCAGAACTTTTCTGTACCCCAGAGTATAAATTCAACAGCTGAGGAGAAAAAAAAGCAAATGGCATCATTCCTTCTCTTGTAACACATCCACTTATCCACTCCAGTGCTCTTGTTACAGTATGTAACATCTAGTACTCTGGCCCATAACTTTGCATATGTTAAGTTGATGTATTCCTAAATTTGGGGAAAGGGTGAGGTATTTTCTGGGATTCCAGATCTGAAAGACTAAAATGGATTCTAGTTAGATTGTATGGATAGCAGTGTCTGAGTAAAAAGATAAGGCAAGTTAAACTAGAAGAGCTATCAGGCTAAAATGGCCTCTCTGACAGCAGCCTAATTGAACATCCCAACAGCCATCTAGCACTAATGTATTAATAAGGGATTCCTTTTCTCTTCTTGTTAAAGAGATCCAGGTTGAGGAAAAAATGTTCAATTTGTTTACCCAAGGCTGCTCCCAACTGGCTTTTCAACCTTCCTTCATGGAGCCCTGGAGCAGAATGTTCCCTACTAAGAAGGTTATTAATATTGCTCTGTGAATAGTAGCCTCTGGGCTTTAACAATATAGTGTTAGTAAAAGGGATATTCACCCTTCCTTCAGGGAATCATTTTACCATTGCACTATCCATCTTTCCAAAAGACACTTGAGATCAGAACATTCCCTACTTCAGTACTAGGACTTGGGGAGGGGTTTTCTTTCTTCCTATCCCTCCTGAAGTCACATCAGGGCATTTTATTTTATTATATTATTTATTATTTTGTTCATATAAATTAATTATACATTTTGATGTGATTTCAGGAGAAAAGGGAGAAAAAAAAACTACAGATATCTTCATGTTAACAGATATAAAACTCCTTTAAAAAAGAGATAGAGGCCGGGGAGGTGGGTTTCGACCTCCCCTTACTTCTTACAGCTTACTTTATATAAATTCAGGATTCATCTTTTATCCAGTGGTGTTTATACCACAGATATTCATAACAGTTCCTCTATGACTGACAACCTGCTCAATTTTGGTAGAGTCCCTCTCTTTTGCACACATCACAACAGAAAGACTGGGTTGACATTTCCTACCAGGTTATAATGTAGTTTTCTGTACTGTGGCTCACAGAGATGGTTGGGGCCTACTCAATAAACTAAACAAGATTTAGTGCAATATGTGCAATAGGTCAGGGTGTCCTTAACATAAAGCTAAGGGCATAAGAAACAATATTATATTGCTATCTTTCAAAGTACCTAAGGCATAGCCAATAAAGACTGTGATCATACCATACATATATTGTGGTTTTATGATAGAGGATAGTAGATACTACAGAGCAGAAGACATTGTAACATGATGTGACCTGACTTATACTAAATTCTGGAGAGAACTCTGAAGAAAATCAATAGAACTAGGTGGGACCATGGTACCTGCATCTTCATTTGACTTCAGGGTCTGGAATAGCAGCAATGTCTTCTGGCTCCATATTATCACTTAATCCATTACAGTAGTCTGCAGGCTGTTTCCAAGCCTATTTATTGTTGTCCCCAGATTTAAGATTATGGCACTGAAAATTGACAGCAAACTGCTAAACAACAACATTATGTCTCCTGCCAATTTTCAGTGGGAAACTCTTTACACAAACATTAGTTATTAGACTCAATGGGTGTATACGCAGAGAAAACTTTAAAAAACAAACAGGAAACAGCCCATCCCTTTGTCTCTCTGCTCTTTCCAGTAATGTTATTATGTCACTACCCTGCCTGCATATCTTTTGGCTACCAAAATAATAAAAAATGCAAAATAAGACTTAGAAGCACACATGGCAAAGAGGATTAAGAAAAAGATCTCCAGGTATTTTGGAATAGAAAATTGGTTAGAATGATAGTTGGACAATTGGAGCATTATAAAAGTACTAAAGGGGGATAAGAATAATAGCAGAGAAGCTGAATGGGATTCTTTATTTCTTTCTTCACTGTGAAAGATGTAGAACAGACTCCTGTGCTTCAGCTGAGGGAAAGCA